>NC_135959.1:28332152-28648818 GCF_053455715.1 Rhinoraja longicauda | reverse complement strand
AAGTTATCCTACAGGAACTAGAAAGAATGGTTGGTCCTTTTCGCTGTCCATGGGATGTTGAAAAATCTTCTTACATTTCAAATTAGTTAATCTTGTTTTTACTCAGCTCTTTCCAACTTTCCAACATGCTTTTGGAAGAAACAGTATTAGTACTGTATTTCAATGAATAGAGTAATATATTACCATGATTAAATTTGATCTAGATAGACACAAAATCTGGAGTAACTCAGCGGGTCAGGCAGCATTTCTGGAGAAAAGCAATAGGTGACATTTTGGGTCAAGCCCCTTCTTCAGACTGTGGGTGTATCCAGCATTTTGTGTTTATCTTCAGTGTAAACCAGCATCTGCAGTTCCATCCTATGCATTAAATTTGATCTGATAGTTCTTCCAAACAGTAATCAGCATCCGCAATTCCTGCCTACTCTGGCCCAAGGAATGGCAAGTCTTTTCTCTCTCTCTACTTGGCCATTATCTATTGCAAACTCATTTAGCAACCACAATGACACAACCTTCATCTTCTTGCTGATCAATAATAGAAAAATATATATTTAAGCCTGAAACCAACCAGGCACATTATTTTTCTAAAAGCAATGTTTTTATAATGCACACAACATCCAGCAACAGTGGAGCTAAGATAAATATTTGTCCATTCTTCTTGTCACATACGACCTGCCCTGCTGTTTAATTCCTCCAGCAGATGATGAGTAAAAGCATTCTGCCCTCCCACTTTTTTCCTTGGAATCCTTCTCATTGTGAATCTATTACAATGATCTAAACCTCGGCGTGATATTTGACTCTGCATTAAAGTTTGACAAGCAAGTCAACGCTGTGGTAAAAGCCAGCTTCTTCCAACTTCGTACCATAGCTAAAATCAAACCTTTCCTCCAATTCGACGACACTGAAAAAATCATTCACGCTTTCATTTCCTCCCGCCTAGACTACTGCAACTCCTTTTACACTGGGATCAGCCAATCATCCCTATCCCGTCTGCAACTGGTCCAAAACGCCGCAGCGAGACTCCAGACGGGTACCCGAAAAAGGGACCACATCACGCCGATTCTGGCCTCTCTCCACTGGCTCCCTGTACGGTACAGAATCAACTTCAAGCTCCTCCTATTCACTTATAAAGCCCTAAATGGACATTCCCCCCCTACATCAAAAATCTTCTAACCCACCTCTCTATCTCCAGGTCCCTCAGGTCGGCCGACTTGGGGCTACTCACTATCCCGCGGTCTAGGCTTAAGCTCAGGGGTGACCGCGCTTTTGCGGTTGCAGCTCCTAGACTGTGGAACAGCATCCCTCTCCCCATCAGAACTGCCCCCTCCATCGACTCCTTTAAGTCCAGGCTCAAAACCTATTTCTACTCCCTAGCGTTTGAGGCCCATTGAGGAGGCGCTGTGAACTGTTTTGTATGTGCTGATATGTTTGTGTGCTACTGTATGTTTCATTTTTTCCTTAGTACCTAAACAGATGTACAGCACTTTGGTCAACGTGGGTTGTTTTTAAATGTGCTATACAAATAAAATTGACTTGACTTGACTTGACAAAGCATAATATTTGAGGATAACATTCTTCCGATAGAAAAATGGTCAGATAATACAGAAACACAACAGATTCTAGACAAGATTCTTTGATTCAGTAGAAACAAAGAACAGCAGATTGCTGGATTGCTGGATATTGCGTGCAGTCCTGTACTGAAATTTATTCTAGTAATTCTCTAGCAATGCATCAATACTTTTGATGGATGGTGATCTCAATGCCTATGTCTGGAACATTCAATTATCAACACAGTCAGTCATAGTTAAAGCCTGAATATCATGTATTCTCAGCACCATCAGTTTATTGCTTAATATTTCTGGGCTGTATATTATATTGCTACTAAACTGGCCATGGAAGGAGATGGCCACTTGGCCATTCAAGCCCGAGCCACCATTTCAGTCACCTCGGTGCAGCAGACTTAATGCACGTTCTGCTTTCCTGTAATTGCTGCATATATTGAGCACAATTACGATTTCCCCCAAAGCTCAGAGTCTGCTGAAATTGCAATAACATGAAGATGAATGAGATGGCATTCAAGTTTAAGACTGCATGCGTACACTTCGGTAACCATGGCAACACAATGAGATGCTAGTTCCAATGCACTTCACTCCTCTCTGTGATGTGAGCAGAACTCATCCTGTTGGCCTAGATTTCATCACAGAGCTCTCATTTTTGCTGGCTGGCTCTTAAAATAACAGGTTTCAGATTTGCATAATTTAAGCAGGAACATATCTACTATAATGCAGACTCTCAGGGAGAAAAAGAGCATGTTCAGTTGCAAGTCATAATTCAAAAAGAAAATGCCCAAATGTACAGGTTAGTTATAGAATTACGTACCACTCAGATTTTTTTTTTCTCTCAAAATATCTACATTCTGGTCAAAGGTTACCATTTGTCAGACTATCTTATTAACATACAGCAGCACACTGAAAGCAAAAATAACTTTAAACCAATAAGGCATTCAGTCATAGAAATACAGCACAGAAATAAGCCCTTCGGCATCAACCATCAACCATTCATTTATACTAATCATAGATTATATTAATTGTTTTCATTCCTCCTCACATTCTCATCAACTTCCCACAAATTCATGTACTCACTTACACACTGGGGGCAAGTTACAGTGGCCAAGCAATCCACCAATATGCACGTCTTTGGGATGTCGCAGGGAACTAAAAAACCTGGATGAAACCCATGCAGTTACAGGAAGAATGTGCAAACTCCACACAGTGCCCGAGATCAGGATTGAACCTGATTGGCTGTCGCTGTGAGGCATTTGCTGAGCCACTGTGTAGCCCAGGTCTGTAAAGTCAGTGAAGCTGGTGCTCAATTTCAGTGCTTGTCTCTGTTTTATTTCTAAAATTGGTTGTTTATGACTGGAAAAGGACAATTCATATCTCCAAACTGATACTGCATATTCCATCATGTACAGATAATTATGAGACAAATAAACTAAAATGATGCATTTTATCTATTGCTCCTGTAAACCTAAATCTACAAATGCAAAGGTATGATTCAGAATGTCCTTCAATCTCAGTAGCTCTGCCATTTAGGAAAGGTCCTCTGTTCTGTTCCATTAAACTAGGAAAATAATGAACAGTTTAAAGTGGTCATGTGTGAGTTCTAAGCACAGTGTTTGAGTAGTAAGTGCTGAGGCTTTGTCTCGTGATGTTTTGGCGAGGTGGCTGAGCAGTGGAAAAGTAGGATAAGGTAAAGTCTTTTCAATTTTCCTCTTCAGTCTTACAATAGCCAGGATGGCAGTTAGGCCAGTGGTATACTCCTCCTGCAGGATGTGAGGGTTCAAGGTAACACCCAGTGTTCCTGGCGACTGTAGCTGTGGGAAGTGCATTCAGCTGCTGCTCCTGACTGACCACAGTGATCTGCTAGAACTGCTGAGGACTTAGCGAGGAACGCTTGAGATAGATACGAGTTTCAGTGAGGTGGTCACAATTAAGGTGCAGGTGGCAGGTTGTCGGGTGACCACCTAGACAGGTAGAGGGGGCAGACACAGCTGTAGGATTCCCTTCTGGCCATTCCATTTCATAACACATATACCAACACTGATTGCCCCAACACTGTTCACCATCTTCATTGCGACATCCATCCACATCATCAAGGATGACCTACCCCGAGGAATCGAAATCGTCTACACAACAGATAGCAGACTTTTCAATCTTGCCCGTCTCAAGTCCAAGACGAAGACATCCACGAGCTCCCTCATTGGGTTCCAATACACAGACGACAACTGTGCTGCAGCTCTCTCAGAAAATCATCTGTAACGGATCCTGATTGCCTTCAACAGTGCATACACGAAACTTGGACACCATCAACTCCAAGAAGACTCAGGTTATCTACCAATCATCACCAACAGAGACAAACCGGAAAGAACCGTCAATTCAACTTGGTGAAACATCCCTGGAAAATGTGGATTACTTTCCGTACCTTGGAAGTCACCTCTCCTCCAATGTCGACCTTGATGACGAGATCCAACATCGTCTTAAGGGTGCTGGAACAGCTTTTGGACGTCTTCGAACGAGAGTCTTTCAAAATCGTGACATCCAAACAGACTCCAAAATGTTAGTGTAGAAAGCAGTAGTGATTCGAAGGGCCGAATGGCCTACGCCTGCTCCTATTTTCTATGTTTCTATGTTTCTGTTTCTAATTCCATCTGCTTGCACACAGTCTATATACGTCCATTCTCTACCTTCTCATGTGCATGTCTGCATGCTCCTTTAACATTGATACCTTTTCTGGTTTCATCATTGCCTTGATAGCACATTGTCGGCACCCTCCAGTCTCTGTGTACAATACTTGTATCGCAAATCTTCTATAAACTTTCCCCCTCTCACCTTAAAGCTACGGACACTAATACTTGGCATTTCCACCCTGGGGTACACTTCTATCAGGTCGCCCCTCAGCACTTCTCTTGAATCAATTCTTTGTTTCTTTTCTTTGTCCAGTTTCTTCCGACTTACCTCTGTGTGCATCACCATTTTGAAAGTTTCCTGCTTCCAAAAATAGACGTTTTCAACAAAACTATAGTGATGGGGTAACTCAGTAGGTCAGGCAGCATCTCTGGAGAATACGGATTGATAATTATAAAGGTAAATTGTTTTGTTTTCTCCCAACTTCCAGATTATTAACAGAATTTAAGTTCCCCAGTCTCTGCACAGGTGTTGGGACAGTGACTCTGGACTGCTAATCAGGAATTTAACCACTGTGCCATTATCTGATGCAGCATTTAAACAACAAAAAATGTGCTCCACAGGTTGCAATTCAGCCATGAAAATGTAGCTATAACTCGCTGTAGAGAGATAAATGCAAAAGTCTTCATATAACTAACTGTATGCTAAGATTCTCTACTAATAAATCATAAACATTCTGTAGTGGAGAGTGAAACCATACACAGAAATAACACTGAATGCATAGAAATAATACTTCAAACCAGTTTGTAGGAGAATAGATCAAGTGCTTCCAATAAGACAGATTTTGAGTAATAAGTGGAAGACAACATCTATTGTGACAACTGGCGTTCATAGATTTTAAGCAGGGCTTTGATTGTGCAGGATGAGAAGTGACACCCTGTATCCCGAGAATGAATGGTACACCTGACAACCTTATCAGACAAATGGAAAACATCAATATCAAACGCCTGAAAGCTGCAGGGTTGGATAGGAACCCAAAAGCACAGTTTAGATCATAGTTAAGGTGAAATAAAGATCCTCTCCGCTGGCCCTATTACTTGATCAAGTACTGGACATAGCAATGAATCTTGCACGCAACAATGATAATGGAGGGGTATCCTTACGAGCCAGGACACTGGCCTTGCCACGAAAATGAAACCAATTCTGCAGAGACCAATTAATTAAGGCTACATGTCAACTGGAAAATTTGGATTTATAGGCCAAGATATAGAAACCAATTGTCAGGTTCTTTGCAAGGCAATATAGGCAGAATTGTTGGAGGGACAGGAAGGTGAAAAAACAGTACGAAAATAGGCTAGGAGTGAAAAGAAAGACAAACATTAGTTTTGATATAAGATTCTCACATAATGCTGCAAAGTATTTTCTAGTCAATGATGTTCATTTGAAGTATGATCATGGTTGTTATGTAAGAAACAATTACGTGGGTTCAATCCTGACCTTTAGGTGCTACCTGTATGGAGTTTCTGACCAGCAGTCCGTTCATGCGTTTCAGTTTCCTCCCACAACCCAAAGTCACAAGGGTTTGATAGTTTAATTGGCCGCTGTAAATTGCCCCAAGTATGCAAGTGAGTGGCAGAATCTGGCAGAGTTGTGGGGAAGAATATGTTAGAGAAAATAAGCGTGAGGCAGTGGGAATGCTCTGAGAGCCAGCACATGCCCAATGAGTTGAATGGTTTCCTTCTGTGTTGTAAATAAATAATTAAAGTGAATACGTTTGTATTTCATGCTTGGTTACAGTGAGAAAATGAAATGTGAAGAAAACCTCAAAAAAAAGTATTGGTTTTGATTCTGCTGCTTTCAGAAGATTAGGGGGATTGGAAAGTCTGAAGATAGTTCAGTAGAAATGTGCAGCATTTATGAAGCAATTGTTTTATCCCCATTTTATCCCCATGTTATCCCCATGTTACTGATTTTGGATGATCAACCATGATCATATTGAATGGCAGTGCTGGCTCGAAGGGCCGAATGGGTCAGAGTGCTAGGAATTTTGGACGAAGACAAGTAGATAAGTAAAAGATACCCTGAGGACCCGAGTTTGCATTTTGTTTAAATTTTTGTTTGTTTTATAGTGTTTGTTGCAGGAGTCTCTACGTAACAGTGTATCACCAAACCTTCACTCACAATAATCTCTAGGCTACAGCTTCTTCCACAATCTGTCAGGGAAAGGAAATTACCACAGAGACGAAGATAGGGTCAAATCAGCTACAACATGTCTAAAGGCCAATTGCAATCCCTGTATTTTAATGTAACATTTTTATTATCTTCAAAAAAACATGTAGAAAACCATCACTTTGCACAATGTTACCCTTTTATTCTTCCATGCTGGTGCTAAAATATAGTTTCATGCCAAACTATTCAGAATGTAATAATAAAGAACTGCAGACGCTGGTTAATACCAAAGATAGACAGAAAATGTTAGTGTAAGAAAATAGCTGCAGATGCTGGTACAAATCGAAGGTATTTATTTCACAAAATGCTGGAGTAACTCAGCAGGTCAGGCAGCATCTCAGGAGAGAAGGAATGGGTGACATTTTGGGTCGAGACCCTTCTTCAGACAAAATGTTAGAGTAACTCAATGGGTCAGGTAGCATCAACAATCAACTATTCCCCCCCCACTCCACTAAAATGTAAACAGTTCCACAGTTCACAACCATGTATCCATCTTGGGTGCGCACCGTCTATAGCCAACAATCGACCTATCAGGGAACCTCCTTGCTTGAGGTCATCTGTTGCTGGTCCTAGTTTTATACCCGCCCCCAGATTCCCCCCACCACCCCCCCCTCCCCACTGCAGTCAATCTGAAGAAGGGTCCCAACGAGAAACGCATTCAACCCATTTCCTCCAGAGATGCTGCCTGACCCATTGAGTTATCCAGCATTTTGTGTCTATCCAAACTATTCAGCCTAAGTGCTGAATTTCAAGAGAGAGTTAGATTTAGCTCTCAGGGCTAAAGGAATCAAGGGATATGGGGGGAAAAGCCAGAACGTGGTACTGATTTTGGATGATCAATCATGATCACATTGAATGTGCTGGCTCGAAGGGCCGAATGGCCTACTCCTGCACCTATTTTCTATGTTTTCTAACCTGAGTAGGAAATCCCAGCAACCCATTCTCCCACACACATACAAGAAAAATATCACCATTGAGTCCAATCTTGTTGTTTCATAATGCTTACCCACACTGAAACTGTTGTTGAAATGGCTGAATAGTGATTGATATAAAGGATCATTCCCTCCCAAGATCAAGACTACTAAACATCCTGTGGTTAAATTATAGAAATGTTTAAATTCTAGAAATCAATTAAACACAATGATGGAAACAAAGTTTAAAATGACTTTTTTTGGTTGGCACAGTGGCACAGCTGGTAGTGCTGCTGCCTCACAAAGCTAGAAACCCGAGTTCGATCCGACTATGGGTGCTGTCTGTGTGGAGTTTACACTTTCACCCTGTAGTCGTGTGGGTTTCCTCCAAGTGCTCCAGGTCCCTCCCACATCCCAATGATGTGTTTATAGGCTAATTGGTCTCGTAAATTGCCCCTAGTGTATAAGGAGTGGAGGTGAAAGTGGGACAACATAGAACTGGCGTGAAGGGTGATCAATGGTTGATGTGGATTCGGTGGCCTAAAAGGCCCAGAACAGGTAGCTAGCAATAAACACCACGTGGGAAAATCTTACAGCTGACACTCATATCACACTTACTGTAGATGGCTTTGTTCAAGAAAAAGTAACCTGAGTAGATTTAAGGCAAAGCAAAATTAACATATGAAGGAGGAAATGGATAGAAAAGGTAATCTGAATGGATAAGGTGGAAGGGTGGGGAGGAGCTGATGGGGAGCGTGGTGCAAACATGAGAATGAGAGATTTGGACCAAATGTTCATTTCTGTGATTTGGACTGACATTTTATCAATTTAGAACTGCAAACAACAAAAGAATGACATTTCTGCAGGAACCGAAAGATATATTGCAGTATTAATTAAAACTACTTTGGACAGACATTAAAGTCAATATTTTTTTTTAATCAGGTGTCCTCTCTGGCTTCTGAAGGGAGTACGATTAATCTCACAACTCCCCTTCCATTAATTACACTTTAATTGTATGTGGTCCAGCATTCTACAGCCATTTTGAGAGCTCTTGCAGACGTGAGATTGTTACCAACTGTTCCCCCAACATTGATGTTTCTTTGGACTACAGTGGAAGTTGATTATCTCATCTGGTACATTATTAGAAACCCTCCTCCTTAATAAAGATTTAGAAGTAACTGAAGAGAAAGAAATCAGTATTAGTCAACAATTAATCCTCCGTGGCTTCTGGAGGGTAATCAATGCACATAAAAGAAAAATAATTAAGAAAAAGACAATTTAAATATTTCTTAAATTATCCTAGTGTGTATTTGGACTCCTCCCCCATCCTTTTACACAGCACTCATGGGTACAGCTGGAAGAATGACGTATCCACTGTTAATGCAATCACCGTGGAAAGACTCTGGAACTGCTGCTGCTGCTGTTATATAGATACATAGATAATTGGTGCAGGAGTAGGCCATACAGCCCTTCAAGCCAGCACCACCATTTAATATGATCATGGCTGATCATCCACAATCAGTACCCCGTTCCTGCCTTCTCTCCATATCCCTTGATTCTGCTAGTCCTAAGAGCTCTATTTAACTCTCTTTTGAATGCATCCAGTGAATCGGCCTCCACTGCCTTCTGAGGCTGAGAATTCCACAAATTCACAACTCTCTGTATGAAAAAGTTTTTCCTCATCTCAGTTCTAAATGGCCTACCCCTTACTCGTAAACTGTGGCTCCTGGATCTGGACTCCCCCAACATCAGGAACATGTTTCCTGCATCTAGCGTGTCCAATGCCTTCATAATTTTGTATATTTCTATAAGATCCCCTCTCATCCTTCTAAATTCCAGTGTATACAAGCCCAGTCGCTCCATTCTTTCATCATATGACAGTCCCGCCATCCCGGGAATTAACCTCGTGAACCTACGCTGCACTCCCCCAATAGCAAGAACGTCCTTCCTGAAATTAGTTATAATGAATACCTGTCGCTACAAGAGCTGACACCACAATATAGTGCGAGGTCAGCTCATTATTATGGCATGTGATGCATAGCATACTGGTCATACATTTGGGTTCAAGCAGTTATTATGTGCAATACCCTGAATGCTCTCATGCAACTGAAAAGAGAGGGGGAGGAGAAACAACGGCAGCAACCTAATGCATTTGAACCATCCCAGTCGATGATACGCAGCAGGCTACCTTGTCAACAAAAGGGCTCCTTTGGGGAATAAAGGGTCACTCTCCATTAAAAGCAGCAACAGTGGCTTATACAGGGCAGCATTAAATGCAAGGATTGCCTCATTTATATACTTAACCGGGAAAGAAGATATCCAACAAAAATACAATGTTTTTAATACGTATCTTAAAAGCAAAACAGAGGACAAATCCAGAGTACTGTGATATGGGTATTAATGAACACTTGAGTGTTCCTGCAGAAATGAAGAATCATACAATAATTGCTCTTCATTCATTTTTGCCTTGTTTAGTTGTAACATGAGAAAATGAGGGTCACCTCTCCAATAATCCATTATCCAACTGTCTAAAAATCCCAGTGCGTAGGCTAGGTTCACTAGGTGATATCTGCCTCATTTGCTTTCCATTCATCATGGCCTCAGTTCCCACATTTCCTTTCCACTCACCCACACCCTGGTTTCTGTGCTTACTTTCTACTCATTGGGGTCTCAGCCCCTTGCTCACTTCCTGTTCACAGGGGCCCCAGTTCCCATGCTCCACTACCATAAAACACAAAAGAATACAGTAAAGGAACAATCTCTTTGGCCCACAATGTCAGCGCTGTACATTATGCCAATATAAACTAATCTTATCTGCCTGCACTTGATCCACATCCCTCCATTCCCTGCAAATCCATGTGCTGGCTCTGGAGAGGGTCCAAACGAGATTTACAAAAATGATCCCAGTAATGAGTAAGTTAACATATGATGAGCGTTTGACGACACTGGGCCTGTACTCACTGGAGTTTAGAAGAATGAGGTGGGACCTCATTGAAACATACCGAATAATGAAAGGCTTGGATAGAGTCGATGTGGAGAGGATGTTTCCACTAGTGGAAGAGTCTAGGACTAGAGGTCACAGCCTCAGAATTAAATGACATTCCTTTAGGAAGGAGATGAGAAGGAATTTCTGTAGTCAGAGGGTGATGAATCTGTGGAATTATTCGCCACAGAAGGCTGTGGAGGCCAAGTCAATGGATATTTTTAAAGCAGAGAAAGATAAATTCTTGATTAGTACGGGTGTCAGGTGTAATGAGGAGAAAGCAGGAGAATGGGGTTAGGAGGGATAGATAGATCAGTCATGATTGAATGGTGGAGTAGCCTTGATGGGCCAAATGGCCTAATTCTGCTCCTATCACATGACCTTATGATCTTATGGCTATCCAAAAGACTCTTAAATGCCACTATCATATCTGCCTCCGCCATCATGTTTATTAGAAAATTTATTATAATCCAGCATGATATTTTTTTTGTTAATTAGAACATATGAAAAAACATCCAATAACCCAGAAAATCTGCCAGACTGACAAAGTCATACAGTAATCATCACTGGTATTCATTAGGATAGGCTGTGGTGTCAGCCTGGGAAATGTGACTGAAGAACAAAGTCTCCCAATGCTAACCAATCCAGTCAGCCTGTGTTCATCAGTGTTCAACAATGGAGCTGTCTGATGACGTGTTCACTGATGCCACAGGTAGAATTTCCCCGAGGCAGTGATCTTGCCACTGACCATGTCCTTGTGCCATGCAACAGATTAGGAAATGTCGACATATTGTAGAGGAGGCAAAGGAACAATGAAACAACTAAGTTGTTTGCAACGTTGATGGGTTTCTTGACAATGCAATCAAGACACCACATTGTCTGTGATTTGAAGGAAATATTGGTTGAGAGTTAAATGTTGACAATGATCTAACAACTGATCAAGCTCTTAAAAGAGTAATTATGTTGAAGAGTAAAGCCAAACCTTTTAGCAAGTCACATCAGTGATAGAATGACTATTCAGGGACCAATAATCAGCCAGATTTTCTTTTGTGATGATCAAATACGTTAATCATAATCATAATCATCCTTTATTAGCCAAGTATGTATTGCAACATGCGAGGAATTTGATTTGCCATACAGTCATACCAATAAAAAGCAACAAAACACACAAAATATGTTTTAACATAAACATCCACCACAGCGACTCCTCCACATTCTTTACTGTGATGGAAGGCAAAAAAAAAGTTCAATCCCTTCCCTTCTGTCCTCCCGCAGTCGAGGGCCTCAAACCCGTTTATGGGACGATCTTGGCACCCGTAGCCGGCGGTCAGGCCCTCCGGGGAGATCAACCTCCCACATCGGGGGGATCTCACCTCCCCCGCGCCAGGCAATCGGACCCTGGGTCAGGGCTAGTTGAACCTCCTGCGACTTGGAGCTTCCTGACATCGGTCTGTACCCGAGATTGCGAGCTGCTCGATGTTGAAATCTGCAGGCTGTGGTTGGAGTGTCGATCCCAGGCTAGGGATCACAGGCTCTGATGGTAAGTCTACGGCCCCACGGTGTGGCTCAAAGTCAGTCTCGAGCAAGGCCTCCAGCTCCATGATGTTAGGCCACAGAGCGACCGGAGATACGATCCGGAAAACAATCGCATCTCCAGCAAGGTTATAGATTGAAAAAAAGTTTCCCCTGACCCCCTCCCCCACCCCCTACATAAAACAAAGCAGAGAACATTAACACAAACTTTTTAAAACGCACTAAAAATAACAAAAAGACGAAAAGACTGACAGACAATAGACAATAGACAATAGGTGCAGGAGTAGGCCATTCAGCCCTTCGAGCCAGCACCGCCATTCAATGCGATCATGGCTGATCACTCAATCAGTACCCCGTTCCTGCCTTCTCCCCATACCCACTCACTCCGCTATCCTCAAGAGCTCTATCCAGCTCTCTCTTGAAAGCATCCAACGAACTGGCCTCCACTGCCTTCTGAGGCAGAGAATTCCACACCTTCACCACCCTCTGACTGAAAAAGTTCTTCCTCATCTCCGTTCTAAATGGCCTACCCCTTATTCTCAAACTGTGGCCCCTTGTTCTGGACTCCCCTAACATTGGGAACATGTTATCTGCCTCTAATGTGTCCAATCCCCTAATTATCTTATATGTTTCAATAAGATCCCCCCTCATCCTTCTAAATTCCAGTGTATACAAGCCCAATCGCTCCAGCCTTTCAACATACGACAGTCCCGCCATTCCGGGAATTAACCTAGTGAACCTACGCTGCACGCCCTCCATAGCAAGAATATCCTTCCTCAAATTTGGAGACCAAAACTGCACACAGTACTCCAGGTGCGGTCTCACCATGGCCCGGTACAACTGTAGAAGGACCTCTTTGCTCCTATACTCAACTCCTCTTGTTACGAAGGCCAACATTCCATTGGCTTTCTTCACTGCCTGCTGTACCTGCATGCTTCCTTTCATTGACTGATGCACTAGGACACCCAGATCTCGTTGAACTCCCCCTCCTGTTGGCGAGGCTGCCATTGCGGACAGCGCCACCTGGTGGCAATTGCATTTAAACTACATTTAAATGCATAGACTCAATTCCTTTAGCTTTTTTGGTTGTCAAATAGGTTGGTTACAGGAATAAAAGGGAGCGCTGGATCAGATTAATGGGATATGAGGAATCAACAGTGTGGGCTTGCAAGAGACAGGGGCAGGAAGGATGCAGGCCACAGGATCTACCACATCCCTCATTTTACTTGCCTCTCAGTGAGGAGGTGCTCAACCTGTTTGGATTGTGTGCTGCAGGGTTAGGCTGGGCACTCACTGCAACCAAAACTGGAGGATCATTTCCTGATACACAACCTACAAAGTGCCCGATCACTCATTCCCAGCACCAGGAAGCTGCCCATGTGGAAGTGCAAGTATTCGCTCCCACCCTGCAGGCTCTAATCATGATTGCCATAGAGACAGAGAAAAATACTCCGATAGGTCCTCCCCAGGTGATGAACGCCCAAGTTATGTATAGAGTTATGGGCATTCAAGAGACTGCAAAGTTGCATCTTCTGCCGGGTGGGAACTTGATTTGCAGCTGCGTTGCTGAGTTGTGTACTCTTTAGGTTGTGAGAAGTTCTCAGGAATGAAACCCTCCCATGGAGTCAAACAAACTCCTCCTCTATAAAGAAACATAGTGTTGAAGGAGGTCAAATTGGTCAGGCAGCATCTGTGGAGGGAAATTAACCTACAAATTTGAAGTCTGAAGAAGGGTCTCGAACCAAAGCCTTATCTGTTCATTCCGCTCCATAGTTGCTACCGGACCTGCTGAATTCCTCTCGCAGTTTGTTATTTATTTAAGATTCGAGCATCTGCAGTCTCAGCCTGCAGGCCCTACAGTACAATTGGCTCAATCTCCTCTCCAAATGATGCAAGCTCCCTTTTTCATTTTGAAAGGTTAACAACATCACACAGATCTTCTCAATGCCTATAAGATAGAGGATATTAGTCCACTGAAAGCCAAAGTGGGGAAGGCTATTTGCCCTTATGTAGTTGTCCACCATTCATTGAGATCACCATTAATCTTTCAACTCAGCACCACTTTCTGGTGCTCAGCCATCTCCCTTGATTCCTTTAATAACTAATCATTTATCATATTTGAACATGCTCAGCACCTGAGCCTCCACAGTCCTTTTGGCTAGAGGATTCCAAAGTTTTCATAACACCACAGATGAAAAAACATCTTCTCATCTCACCTCTGAACAGTTGATCACTTACTTTGGCCCTTTGACCCTTAGTGCTGGACTCCCCACACTGGGAAACATTGCTCGCATCTACCCCATTAATTCACGTAATAGTTTTATATATTTCAACGATATCACCTCTTATTCATCTAACTTTCAGAGATAAAGGCTTTGTCTGCTTCATCTTGCCTCGTACGATAAATGTTAAAGAAACTTCCCGAAAACTGACATGACATATTTCACCTGGGCAGCTTGTTTTGTTTGGTGTTGGTTTATGATTGTATGTGTTATTGCATTCTTATTGATTATTCTTATTGATCGTATTGTTCAACTGCGGGTAATTTTTATGTGTATGTGTATGTGACAAATAAATTGACTATTGACTATTGAACATTGACTTCTCCAACTTTAGATAGTTCCTCTGTCCCTCTCTTCCCCTCCCCCTTCCCAGATCTCCCACTCTTCCTGTATCCACCTATATCCTTCCTTTGTCCCGCCCCCTTTACATCAGTCTGAAGAAGGGTCTCGACCCGAAACGTCACCCATTCCTTCTCTCCTGAGATACTGCCTGACCTGCTGAGTTACTCCAACATTTTGTGAATAAATACCTTTGATTTGTACCAGCATCTGCAGTTATTTTCTTACACTGAAATATTCCACTGGTACAGTAAGGCAAATGCATTGACTTCCCCTTTCTTTTCAGTCTCAACTTACCTTGGCAATCATTCCACCAACAGCACCCTAAATTGGGCGCATATATCAGACATGATGACTCTCATAAATTTTCATGTACACAAAGGTATGAACACTCTGAACTGACTATGTGTTTGCCCTGCGACCCACTGATTATAGCAAGCAATAAACATCAAGCATGCAACCAGCAGAAGGTGCATGCATATTGCATGTGCACAGTACTGCAGGAGGTGTCTGCTAATCAGGGCTCTCAGGAGAGAACTACACAGATTCTGGCTCAAGTGACTACGAATGATTCCACGACACAATTTGAACTGCTCAACCCGTGTAACGGTTCATTCTTCTCAAAGCAACATGGATTAAACAAAACAGGCCACTTATCTAATGACCACTGATGGATGAGTGTAGCAAGCCCTCAGCATTTCTTCTCAGTAGCATATACCAAAGCAAATTTAATGTACCACTTCTAGATATTTAAATCTGGAAAGATGCTACTAACCCATGCATTCTCAATAACTGATGTTCACCTTCATGTGAGTGAATGTCACTAAAATGCTTACAACATACTTTGCTTGCAATTTTGTTATTTTTTAAAACATCCTTCCATTCTATTAGGATCAGTATCACTATGGGCACAAATTATTGCCTGCGTATTACTATGCGCTACCTGCAGTGGTTTTTCCTCCCCTTCCACTTCCAAGTTACCTTAGCAACCATCCTACTTATGGTCTTCCCAGTTAATAACACTGAATATGACCAAAAGAACAAATAGGTAAACAAAAGATCATTGTCATAAGATCATAAGGTCATAAGTGAGAGTAGAATTAGGCCATTCAGCCCCTCAAGTCTACTCCGCCATTCAATCATGGCTGATTTATCTCTCCCTCCTAACCCCATTCTACTGCCTTCTCCCCATAACCTCTAATAATCAAGAATCTACCTCTGCCTTAAAAAAATCCACTAACTTGGCCTCTACAGCCTTCTGTGGCAAAGAATTCCACAGATTCACCACCCTTCGACTAAATACATTTCTCCTAATCTCCTTCCCAAAAGAATGTCCACATTCGCCTCAGTGGCACTAAAATAGTACAAAAGGATTGCCAACCAGTCAGGCCGAAGACATTGGAAGGAGGAAAAGGAGGTGGGTGAGACATATTTGGCCCACAGGAAAAAGTTCGGCATCAACTAATACCTCTGCTGGCCTGGTCATTTTCTTTAGGTGTGGTAAACCTATTCTCACAATCTTTGAGTTAGTGGCTCCTGGCACCTGTCCAATTTCTTCCAGCTATCTTTTTATTCCTATTAACTACTGCACAGACATTTGGTTCCAAGCCCGTCTATTGTTCTGGTGAAACCATGAAGAAAACAACTTAGAATAGAATTACAGTATAAACTTAGTGTATCTCCAGTGAATATAAATATACTAAGTGTCATAAATGGAAGATATAACCAAACTTAATTTGAATTGTTGTGTTGGATAAATTATTCACTTCAAATTTCCAATTAGATTTCACTGTAAAGTTGATTTGAAAAAAGCTCTATAATGAAAAAAGTAATTTGATTCAAATAAAGCAATGGCTCAGTCTGCAGGTTAGACCACCAGAGGGTTGTTCTAAAGCCAGTTAACATAGATTGGCTTCTCAATATATTAAGCATTTGTCATCTAACGTTATGACATTAGTTGCAAGCTGCCAACACACAGTATCTTGACAGCTGTACATTTACAACCGTAGTCCACAAATTATACACCAGTCCTTTTCAAAATTAAATACCATATATATTTAAAATGAACATGCCTCCAAAGATGTCTACTGGAAGGAATACACACGACTTTAGTACTACCCAAAGGTATTAGGAATAAGGTTGCAACCTTATTATTCTAGAGAACAGTCTTATGATATTGTTCAGATGAAAAGGTTAAAAACAATGAAAAGACATTGTACCCTATTCACTTGATAATGATCCACTATTACAATGGAATTGTACACTAATATTCTATCTATTTGTTATGATAGTCAAGTTACAATGGTACTGTATTCCATAAAAACATAAGTAAATGAGAGCGTGACTCGGCCCCTCAAATTTCTCCCACTGTTCAATATGGCTGATCTGCTTCCGGCCTCAGTTCCTCTTCCATGCCCTCACTTCCCTGATCTTTCACATATCCTTCACGATATGTTAGTTATACCAAAAGTGTCAATTAAAGCTGTGCATCTTGAGATTGCCCTTATCCCCGATAATCCCAGGAAACAAGGAATTATAGAACAAGCAACTAATACTGGCAAATCCTGCTGGCTTGCATTTCCTCTACCAGTCAGAAATGGCTGCAACACGAAAGGGAAATATCTTTTGTGGACAAAGAATACATTCCAAAACAATGCAAGTCACAGTGAAAGAATTGAGGTCTTCAATGCGCTTTCACCATCTGTTCTTTTATTTGGAAATGAACAAGGCCAAGAAACATAATGATTATCACGTCATCCCTCCGTGCAAAGTACAAAGATCTGTAATTAAACTGAGTAACATTTAGTGGCAGTGAATAATCAGCAATCAAATGAGCACAGATCTTACTGCATATTATCTGTACACAGAGGTTATATTTAGTAATGAAAAGCATCCAGTATAATTTCTGGAAGAATTAGTTTTTTCCCATAATGTCCAATTTTTTAATGTTATTTGAAGAAATTACCAAATATAATTTTACAACGTACTCTGATAAAATACCCCTCTTTATTAAAAAGCCACCTCTCATCAGGATCAATTAAAGCATCAAAACAGGCATCCTTTCTTCCAACCTGCAATTACATCATCAGAAATTCTGAAAATGTATATTCAACAGTAACAAGCCATAGTGTAATTACTGATCTACACGGCTCATCTATGCACTGGTTTGGACCATCTGTACCCAAGACCACAATGAAAGTTTGTGCACAGAAATCCACCCTTCCCCCCACACAATGCAATAGCAACAAAGAAAGCAAAATGCAAGTGCTGACTCTCACCAGACACAGAGCCCCAGAGAGAAAAATAAATCGGAGATGAAGTATTTCCTCCCAGTGCTCTGTTAATCTATCAGCAGCTGTTTCCCTAAGTATTTTTAACTGTCAAGTTCTTCCTTGCCCCTCTAGGATATCTTGGAGCTCCTCATACCCTGAACTTTTCCAATTCCTACCCCCTACTCTCACCACTGGCATACCTTACTGGCTAGACACAAAAAGCTGGAGTAACTCTGCGGGTCAGACAGCATCTCTGGAGAAAAGGAATAGGTGACATTTCAGGTCGAGGCCACTTCTTAAGACTCGACCCTATTCCTATTCCTTTTCTCCAGAGATGCTCTCTGACCCACTGAGTTACTCCAGCTTTTTAAAGTCATAGAGAGAGTCATCGAGATATACAATGTGGAAACAGGCCCTTCGGCCAACTTGTCCACACCAGCCAACGTGTCCCAGCTACACTTGTTCCACCTGCCTGCATTGGGTCCATATCCCTCCAAACCTGTCCTATCCATGTAATAACTGCTTCTTAAACGTTGGGATAGTCCCTGCCTCATCTACCACCTCTGGCAACCTGTTCCATACACCCACCATCCTTTGTGTGAAAAAGTTACCCCTCAGGGTCCTATTAAATTTTTTCACCTTCCCTGACTATGCCACCCATTAAAAACTGGGATTAAATATATTTCAAGTGGTAAGAAGGCAAACACAGTTTACCTTTTAAAGCACACGGTATACAGAAGCCAAGGCGCCTAATCTGTGCAGCCTAACAAGCTTCAAATTGGGATAATGGGAGGTGAATTCCTGAAGTAAGAAATCTGAACACTGAGATGCCATAACCAGCTACTTCCTGGTTCCGAATCTTCACCAAAACGTTCAAAATAGCCAATTCCTTAGACAACAGAAACACTGTTAAAGACTCTCTGCAAATGGCTGAGATTACTTTCTCTTGCATGGACCAACTGTCCTATGTACCTATGACCTATCTGATCTGTTGTCATGGGCTAGAATCTGTTGCAGCAAAAGTGAGGCCATATTCTTCAATGATTGGCCTAACTGAACCTTTTGTTCCATTCATCATCAGTCCAATTACTTGAAGGTGCAGGGAATATGGTTCAGAGAAGGTAGGTCATGCTCTGAGAATTGGATGGTGTACATGATCAAGGTGAAACCAACATTGAGTATGTGGATGCAGTATTTCCTCTTTGTTAAGGGAAGTTATCAAGTGTGAGGTGCTCTCAATGTTGTATGTGGTCCAGCTGTGATCCATACCCTGCTCCAGTCACCTGCAACAGTCACCTGAACAGTCATCTGGAAATCGTAAAGAAGTCATGTCCACGAGAATATGGTGTAAAAATCTCCAGAGAAATTGGGGAAAAACTTAACCCCCAACCCCATCCACAAGATTGCATCAAACTGAGTGTAGATTCCAGGTACACAATCTCCAATTGTCACTCCAGGCCATGGTTCTACCTGTCCTGAGTGTTGCAAAGGCCTCGCCATAGTACAGAACATTCCATTTAGTCAGACTGTATGCCACACTACCTGTTTCTCAGAGAAATATTTGTTCAGAAAGTACATTTGTCTACATGTCAATCTGACAGTAGTTTGTTTGGAATGCACAGAGGTCCTGCAGGAACAAGAGATGGTGGATTACATTGTTTGGTTTCCCCAAGCCTTAAATAAGTTTCAAGACCTCGTTTGGTTGGTGGTGAGAAGGCCCCACCTTGTTAGATCTTACCTGCAGAGCAAATACTGTTCTCAAGGTAACCGCAGTAAACGCAGACCATCATCCTGAACAGGAGCGTAATACAGGACTTTGTTATCTACATATCATTTCCAAAGATGCATATTGATACAAATATCGATTGCTGAAAGACCATTAGTTCAGTCTGCCTGAGACTGACTGACTGGTCATCCAAGACAAGGAATTATCCACAATTGAATAATACAGACTGGCACTGTAGAACCGTGTGTTAAAGGATGCACCAAAATTGATGTGTTCATCTCAATGTCTCCAAGAGGAAAGGCCAAGGATTTGAGAGGTCTCCCATTGCTGTATACTGAGGGGCTTCCCCCAGTGTAGCAAACAGTCGAGCATATTGCTGATGGAAACTATGGAAATTAGAAGAAATACCATGTTGACATAATGTAAATTGTGTGTAATGTTTGGTACAATGAATGACAACAATGCAATTTTCAGTTTTATATATCTGCATTGTTTAATAATAGGAATAGGGGCAGCAGGGTGGCGTAACGGTAGAGTTGCTGCTTACACCATTTACAGTGCCATCGACTCGGGTTCAATCCTGGCTATGGATGCTGTCTGTACGGAGTTTGTACGTTCTCCCCGTGACCACGTGGGTTTTCAGTTTCCGCCTGCACTCCAAAGAGGTACAGGTTTGTACGTTAATTGGCTTGGTATAAATGTAAAAATGTTCCCTAGTGTAGGATAGTATTAATGTGCAGTTGGTGCAGACCGTTGGGCTGAAGGTCCTGTTTCCACACTGTATCTCTAAACTAAACTAAAATTAAGAATGTTTGGGGGGAAGAAAATGGTTATTGAAGATATAGAATATTTATTTGTTTTCTACTGGATGTAAGCACCCGACAAATTCAGCTTAATTTATTGTCATGCGCAGCAGGGTACAATTGAATTCCTTGTTCACGTGAAGCACACAGAGAAAACAGTGCACATATGGCAATGATAAATACAACAATAAATACAATGTATGCAAATCAGCAGAATGAAACAAGATTGAATAACAAAATCCAAGTAATTGTAAATAATATTTATTTAAGTATAATAATGAAATAACAATATTAAGTAAAATTATGAGTAAGAGCAGTATCTCCAGGAATGGGGTATTAAAGAAGTGATTGGTTCAGGAGCCGACAGCAGTGGAGAAGAAGTTGTTCTTAAGTCGGGACACCCAAACAATCAAGCTCCTGTTCCTTTTCTCAGAAGGAAAATAGGATAAAAATTGAATGGCCAGGGTGACTGGCATTCTCAATCATACTTCTAGTCTTCCTGATGCAAGGCACAGTGAAGATGGACAGAAGTGACAAGTTTCTGATAAACTTGGCTGCGTTCACAATTCTCTGAAGGTTCTGGCCATCAAGAGCAGAGCAGTTGTTAAACAAGAACACTTTAAGCAGTGGGAACTGTACTACGATTGTTTTGGAAATTAGAAACACATTTCTAGAAGAGATGTGCACACTGCTCCTATCAGCCCGCAAAGCCAGCATTGTAAACAAAGCCTTATCTTTTCCTTCAGCATTATTCAAATGACAGGCTGGAATGCTAACTTTAGCAACTCCTAATCTCAGCTTTATTTAGTATTCACATTTTACTTTGTGGTGGATAGTGTGCAATGAACTTCAGCAGAGCATTGAAGTAGGGGTAGAGAATTATAGACAATAGAAAATAGGTGCAGGAGTAGGCCATTCGGCCCTTCGAGCCAGCACCACCATTGAATGTGATCATGGCTGATCATTCTCAATCAGTACCCCGTTCCTGCCTTCTCCCCATATCCCCTGACTGCTATCCTTAAGAGCTCTACTTGCTCTCTCTTGAATTCATTCAGAGAATTGGCCTCCACTGCCTTCTAAGACAGTGAATTCCACAGATTTACAACTCTCTGACTGAAAAAGTTTTTCCTCATCTCCGTTCTAAATGGCCTACCCCTTATTCTTAAACCATGGCCCCTGGTTCTGGACTCCCCCAACGTTGGGAATATGTTTCCTGCCTCTAACGTGTACAACCCCTTAATAATCTTATACGTTTCGATAAGACCCCCTCTCATCCTTCTAAATTCCAGTGTATACAAGCCTAGCCGCTCCAGTCTTTCAACATATGACATTCCCGCCATTCCGGGAATTAACCTAGTCTCACTAGGGCCCTGTACAACTGTAGAAGGGCCTCTTTGCTCCTATACTCATCTCCTCTTGTTATGAAGGCCAACATTCCATTGGCTTTCTTCACTGCCTGCTGTACCTGCATGCTTCCTTTCAGTGACTGATGCACTAGGCCACCCAGATCTCGTTGTACGTCCCCTTTTTCCTAACTTGACACCATTCAGATAATAATCTGCCTTCTTATTCTTACCACCAAAGTGGATAACCTCACACTTATCCACATTAAACTGCATCTGCCATGCATCTGGCCACTCACACAACCTGTCCAAGTCACCCTGCAACCTCATAGCATCTTCCGCACAGCTCACACTACCACCCAGCTTTGTATTCTTCGGAAATTTGTTAATGGCACTTTTAATCCCTTCATCCAAGTCAAAATTATGTATTACAGGACCTCTAGTCCAACAGTGATATCATTTTATATTCCCTAATCAAGATGGTGCCTCAACTGGATGAGATCTTGCACATTGGAGGGTTCCCATGCACCTATTATGCCAGGTGGGAGTTTGTAGTTCGGGGTATCTAGATACATATCTTCGGTGTAAACCAGCATCTGCAGTTCCTTCCCACACATTAACTTTCATGTTTGGCAGTAATCCCTCCTACAACAATGATACATTATCAATAGAAATGGTAGTATCTCCAGCTGCTACAGGACTGTGCTGCACACAAATATTTCTGGAAAAAGAATTCTGACTGCAACCTAAATATTACAAATTTGCAATGCTTATCATAACACTGGTAGCTTGGGAGATAGTGTGTGACTGTGTCTGCGATGAGAAATGCTCCTGATCAGTGGCCTTTAATGCCATGTCCACCGCATGGAGGATGGCCGTATTCCAAAAGACATCTTCTATAGAGAGCTAACATCTTGGAGGAGAACCATCGGCCGCCCCCAGCTACGTTACAAGGATATCTGCAAGAGAAATTTGAAGGCGCTCAACATCGATGTGGAGTCCTGGGAGAGCCTTGCAACAGTATGTGATCAAAGATTCTGTGCATTTCTGACCCCACCTTTTCTGCATGTGGAAAAAAAAGCTTCAATTCCACCCTAAACCTTTAGTGATTGAAATATGTGTTAAGAGAAATGGCTCCTTCCTCTTCAGCCTGACCAGAGTAGACTCACGATTTTACACACTTCAATTAAAACTGTGTGTTGAGTCAGTTCAATCAAAGACATTAAGCACACATCACAGTTTATTGAGATGCCTGATACTTTTTGCGAGCTAGCTGCATAGAAGGAGATCAGTTAGTCTGTGTTGAGAACAGAACTGTTCCTGAAGCTCTCAAGTAGTCTGCCTGAGTTGGACTTCACAGTGGTATAATTTGATCACACGAATTAATGACTGAGAATCACAAGTTATGTGTGCAAATAGCCAGCAACTTACCAACTGTGCTAGGGCAAAGATGAGAGAGAATTTCTGCAATGTAAATGTTTCATGACATCTATCATGATGCTGGGTTTAACTTTGAACATGCATCATGGATTAGCAATTTGCACTTCAATGAAATACAAATCCCCATTGATGAAAGTGAGGGTTGAACGGCAACATTCAAAGTGCTGTGAGTTCAGTTAATGATTCTCTGTAATGGGTTGATGGAAACCAGGAACCTTAACTCAGCAGCTGCTAGAATATAGAGTATAAAATAGTAGTGCAGGAACAGGCTCCTTAAATCACATTTGTGCCAAATATGGTAATTTAAACTAATCCTTCCTGCCTGTGTGTGAACCACATCCCACCATCCCCTCCCTGCATATTCAGGTGTCTATCTAAATTCTTCTTAATGGTCACGATGATATCTGCTTCCACCATCACATCTTGCAGCACGTTCCAGACATTGTGTTAAAAACTGCCCCACATAAACTTTCCCACTCCGACCTTAAAGCCATCTAGTATTTGATATGTGTGCTCTGGGAGAAAGATTCTACCCACCATATCTATGTCTTTCATACTGAATAAAACTATTGGATTGTTGTAAATAAAATTGCTTTATTAATTTCCAACAGAAAAGAAGATCAACTGTCTTTACCCAGTCTGGCCTGTACCTGACAACGTTTTTGAAGAAGGGAAAAGACCCAAAACGTCACCTTTTCCCTTTCTCCAGAGATGCTGTCTGAGAAAGGGTCTCGACCTGAAACGTCACCCATTCCTTCTCTCCAGAAATGCTGCCTGCCCCGCTGAGTTACTCCAGCTTTTTTTGTCTATCTTCAGTTTGCAGTTCCCTCTTACACATGCTGTCTGACCCACTGACATACTCAAGCTTTTTGAGTCTATCTTCTGCACCTGACAAATGTACACACAAAGAGCTCGTGTAACTTAGCTGATCAGGCAGCATCTCTGTAAAACATCGATCTACAATCCTTCAAATGTGATTAACTGTTAACTTCCTCTTCAGTTCGTTGACAATTAGGGGTGAACAAAAAATACCAGCAAATGGAAGTCCACTTTAACTACCTTCATCACTTTCCTCCCTTCTCAGACAGACACAGCCCATTTAGAAACATAGAAAATAGGTGCAGGAAGAGGCCATTTGGCACATTGAGCCAGCACTGCCATTCATTATGATCATGGCTGATCATCCACAATCAGTAACCTCTGCCTGCCTTCTTCCCATACCCCTTGATTCCCGCTAGCCCCTAGAGCTCTATGTAACTCTCTTTTAAATTCATCTAGTGAATTGGCCTCGACTGCCTGCTATGGCAGGGAATTCCACAAATTCACAACTCTCTGGGTGAAAAAGTTTTTTCTCATCTCAGTTTTAAATGGCCTCCCCTTTATTCTTAGACTGTGGTCCCTGGTTCTGGACTCCCCCAACATTGGGAACATTTTTCCTGCATCTAGCTTGTCCAGTTCTTTTATAATTTTACATGTTTCTATAAGATCCCCTCTTGTCCTTTTAAATTCCAGTGAATACAAGCCCAGTCTTTCCAATCTTTCCTCATATGACAGTTCTGCCATCCCAGGGATTAACCTCGTGAACCTACGCCACACTGTCTCAATAGCAAGGATGTCTTTCCTCAAATTAGGAGACCATCACCCTGCAACCTCCTAACATCCTCTTCGCAGTTCACACTGCCACCCAACTTTGTACCATCTGCAAATTTGCTGGTGTTACTTTTAATTCCATCATCCAAATCAATAGCAAGAATGTCCTTCCTCAAATTAGGAAACCAAAACTGCACACAATACTCCAGATATGGTTTCACCAGGGCCCTGTACAACTGCAGAACCTCTTTACTCCTATACTCAAATCCTTTTGTTATGAAGGCCAACATGCCATTAGCTTTCTGCACTGCCTGCTGTACCTGCATGTTTACTTTCAGTGACTGGTGGACAAGGATACCCAGGTCTCTTGCACTCCCCCTTTTCCTAATCTGACACCATTGAGATAATAATCCGCCTCCTTATTCTTGCCGCCAAAGTGAATAACCTCACATTTATCTACATTATACTGCATCTGCCATTTATCTGTCCACTCATTCAACCTGTCCAAGTCACCCTGCAACCTCCTAGCATCCTCTTCGCAGTTCACACTGCCACCCAGGTTTGTGTCATCAGCAAATTTGCTAGTGGTACTTTTAATTCCATCATCTAAATAATTAATATATATTGTAAATAGTTGCGGTCCCAGCACTGAGCTTTGCAGAACTCAACTTACCACTGCCTGTCATTCTGACGTTTATTCCTACTCTTTGTTCCTGTCTGCCAACCAATTCCCTATCCATGTCAATACCCTACCCCCAATACCATGTGCTCTTATTTTGCCCACTAATCTCCCATGTGGGACCTGATCAAAGGCTTTCTGAGTCCAGATACACGACATCCACTGGCTTTCCTTCATCCATTTTACTTGTCACATCCTCAACAAATTCCAGATTAGTCAAGCAGGATTTCCCCTTCATAAATCCATGCTGACTTGGACCAATCCTTTTACTGCTATCCAAGTGTGCCAGTATTATCTCTTTAATAATTGATTCCAGCATCTTCCCCACCACCGATGTCAGGCTAACTGGTCTACAATTCCCCATTTTCTCTCTCGCTCCTTTCTTGAAAAGTGGGATAACATTAAGGGCCTCTCCCACTTAGGCGATTTTTTAGGCGACTGTCGTAGCAGATCGCCGACATTTTCTTTTACCCGATGACAATGACCACGACAATGCCGCGTCAGGTGGAGATTACACCGTCTTCGGAAACATCGCAAAATTCCCACGCTGTCAATGCTTCTCCGGCGTCCTAATATTCGCTGAAATCACTGACAAGTCGGTAAGTACTTGAGAGTTTTGAAATAGAACATCTTGCCCGGGGTTACTTGAAAACCAGGCTTCACGGTAACAAGCCATAAACTGGATTCTCTTCCAGTTTACTAATAGCAGTATTAAGAAATTTAATTTTAAAAGTCATTAAATGGATTTTTGTGAAAAGTGTGTAGGCATTCTTTAAAAATGTACTGGAGATGCAGATCTGGTTTCTGGGTTGCATATCTTGGTTGGGAGCCTACTTTAAATGTAATGGCTGATGGCCATAAACATCGTGAAAATTCCCACGCTTGCCTGACCATCAAACTGTCGCCTCCAATCTACCTGTCAAATGTCCTAACAGTAAATAAATGGGTTAAACACAAATATTTTATGGTATCGTGAAATTATTACTTATTTTAATATTATGCGCTTCTAAATGCATCTAAGAGCATTATTTAATATTATGTGCTTCTAAACGCATCTAAAATGCACCTAGCAAACCTGGGGACAGCATGCGACAGCGCCCGCAATAAGCAACGACACCTGGCGACAAGCCAGCTGTCGCCGAGAAATTTCATTCCGGTTGATTTCTCAGCGACGCGCTGAGATCCACTCCAATTTTTGAAAGACTCCTCATGATCATGCCCACGACACCCCGGCGAACTGTCGGCGACAGCCTTGTCGCTGGCAGTCGCCTTAAAATCACCTAAGTGGGACAGGCCCTTTAGCTACCCTCCAATCCACAGGAACTGATCTTGAATCTATAGAACATTGAAAAATGATCACCAATGTGTCTACGATTTCTAGCGCCACATCCTTGAGTACCCTGGGATGCAGACTATCAGGCCCTGGAGATTTATCAGCCTTCAGTCCCATCAGTCTACCCAATACTATTTCTCGCCTAATGCAAATTTCTTTTAGTTCCTCTGAGTCCCTAGATCCTCTGTCCAATTTGAATCTATGAAATTCATTAAACCAATATTATCACAGTGTATGGAGCTCTAAATATCTCACATGATCCTTGTTCTAACATTTTGAAACCTGAGGAGCAAGAGCTGTCATGGTGAAATAGTTTTGGTTGCCAAATCTAATGGCAATTTTAGCAAGTCAAGCAGCATTCTAAGCAGCAATACTTTCTTACAGTATGAATGAAAATTAATTTTATCATCTGCATCAGGCAAAATGAATAAGTCACTTGTATGTGCTGTAGCACTGTGGTTGTATTGTTGGTGATCGAAAACCTGGAGTAAGAGTCAAATCCCTCCATGGTAACTTGGGAAATTCAGTCAAATTCAGTTAAATAAAAGAGTCTGGAATCAAAAAGCAAGTATCAATATTGTTGATCGCAAAACAACCAGATGGGTAAAACTGTCACCCACAACCTCAGGGAAGGAATTTTGCCTTCATTACCCTGTATGATCTATCTGAAACTCCAGATATACATCGATCTGGTTGACTCTTAACCACCTTATGAAGTAGCCCTCCTCTCATTTATTCCAAAGTGCCACAATTCAGGAGATCACTCAGTGCAATATTAATTGAACTCTGCATTACACTGATTACTATTTCATTATTCCTCACAGCTAAGCAATAAAGAGCTGCTCCGTGTTCCCAGATGTGGATGCATTGCTCTAGAACGATTTTAAAATATTTATCATATATCAATAATATAATCAAATCATACCATCAAATATTTACATTACAGATTCCTCTAAATTTTTCAGACTATTTCTCATTCCAATGTTCCATGTAAAGAAACAGAGCACAAAGACTTTATGTCCCTTCAAATATAAATATTACAGGCATGTAAAGGAAAAACAACAGCCCTTTTGATTCACTATAGAGCTGCCCATGGATTCAAGCATTCAAGTAGTGTTATTATGAAACAACAACACTACTATTCAAAATTAATTACATTCTGTAAACCCTTTATTTTCTGTCATAATTTGTGAATAATAACAATTCAAACAATTTTTAATTCATTCATTTGAATGTTAATATTCAAGCAGTGCCTTGATAGGCTCAGGTGATCATTCAAGGAATCATAGCCTAGTGCTATATCTGAAATTTCTACTCCATGCAAAATCAACATTTGAAATTCAAATGGAAACAGGAGCTGGCAACAACAATGCAAATTTTCACCTCTCGCTTTCGGAAAGCTGGTCAGTTTTCCACTGAGTCATTTTGGCAAAAGATCAATACTGTGAAACAGAGCACTGGCCACATACGCGAGAGGACTTACTGAACGCTCCAGCTTTTCTCCTGTTTTCATCATCTATTGATTGTTTGTTTGCTTCAGGTCGGGTGAGTTGCTCCTGAATTTTTGCTTCAGGATTTTAACAATGCCGCCCACAGAACCAGGTGCAACTAACACACCTCCAACACCGATTTATGGACACCGATAAATTAGTACAGGCTTCAAAAAACAACAACTTGGAGAATTTTTAAACCCCGATAAGCAAGTAAAAGAGGCTGGCTTTACCTACAAAATCAGCAACCTGGCATTCCGTATACCTGATATAATTTTTTTTTTTCTTTTTAATCATTTAATGTAAATTTATTTCATCAAATGACATTTTAAAAACGATCTGATAGAGTAGACAATAGACAATAGGTGCAGGAGAAGGCCATTCAGCCCTTCAAGCCAGCACCACCATTCAATGTGATCATGGCTGATCATTCTCAATCAGTACCCCGTTCCTGCCTTCTCCCCATACCCCCTGATTCCATTAATCTTAAGAGCTCTCTCTAGCTCTCTCTTGAATGCATTCAGAGAATTGGCCTCCTCTGCCTTCTGAGGCAGAGAATTCCACAGATTTACAACTCTCTGGCTGAAAAAGTTTTTCCTCATGTCCGTTCTAAATGGCCTACCCCTTATTCGTAAACCGTGGCCCCTGGTTCTGGACTCCCCCAACATTGGGAACATGTTTCCTGCCTCTAACGTGTCCAAACCCCTTAATAATCATATGTTTCGATAAGATCCCCTCTCATCCTTCTAAATTCCAGTGCATGCAAGCCTAGTCGCTCCAGTCTTTCAACATATGACAGTCCTGCCATTCTGGGAATTAACCTAGTAAACCTTTTTTCCTCTTCACATACCTAAAAAAGCTTTTACTATCCTCCTTTACATTATTGACTAGCTTACCCTCGTACCACATCTTTTCCCCATGTATTGCCGTAACAGAGGGAATATCATGGTAATTATTCTCCAGTTAATAAAAATTAAAACAGTTACTTTGCTCACATTACAACATATACAATAATTAGTTTATTTAATGACACTTGCCGCTAAAAGCATAACTTGGGTAACTTGCACACATTGCTCTCACCTTGATCAAGTCTATAGCACAATGATCGTTTTGCTGCTTCAATCTCATGGCCTGGATGATCAAGCACCTGTCTACACCATTCGAGTGGGTTCATGGCTTTCTGTTCCATGGTTGGCTGCCTTCTTGGTGAAATATACAACCTATAATGAAAGCACACCACTCACAGTCATTTATCATAGTTGATGGACAGACCACAATTAATTCCCATTTATATAATCACACAGATCGTGCAAAAGCGGTTTATCTTTATGCAGTCAGTCTAGGCAAGAGCAAAATGGTTGCATAAAGGAAATTGAAGTCAATTATCATCTTTGGAAACTCAAAACCACTGGTCTTTGATGGCTTATGAACATTTAACATGAACAAACAAACTCCAATCACAAACAAAGATGACAGATTTACACATTAAGGCAAGGATAGAAAGGCACTGCAGAAGGACGTTCCTGGTTGTAAAGTGAAGGAACAGAATAATGAACCATGGCTATTGTCTCAGGCATTGCCATTAGTGACTTCAATTAAATGCTCTCTGAGTGGGTAGCATGAAAGCGAACCTTCAAAGGATTCGAGCAAGAATTCCAGGGAAAGCACACATCTCAACACTCAATAAACATGAATTAAAGAGACCAACATACCGGCTCATCAGAACATCTTTTGCCTTTTAAAAAAACATTATATTCATAACCAGAAAAAACTTTTTTTACAAACAAGCACAAGGCTCATTTAAGGTCAATAACTAAAGAAAGAACAAGAATGTATGTAAAATAATTTATCAAATAAACATATGTAAGCAAACATTCTTCAGGCAACAATGATCCGTATAACAATGGAAATAAACTTTTAGAAAGGTATTCTTAGTAATTTCTTTCATGGTTGGGAATACTCAAAATAGGACTAGGTGTTATCATGGCAGCTTGAAAACTTTGCTTGCTAAATTATGAGAAACAATATGAAAAATCAGTTGTACGTTATCACGAGTTACACCTAACCTTCTGAACATTTGGCCTTGGGGAGCTTCCATCTGCAACAGACCTCGACCTCCTGACCTGTAGGCCTCAGTTGGTTAGAATTGATCATAACATGTCTTCTACCCTGACCCTTGACACTCATGCCGATCAGAGTTGTGTGCTCAGTTTCTTGCTCTACTCTCTGTACGCCCATGATTGTATGCCCAAGTGCAATGCCAACTTGATCTTTAAGTTTACCATTGTTGTTGGCTAGATTCACAACGTTATAACTTAAAGTGCAGGAACAAGATCAAAAATATTGGGTCATGTTGCCATGATAATACCTAGTCATTAACATCTGCAAAACGAAAATGTGGCTGGCAACTGAAGGAAGCAAAAGTATGAACATAACACTGTCCTCATTAACAGAGCCACTGTAGAGATGGTCGGTAGCTTCAGGTTTCCAGGCAGTCATATCATTATCAATCTAAGCTGGTGCCTTCACGTTGATGCGATAATCAAGAAGCCACATCAGTGTATTTACTTTCGAAGACATTTGAGAAGATTCAACATACACACCACATCAACAGATGCGAGTTAGAAAGTGGTGCAAGTAAGCCTGTATGGCAACTGCTCTGCTCATGACTAACTCAAATTGCAGTGTGGTGGACACCACTCAGTCTATCACAGGCTCTTCCTTCCATCCACCCCATTTTCAAAATGTGTTGAATGAGGAGTTGGTGCAGAGGGCAGGAATTTAGATTTCTAGGCTAGATCACTGGAATCTCTTCTGGGGCAGGGGTGACCTGTACAAAAGGAATGGGTTGCACCTGAATTGGAAGGGGACCGACATTCTGGCAGGCAGGTTTGCTAGTGCTACACGGGTGGGTTTAAACTAAACAGTGGGGGGGAAGGGGGGGTGGGTTAACAATGTGGAAGCGTATGTGTGCAGTTAACAGGAAAGAGAGTGTAGGAAAGATCACATTTAAACTAACAGGGCAGGTGGATGGGAACAAATGCAAGGAGACAGAGGGCCATAAAAGGAGGACAGAAACAAAAGGTAGAAGGGAGATAGGATAAACAAACCTGAAAGCTTTGTGCCTTAATGCAATGAGCATTCGTAGTAAGGTGGATGAATTGAATGCAGTTAGTAGTTAAGGGATATGATATAGTTGGAATTATGGATTCATGGCTCCAGGGTGACCAAGGCTGGGAGCTAAACATGCAGGGGCATTCAATATTCAGGAAGGATAGACAGAAAGGAAGAGGAGGTGGGGTGGCATTGCTGGTTAAAGAAGAGATTAATGCAACAGCAAGGAGAGACATTAGCTTGGATGCTGTAGAATCGGCATGGGTAGAACTGCAAAATAGCCAAGGGCAGAAAACACTTGTTGGAGTTGTATATAGACCAACAAACAGCAGTAGGGAGGTTGGGAATAGCATCAAGCATGAAATTAGGGATGCGTGTGGCAACAATTATCATGGGTGACTTTAATCTACATAAAGATTTTGCCAACCAAATTGGTAGCAGCGCTGAGGAGGATTTCCTGGAATGTATATAGGATGGTTTTTTAAACCAATATGTAGAGGAACTGACTAGATGGCAGGCCACCCTAGACAGGGTATTGTGTAATGAGGGAGGATTAGTTAGCGATCTTGATGTGCAAAGCCCCTTGGGCACAGTGACCATAATATGGTGGAATTCTGCATTAGGATGGAGAGTGACACGGTTAATTCAGAGACTAGGGTCCTGAACTTAAAGAAAGGAGACTTTGAAGGTATGAGATGGGAATTGGTTAGGATAGGCTGGCAAATTATACATGAAGGGTTGACAGTGGAGATGCAATGGCAAAGATTTAAAGACCGCATGGATGAACTCAAAAAATTGTGGATCCCTTTCTGGCGAAAAAACAAACCAGGGAATAGAAAATATAGACAATAGACAATAGTCAAGTCAAGTCAAGTCAATTTTATTTATATAGCATATTTAAAAACAACCCACGTTGACCAAAGTGTTGTACATCTGATTAGGTGCTAAGGAAAAAATGAAACATACAGTAGCACACAAACATAACAGCACATACAAAACAGTTCACAGCGCCTCCTCAATGGGCCTCAAACGCTAGGGAGTAGAAATAGGTTTTGAGCCTGGACTTAAAGGAGTCGATGGAGGGGGCAGTTCTGATGGGGAGAGGGATGCTGTTCCACAGTCTCCTGCACAATAGGTGCAGGAGAGCCAGCACCGCCATTCACCGTGATCATGGTGGATAATGTTAAATCCAAGGAAGAGACATATAAATTGGTCAGAAGAAGCAGTAAACAGGAGGACTGGGAGAAATTTAGAACTCAACAGAGGAGGGAAAAGGGGTCAATTAAGAGGGGGAAAAAGAGCATGAAAGAAAGCTTGCAGGGAACATTAAAACTGACTGTAAAAGGAAAAGATTAGTGAAGACAAATGTAGGTCCCTTACAGTCAGAAACGGGTGAATTTATAATGGAAATCAAGAAAATGGCAGAACAGTTATACAAGTACTTTGGTTCTGTCTTCAGTAAGGAAGACACAAACAATCTCCCAGAAATACTAGGGGAGAGAGGATCTAGTGGGAGGGAGGAACTAATGGGAATCCACATTAGTCAGGAAATGATGTTAGATAAACTATTGGGACTGAAGGCAGATAAATCCCCAGGGCCTGGTGGTCTGCATCCCAGAGTACTCAAGGAGGTGGCCCTAGAAATCGTGGATCCTTTTCCAATGTTCTCTCGACTCTGAATCAGTTGCTGTGGATAGGATGGTAGCCAATGTAACTCCACTTTTTAAGAAAGGAGGGAGAGAAAAAATGGGGAATTATAGACCAATTAACCTTACATCGTAAGTGGGGAAGATGATTGAGTCGATTATTAAAGATGTTATAGCAGCACATTTGGAAAGCAGTGTCAGGATCGGTCAGTCAGCATGGATTTATGAAGGGGAAATCATGCTTGACTAATCTTCTGGATTTTTTTTGAGGAATGAACAAGTAGAATGGGTAAGGGAGAACCAGCGGATGTGGTGTAGCCAGATTTTCAAAAAGCCTTGACAAGGTCCCACACCAGAGATTAGTGTGCAAAATTAGAGCACATAGATTTTCTATCCTCTACCTTCTGGGAGAAGGCAGGAGCTTGAAGGCTCAGATGTCCAATTTTTGAAGTGCAGCTTCTTCCCCACTGTTGTCAGACTTCTGAACCATTCACCTCTTTCACACCCCTTCCCGGAGGCACTTCCACACACTCTAACTCTTAACTCCATCTCATTTGGTTAGTCTGCTATTATACTTTTTTTTTTTTTTATTGCAATACAATCTTGCACTATTCTGCTGACTTGCACTTGCCATTGCAATTATTGTTGTATGTATTTGTATGTATGAGCTGTGTGAGCTCTGAGTGAACAAGGAATTTAATTGCATTGTGGCGCACATGACAACAAAATAATCTGAATCTGTCCCCTCCCATCATAGTGGCAATTTCTAACATCGACTGGTAAAGTTCCCCATTCCCAACTCACAGGTAATGGTGGACAGAGGTGAGGGAGTGGGGAGTGGGGGACGGGTTGATAGGCAGATGGTTAGAACAAAGGCCAGAGGTAAAAACAGAAGGTGTGAGACAGAATTGAAGAGTTGCAAATTGTGAAGCCAGAGGGAGGAAAGAAGCCTGAAGGTGGGAGGGGGGACAAATAGATGGGAGTCCAGTTGGGGCAAGGGGGACCAATGAGAGGGGCGGAAGAAGAGGGGTTGTGGGGGTGCCGGGGAGAAGGGGGAGGGCAATTAGAGGTTACCTAAAATTGGAGAATTAATTGTTCATGCCGTTAGGTTGCATGCTACCCAATCGGAAGATGAATTAATATTCCACGAGTTTGGGTGTGGCCTCACTCTGGCAATGGAGGAGACCCAGGACAGAAAGCTCAGTGTGGGCATGGGAAGGGAAAGTCCGTTTATTCAGTTGTGATTTGGTTATTCTCCTTGCCACACTTTTATTTATATTTGATACATACAGTAGGTGGAAGGATTATGTTTTTGAAGATTTTCAAGGAAAGATTAGATCTATAAATAGAAAGCCATGGCAGGTTTGCTGAATGGTGAAGTGTGCTAATTGGGAATTGCTTCTGAAAACTTTATGGCCCTCAGTGTGCTGTCAGGTAACTAGTGACTAGTAAGCATTTCTTCTTTCAGTCCAGGACGTGGCATTGAGGCACTGAGGAGAGCGAGTCAGGAATGACTTTGCAATCAGCCCTCAGATTATGGCCAAGGAGGACTTCATTAGAGCCTTTGACAATTTCCACTTGGGAGACTGGTGCAAAAGGTTAAGGCCAGTGGGATCTTGGGCAAGTTGGCAAACTGGATCCAAATTTGGCTTGGCAATAGGAGAAAGGGACTGATGGTAGATGGATTGTTTGTTAATTCGGTGCTTGTGACCAGTGGTGTCCCACAAGTCTGTTCTGCGATGTGGATGTAGGGGGCAAGAATTACACATGGGACCCTAAATATGTACAAAAATAATATTAAAAAGGCAGCATAGTGGCATAGCTGGTAGAGCTGATCCCTCACAACACAAACGACCCGGGTTTGAACCTGACCTTAGGTGCTGTCTGTGCGGAGTTTGCACACTTTCCCTGTGACTGCTGGTGCTCTAGTCTCCTCCCACATTCTTTGCTTGTAGATAAGCAAGTTTGTAGATGAATTGGCCTCTGGAAATTGCCCTGAGTGCGTAAGGAGTCAATGCAAAAGTGGGATAATACACTCTCCTTACACAATAAGGGCACAGTGGTGCTTGATATTCTGTGTGGAGTTTCATGCTGGATTTTTTAATCAAAAAGGAAATCACCAAGGACCAATAGGTTTGACACAAACCTTGGCAGAACTGTGGAAGGTAATATCAGGAGAGAGAAATTGATGTGGTGGTGAAATAGGCTGAAAAATTAAATTTAATCCAGACAAATGAAAGGTGATACATTTTGGGAGCAGGCATGATGCTGGGACATACATTATGAATGGTTAGGTCTGAGGGAGTATTGAGCAACCGAGGCACCTTGGGGTAAAGTTCTTAGATCCTTCAAGGTAGCAATGCAGGTGGATCATGTGGTTAAGAAATCATATAGGACACGGGTTTCCATTAATCATGGCACTGAATGCAGAAGTAGGCAGGTGATGCTCCGACTTTGTAAAACCTTGTTCAGACCTCAGCTGGAACACTGCCTGCAGTTCTGTTTACCAAGGTAAAGGGAGGATGTGATAGCACTGGAGTGCGGAGGATATTCAGCAGGATGTTGGCTGAAATGGAATATGTGACTTATGAGGAGAGACTGGAAAAGATAGATCTGTTTCCATGAATTTGAAGAAGTTAAGAGGAGACATGATTGAGCTATATAAAATGATGAGGAGCATAGATAGGGTAGGCTGTCCGATAAAAATTCTCCAATATCAGAAATACATAAAACTAGTGGACATTGTCTTATGAGTAAGGAAGAAGAGATGAAGGAGGGATATTAGCAGGACCTTCTTCACCCAGAGAGTGACCTGAAACGCACTGCCTGAGACAGCGTTTAAAGCTGGATTACTGACATTTAACGTGCCTAGGTGCACACCTGAATTGTTCCAGGTATAGAAAACTATGGACTAAATGTTGGACAATGATATATATATGGAAGCATGACCACTAGTCTGCAGGGACAGATGGTCTGTTTTCATGCTGTATGATTCTATAATTGTAGGACTGATGTATAAAATGGTGCCACCATTTGTCTGAAGTGGATTTCTGAAACGGGGGGGAAGATTGCTTCATTTTCAGCATTTTAATTGTGTATCTAAAAAAAACATTTTAGAATGTTTTACAATGTGGAACAGGGCAGCACAGTGGCACAACGATAGAGTTCCTGCCTTACAGTGCCAGAGACTCGGGTTTGATCCTGCTTACAGGTGCTGTCTGCACGGAGTTTGTACATTCTCTCTGTGACCGCATGGGTTTTCTCCAGGTGCTCCATTTTCATCCCACACTCTAAAGACGTACAGTTTGTAGGTTAATTGGCATTGGTAAGTTGTAAAATTGTCCCTCGTGTGTGTAGGGTAGTGTGCAGGGTGATCGCTGGTCGGCGTGGACTCTGTGGGCGAAGGGCCTGTTTCCACACTGTATCTCTGAGGTCTAAATTTTTGACCATCAGAGAAGTGAAAAAAGGGGACGGGGGACGGGGGGGGCATCAGACGACCCTACTTCAAACTGACTCGCACACTGTCGCCCCATTGATTACCTTTGGGTTTGGAGGAACGCCTGGTCTGGTTCTCTGCAAATGGAAAGTGAAGTGTGGGTAGATGAAGACCGTAGACACGGAGTCCTCAAAAAGAAAGATTATGCCCAAAAATTCATCCCTCATCAGTAGAGCTATACATGCTATTTGGCAGGGACAGATGCAATTGTACAGTCTCAGAGATTGTTAGTGAACATACAGCCACATGACACAGGAAGCCTATGCCTGCTCCCAGTAGACTAATTCTAACATTCACATGGCCCACGCTTTTCTGTATACTTCTGCAAATTATCCTAATTGGGCATCACAATTTTCTGATATGAGGCGTCTCATTTCAGGATTTTAGCAACTTGGAAACTATTTTTGCCAGGTACCATTATTAATGGTGACACAGGTCAACGACCCAAACCTTTCTATTTCCACATATGCAGAGTATTTCAAGCATTTTCTGCCTACATGTTATTAACAGTTGTTCTCTGTCTGTGAAGTTTAGTAGCAGAGTACAATATATTGGTAGCAGAGTACAATATATTGTTGCCTTTATATAGCATTTTATCATAACTGGTGGGAGATATATTTCTGTGTGGTAGTTTTCACACACACACCTTCTGTTCCCATGTCTTCGGTTGTCACCAATCTAATGACAATCCCTTTGATTACTAAAGTGGGTCAAACTAGATACAGCACAAGATTCTTCACAACCTGCTAGAACTTACCACAAAAATTAACAGTTAGTGCATGCTTAATCAAAATGAATAGTTCCTTTTAATTATAACAGAGAAACCAAATAAATAAGTTAGATATCAATAATTTACTAATTTTACAAATGCATATCCTGGCATAGAACTTTGTTCATTGGGAACATTTAAACTAATCCTTATTATTTTAAAAGGACAAAAGACAATCATTTAAATGTCGAATGTTACAGTATGTAATCCCCAAAATATAAGCAATTTCAAATCCAGAAATTGACTCTTCAAAGTAGTTTGTTTCAATAGTTTTACTCTGGTATGGAGATTTTAGGAGAGTTAACTATGCATTAAATACCATTACGTGACAGAGGCCATGTCAACAAACTACAAAACAAAAATCACATCGAATTAGGAACAGAGGAACAAATGTAGTAGTCTCTTAGCCCTTCAGCCACTTCTGCCATTTAATAAAGTCATCGATGACCTAATTACAAATGCCATTTCTTCCTTCTGCTGTATCTCTCAATATATTTTGATTAACAAAATCTATCAACCTTAAATTTAAAATTAACATTTGACCCAGTATGAATGGTCATTGCCAACCATTTTTATCTTGTAAAAGTGTTTCTGAACTGCTAAAAAATCTTTTTAGACTAGTTCGCTGATCTCCTATCGACAGGAATAACATCTCTCCCTGAATCGTATCAATTCTCCTTCACATTTTGAGAATTTAAAGCAAATCACCTCTTCCAGATTCTGCAGAAGACACACCTAATCTTGGCTCTTGGTTTCAACCATTGCAGTCCATGTAATATTCTGAATAATTGATGAATGAAAATTACCTTAGTGTAGGTTAATAGCAAAACGCTATGTCACACTGGTACATGTGACAAAAAACTGATCTTGAAACCTTGAAAAGAGAGTTGATGGACATGGAGTGATACAGAGTGGAAACAGGCCCTTCGGCCCAACTTGCCCGCACCAACTAACATGTCCCATCTACATAATCCCATCTGCCTGCGTTTGGCTATCTATCTATCTATCTATCTATCTATCTATCTATCTATCTATCTATCTATCTATCTATCTATCTATCTGTCTGTCTGTCTGTCTGTCTGTCTGTCTGTCTGTCTGTCTGTCTGTCTGTCTGTCTGTCTGTCTGTCTGTCTGTCTATCTTACTAAAACTCTCATCTTGTTTGTTTGCTCCCTATGTTCCCTATGTTTCTTCTTCCGTTTGTACCCTTCTGATCCACAAAAAAACAGTACATGACCCACACAATTTTAGGCCCATCTTACTCACCATTGTCCTGGGCACACATTCATCCAAGTTTCATTCAAATTGCTCTTATATTTTTCAAGTTAGAGGGATCTTTAAGTTTAAAACTTTGGGGGTGGGGGGGGCAGGGGGTGAGAGGGGGCAGGGGGTGAGGAGGAGGGGAAGGGTAGAAGGAGTAGGGGTGGGGGGAGGGGAGGGGAAGGGTGGGGGTGGGGGAGAGTGGAGTGGGGTGGAGGGGGAGTGGGAGAGGGGAGGGGGAGTGGGGATGGGGAGGGGAAGTGAGGGTGGGGGGCAGGGGAGTGGGGGTGGGGGGCGGGGGGGGAGTGGGGATGGGGTGGAGGGGAGGGTGTGTGGGGGGGGAGTGGGGGGAGGGGGGAGTGGGGAGGAGGGGAGGGGAGAGGGAGTGGGGAGGGAAGGGTGCTAGTCCAATGCAGGAGAAGTTTTAGGTAGTTTTCAGGGGGGTTGAGGGGGGATGAAATGGGTGAGTGGGTGATGGGGGCGGGGAGGACACTCTGACTACAGTGCTGGCGGCACGGAGCCCAGGTACGTGGCACCCTCTTCCCTTTTCTGTCCCCCTTTGCCCACCCACGACCCCAAGGGACATTCCTCCCCCCCCCCCCCCCCCCCCCCCCCCCGTAACAGGCTTCGTCAGTTGGAGAAGGTTGCCGGGCCTGCAGAATCGTCAGTTGGGGGAGGGTTGCCCCAGGAGAGGCCTGCAGGAGAGATTTGGACCCAATGGGTCCACCTCAGTCTAGTATATATTACTAAAACATCTTGTTTATTTGTCCCCTGTGTTCCCTATGTTTCTTCCTCCGTTTATATCCTTCTTATCCACAACAAAACGGTACACGACCCGCACAATTTTTGGCCCACCTTACTCATCATTGTCCTGGGCATACATTCATTGAAGTTTCATTCAAATTGCTCTTATATTTTTCAAGTTAGGGAGATTTTAAAGTTTAAAACTTACCTTATTCAACCCATTGCTTGCCATGTTTAGCGTGTGATGCCACAATGGGACCCGCCCGAGTGACGGCCAACGAGGGAAGGGGGGCACACGATGACCGTTTGAGGGCGGGACCCGCCAGAGAGATGTCCCACATGGGGGGAGCATCGCCCATTTTTAAAAAAAACATCTTTTAAATTTTCCTTCCACGTGGGGGGAGCACCGCCCATTTTTTACAAAAAAACATTCTTCCATCCAGCTCGAAACCCGATTAGTCCCGGTCCCATGTGGCAGGAGCACCACCCATTCTTTAAAAAAAAGTCCTTCCAACGGGTCCACTTGGTCTAGTATCCCTCTAAACTTATCCTATCCTTGTACCTGTCTAAGTGTTTCTTAAACGTTGCCTCAACTAGCTCCTCCGGCATCTTGTTCCATACACCCACCACCCTATGTGTGGAAAAAGTTACTCCTCAGAATGTTTGAATGAAGATAAGTTGAAAGGAAATTAAGAAATAAGAAGCGGAATGGAGTGTACCCAAGTGTTAACATAGAACTGACAGGCCAAACAGCCTCCTTCTGTGTGGTTATAAAAGAACCTGAAAAATAAAAAGGGGATAAATCACCTCATTGGGAATGTACTATAGGCCCCCAAATAGTCAACGGGAATTAGAAGAGCAAATATGCAGAAGATTGCAGGCATCTGCAAAATTAATAGGACTGTCACAGTTGGGGATATTAACTTTCCCAATATCAACCGGGACTATCATAGTGCTAAGGGCTTAGATGATGTGGAATTTGTCAAGTGTGTTCAGGAAAGTTTCCTCAGGCAACGTGTAAAGGGACCTACATGGGTAAGGGCAAATCTTGATTTACGCTTAGGATATTGGGATGGGGAAGTGATTGAAGTGCCCATGGTGTCTAGGAGTGCAGGTACATAGTTCATAGAAAGTGTTGTCACATGAAGATAAGGTAAGATAAGTCAGGGAATTAAATATAGAAGTAGGGATGTCATGATGTAAAAGTTGTTCGTGAGGCCACGTTTGGAGTATTTTGTTCAGTTTTGGTTACTCGGCTACAGAAAGGATGTTGTTAAGCTGGAAGGAGTGCAGAGAAGATTTATGAGGATGTTGCTAGGGCTTGAGGACATGAGTCATAGAGAGAGGTTGGGCAGGCTAGGACTATATTCCTTGGAGTGCAGGGGGCTAAGGGGTGATCTTATAGAGATGTAGAAATTATGAGAGAAATAGATAGGGTGAATGTATATAGTCTTTTACCCAGAGTAGGAGAATCAAGAATCAGAGGACATCGGTTTAAGGTAGATGGGGGAAAATTTAATGGGAACCTGAAGGGGAACTTTTTCCACACAGAGGATGGTGGGTATATGAAATGAGCTGGCAGAGTAGTTGAGGCAGGTACACCATTTTAAAGAAATTTGGACTGGTAAATGGATAAGAAAGGTTTAGAGAGATATGGGCGAAAAGGAGGTATGTGGGACGAGTGTAGATGAGGGTATCTTAGTTGGAATGGGCACGTTGGGTGGAAGGATTGTTTCCATGCTGTATGAATCTATAAGCATAAAACAAAATAAATTGACTGTGCTCTGAGTTCCAAATACATACTTCCAAAACATTGACACCCGGGTCTGCATGCATTACTCTAGATGAAGTGTTTTGGGTCAGGACCTTTCTTCAGACTGATTGTAGAGTGGGGAGAAGCGGGAAAAGAGGTGCAGGTGGGAGAAACCCTGGCAAGTTGGAGATTGATTGAGGTGAGAAGGGTTTGGCAGATGGTTGGACAAAGACCAGAGATGAAAGGGCAAAAAGTGCGAGACATAGAAATATGGATAGAAAAAGTGTGAACTGTGAAGTCAGAGGAAGGAACATAGGTGGGGCAAGGGAAGAGAGGGGGAATATGCTATAGCTTACAACTGAATGGGATGAACATTCAATCCTCTAATTTTAACTAACTTGCAAACATCCCTCCTCCTTCCCCTTATCCCCCTCTCTTCTCTGTGCCTATCTCTCTTCACGATTCTTCTATTAATTATCTCATCTCATAGTTTATCTTGTTCATCTCTGGTCTTTGTCTGAAGAATCACTCTGATGAAGTGTCCCAATCCAAAAGTCGCCTCTCCAAAGATGCTGCCTGACAGGCTGAGTTACTCCAGCACTTCGTCACTTGTTTTAGTAAACTAGCATCTGCAGTTCCTTATGTCTTTAATAAAGCCTGCTCTGTTTACAGCTCTGTCAATGTTGACTTGCCAATAATAATAGCAACATAAAGGATTCTACTGACACTACAATATGCACACAGTAAGATCCCACAAAAGAACAATGATCAGAATACGGGTTGACAAAGCATTGTAATTAGACCTGATACTATGAAGAAAATCTCAGTTCATCTTTCAGTGGTGCTTGATTCATATTAAACCAATGGAAGTGATCTCATCCAAAGGTCAAACCTCTGATTGTGTGACATTCTCTCAATACTGCGTTATCATTGCTGGTTATACTTAGTGGTATCCATTAGCGAGTTTGAACAGAATACAACTAAGAACAAAAGCTCGTAAAATGTAGGATGCAATTAACGGCATACTTTTAAAGCTGACCTATATTTGAGAGAGACGTGAATGACTTACTTTTGCTGGATTTAAAACATCATTACCCTTCAAAGAAGCTGTAATTGAGCATTACCTCAAATGGAACTATGCCTCCAAGTGAGACAACGTTTTGCATTCTGTATGCAGTACACGTCGTTCAGCTATGGGAAAGATGTAATTAAGTTGGGAAGGATGCAGAAAATATTCAGCAGGATGTTAACTGGGCATGAGGGCTTGAGTTAGAGGAAGAGGTTGGATCAGCTGGGACCATTTTCCTTGGAGTGTAGGAGACTGATGGCAGAATTTATTGAGGTGTAAAAACCACAAGGGTCATGGATATAGTGAACACTCAAAGCATTTTACCCAGGGTAGAGGATTCAAGAACTAGAAAGCAGAGACTTAAGGTGAGAGAGGAGAGATTTAAGTGGGACGTCAGGGGTAGGATTTTCGCACAGAGAGTAGTCCATATCTGGAATGAGGCAGTGGAAGCTATAAAAACAATTACAACTCAGACATTTAGAAGATATTTGGACATAATTTATGGATGGGAAGGGTTTGGGGCAAATGAAGGCAAATAAAATGAGCCCAGTGTGCCACCTTGGTTGGCATGAGCAAGGTGGGCCGAAGTGCATGTTTTCACGGTGTATAACTTTATAACTCTGCAACTTTATCTACATTCTACTCCACCACAGAACAAAGAGTCTGCTGCACTTTCAGAGACACCTTCAATCTGGTCTTCATTTTGACTCTGGTCAGCAAATGTCCATGTCACCTATTCCTTTTCTCCAGAGATGCTGCCTGTCCTGCTGAGTTACTCCAGCATTTTGTGTCTATCTTCGCTTATAAATGAAAGGAGCAAGAACTTATGTTGTCGAGACAGGGATAAAGCGAGATGGAAAGACAGGTTCCTTCAGCTCACTCTGAAGGATAATCAACGCAACGCATATCTGAAGGAGAAGCCATCACTGTAGAATGGTCAGCCTGGTCAGTGTAATGATAGTCAGTTAGAGGGGATCATCACTGAAAGCTTTTCTCTGCACCTTGGTGCACGTGACAATAAATTAAACTCAACTCAACTCATCAAGAGCTGACTTCTTTCCGTTTAGTGCAACAGAAGAATTTTCATCATCAGTGAATGGTTGACATTATTAGACATAACTCAGAAATAATCCAAGAACAGACTATGTTATCTCAAGAACTGCTACCAATTGTCAAAGAATGTGTGAATTATGCAAACCATTTTGCATTAATATTCATTAAAGATTACTTTGTACAATCTTAAGTAACATCTAGTCTGAAGCATCTTTTACCGGAATCTTGGTGTTTTGGTTGTTGACATTACACTGCATAACATCAGGCTGAAATGATTTCAGACCCGCATTCCTCAGGCCTGCAGTCCTTTCAGGTTAGGCAGAGTCATAGAGTCATAGTGTGTATAGTCACTGTATTCCATACAGTGTGGAAACAGGCCCTTCGGCCCAACTCGCCCACATGAGCCAACAATGTCCCACCTAGCCTAGTCCCACTTGCCTGCGCTTGGTCCATAACCCTCCAAATCTGTCCTATCCATGTACCTGTCCAACTGCTTCTTAAACGATGGGATAGACCAAGCCTCAACTATCTCCTCTGGCAGCTTGTTCCATACACCCACTATCCTTTGAGTGAAAAAATTACCCCTCGGATTCCTATTAAATCTTTTCCTTTCACTTTGAACCTATGTCCTCTGGTCCTCGATTCCCCTACTCTGGGTAAAAGACTCTGCGTATCTACCCAATCTATTCCTCTCATGATTTTGTATACCTCGATAAGATCTCCCCTCATCCTCTGAAGCTCCATGGAATAGAGACCCAGCCTCTCCCTATAGCTCACACCCTCTAGTCCTGGCAACATCCTCGTAAATTGTTTCTGAACCCTTTCAAGCTTGATAATATCTTTCCAATAACATGGTGCCCAGAAATGAACATAATATTCTAAATGTAGTCTCACCAACGTCTTGTACAACTGCAACATGGCCTCCCAACTTCAATACTCAATACTCTGATTGATGAAGGCCAAAGTGCCAAAAGCCTTTTTGACCACCTTATCCACCTGAGACTCAATCTTCAAGGAACCATGCACTTGTACTCCTAGATCCCTCTGCTCTACAACATTACCCAGGGGCCTATCATTTACTGTGTAGGTCCTCCCTTGTTCAATGTCCCAAAATGCAATACCTCACACTTCTCTGTATTAAATTCCATCAACAATTCCTCCACCCACCTGGCCAATCGATCCAGATCCTGCTGCATTCGTTCACAACCATCTTCACTATCTGCAAAACCTCTAACTTTTGTATCATCAGCAAACTTGCTAATCTTGCCCTGTATGTTCTCATCCAAATCATTGATGTGGATGACAAACAGTAATGGGCCCAGCACCGAACCCTGTGGCACACCACTAGTCTCAGGCCTCCATTCTGAGAAGTAAGCTTCCACCATCACCCTTTGCTTCCTTCCATGGAACCAATTTGCTATCCAATCAGCTATCTCTCCTTGGATCCCATGAGACCTAACCTTCCAGAGCAGCCTACCATGCGGCACCTTGTCGAATGCCTTACTAAAGTCCATGTGCACAACATCTACAGCTCTGCCCTCATCAACCTTTTCGCTCACTGTTTCTAAAAAAATCAATCAGACTTGTGGGACGCGACCTCCCACGTACAAAACCATGCTGACTGTCCCTAATCAGCCCTTGCCCATCCAAATGCCTGTATATCCTATTCCTCAGAATACTCTCCAGTAACTTACCAACTGCAGATGTTAGGAAAATAACTGCAGATGCTGGTACAAATCGAAGGTATCACAAAATGCTGGAGTAACTCAGCGGGTCAGGCAGCATCTCTGGAGAGAAGGAATGGGTGACGTTTCGGTTCGAGACCCTTCTACATCAGTCTGAAGAAGGGTCTCGACTCGAAACATCACCCATTCCTTCTCTCAAGAGATGCTGCCTGACCCACTGAGTTACACCTCCTCATTTTGTGTTAACTACAGATGTTAAGCTCACCGGCCTATAGTTCCCAGCATTTTCCCTGCATCCCTTCTTGAAAAGAGGCACAACATCCTCTGGCACCTCACCTTGAGGGGAGAGGGGGAGGAGAGGGTGCTGCACCACTGCAGGAGAGGTTTGGGCCCAACGGGTCCACTTGGTCTAGTGTATTTATAAAATCTTTTAGGATTGTCTTTTCCACTACCCGCCAGAGCAATCTCCTGACCCCTTTTTGCCCTTCTAATCTTTTTTAGTTTGCTCCTTAGTTCCCGAAACTCCTCCATGGATGCACTTGATCCCAGCTGCCTATACCTGTCCCATGCATCCTTCTTGTTTTTGACTAACGTCTCAATTTCCCTCGTCAGCCATGCTTCCTTACGTTTGCCTGCTTTGCCTTTCACTCTAACGGGGACGTACACATCATGAGCTTTCTTCAGAACACTTTTAAAAACATCCCACTCGGCTGATGTTCCTTTCCCCTCAAATAACCTTTGACCAGTCAACTTGAGCGAGACCTTTTCTCATACCCTCAAAGGGTATGGCCTTACTGGAGTTGAGCATTTTAACACATGGACCCTCTCTGTCCCGATCCATAACTATCGTAAACCTAATCGAACTGTGGACACTGGTCCCAAAAGGCTCCTCCACACACACTTCATTAACTTGCTCTTCCCAATTTCCCAATACTAGATCCAGCGTTGCCCTCTCGTGTGTAGGGGCCTCCACATACTGTTTAAGAAAACTCTCCTGAACACTTTTGAGGAATTGCACCCCATCTAAACCCTTCACACTATGATTTTCCCAGTCTATATTGGAAAAGTTGAAATCCCCTACTGCAACAACCTTATTTGACCTGCAGCTATCTGTAATCTCCTGGCACATTTGCTCTTCTAATTCCCGTTGACTATTTGGGGGTCTGTAGTACACCCCCAACAAGGTAATCATCCCTTTCTTGTTCCTCAGATCCACCCATATAGCCTCACTGGACGAACCGTCCGTAATGTCACCTCTGAACACAGCCGTGACATCCTCCTTAACCAATAATGCAACTCCCCCTCCTCTTCTTTCCTCACCCCTGTCTCTCCTGAAGCACCCTTCAGAGGTTCAAGAATTTCACTTGCACCTCCTCCAACCTTATCTACTGTATCTGTTGTTCAAGATGTGGACTCTTGTACATCAGCGAGACCAAACGCAGACTGGGCGATTGTTTCGCAGAACACCTTCGCTCAATTCGCGTGAAACAACCTGATCTCCCGGTTGCTGGACACTTTAATTCTCCTTCCCATTCCTACACAGATCTTTCTGTCCTCGATCGACTCCATTGTCAGAGTGAGCCTAAAAGCAAATTGGAGGAACAGCATCTCATCATTCGCTTGGGCAGCTTACAGCCCAGTGGTATAAATATTGATTTCTCTCACTTCAGGTAGCCCCGGCATTCCCTCTCTCTCGATCCCTCCCCCACCCAAGTCGCACTAGCTTCTCATTTTCACCCTACAAACAGCTTACAATGGCCTGTTTCCTTTATCATCGTTACTTTTTAGCATATCTTTTATTCATTGTTCTTTATCTCTCGACATCACCATCTATATCTCTCATTTCCCTTATCACTAACCAGTCTGAAGAAGGGTCTCGACCCCAAACGTCACCCATCCCTTCTCTCCAGAGATGCTGCCTGCTCCAGCTTTTGGTGTCTATCTGCTTTCCTAATGACTTGCACGGTTTTCACAGTTGTTACAATGTAACACTGCAGGCGCTATCTTCACAGTTCTTTAAAGGGATGCACCACTAGACAATTTACACTGCATATTCGTGATGCCCATAAAGGAATGGATGCTGTAGTGGGCGGCAGTGTACTCCAAGGATGGTGAAGAAAGAAGGGTCTCGACCTGAAACGTCACCCATTCCTTTTCTCCAGAGATGCTGCCTGTCCCAGCTTTTTGTGTCTATCTTTGGTGAAGAACAAAACTCACAACAAGCACATTATTTCTGACCGTGGGTCACAATAGACCCACCAACACCCAAGGGGTTCTGGTAGGACATAGCCAAAGAGGCAGGACTGGAGCCAAAGGGACAGCACAGTGGCGCAGCGGTAGGGTTGCTACCATACAATGCTGAAGTCCCGGGTTCTATCCTGACTCCAGGTGCTGTCTGTATGGAGTTCATACATTCTACATGTGACCTTGTGGGTTTTCTCCAGGTGCTCCGATTTCCACCCATGCTACAAAGACGTATAAGTTTGTAGATTAATTGGCATCTCTAAATTGTGAATTGCTCCCTTGTGTGTAGGATAGTGCTAGTGTACGGGATGACTGTTGGTTTGCACAGACTTGGTGGACCGTTTCCACGTTGCATCTCTAAAGTCTAAAGTCTCCATAAGGACACACGTGGCCAATGCATACACATCTTGGTGAAGCCAGCAATGCCTGTACATTCTCTCTGGTTGGTTCTGTGATCTAAAAGGAAAAGAAGATGAACTTCCTCTCCTTGGGCATGGAGATTAAACGGTCTCTTCAATGAGGGGTGATGTGGCAACAGCCTCGAGGGATCCTGAGGCTAAGATGCCGAGAGTGACTGTAATCATTGTCTACTTGGCCAAAACAATCAAGGCGCACAAGTGGCTATATTTGAGAAAAAGACACAAGGAGGAACTCAGCGGGCCGGGCAACATCTTAGCAGGCTTTGTCCTCTCCTACCGCCTTTACAACTTCCCCCCCCCCCACCAACTACAACAGTCTGAAGAAGGGTCCCATCCCTAAACGTCACACATCCATGTTCTCCAGCGATGTTGCCTGACCTGCTAAGTTACTCCAACACTTTATCTCTTTTTGTATGCCAGCATCTGCAGTGTTGGCATTTAAATAGCATGGTTACTGAGGAAAGAGGGACTTGGAACTGGTCATTCTGTGTATCAATAAGAACTGCCATTTTTATTAACTGTGGCAGAGGAAGTTTAATGTTACGTGAGCAGTGACAATATCTTGGGAATAGGAAGAGGAATAATGCCAGAGAAAGAAAGTGGGAGGCAGAACCAAATCCAGCCAAAATAAAGAGGAAACAAATTTCTCAACCAATGCTAAGATATCAAGGAACATGCAAACCCTTGCTCTGCGCCAAGATAACTTGACTGTCAACTCTGGTCTTCATCGGGAAGATATGGAATTGATATTTCCCCTAGCTAAGGTGAACAGAACCAAGAGTTCACAGTTTCAAAATAAAGGGCCAGCCAGTTAGGACATCCATCCTTTTCCAGAGAGAATGATAGATTTTGAGATGTTAAGTGAATTAAAATATATAAATTGCCACCAGGAAAGCGGTATTGAAGTAAAAAGATCGATAATGATCACATTGAATAATGGAATGACCATTAGGACTGAGCTTGCTGCTCCTACTCTTTCTCTGTTCCAGCATCACAGCATTTTTGGGGGGATTTGCTCAGCTTAATGCAGAATACAATAATAAGATCATAATTAGAATATGATGTCTACAGCAAAAAGGTATGTTCTATATTTATCTTGCTGATAGCATTTTCAGCTTTACAAAATATGACCTAACAGCTGAAATAAAGGCAGTTCTGCTACAAGACAATAATGCATTCTTAAAAAATAAAGACACAAGCACTGGAGGAACTCAGCAGATCAGGTAGCATCTCTGGAGAACATGGACCGGTGACGTTTAGGGTTGGAATCTGTCTTCAGTGATTGTAGGGGACTGGAGGAGAAAGCTGGCAGGACAAAGCCTAGAAGATTATAGATTGATCCAGGTGAGGGAGGTTTTAGATAGGCAGATGGCAATGACCAGAGATGAAAAGGCCAGAGGTGGGCGGCACGGTGGCGCAGCCGGTAGAGCTGCTGCTGCCCTTCAGTGCCAAATACCAGGTTTGATCCTGACCTTGGGTGCTATATATGCGATGTTTTCACATTCTCTGTGACTCTGTGTTTCATACACTCATAGTCATAGAATGATGCAGCGTGGAAACAGGCCCTTTGGCCCAACTTGCCTGCACTGGCCAACATGTCCCAGCTGCACTAGTCCCACCTGCCTGTGTTTGGTCCACATCCCTCCAAACCTGACCTATCCATGTAGCTGTCTAATTGTTTCTTAAATGTTGCGATAGTCCCAGCCTCAACTAACTTGTCTGGCAGCTTGTTCCATTCACCCACCACCCTCTGTGTGAAAAAGATACCCCTCAGATACCTATTAAATCTTTTCCTTCATCTTAAACCTATGTCCTCTGGTCCTCGATTCACCTACAACTGGGCAAGAGACTACCCGATCTATTCCTCGCATGATTTTATACACCTCTATAAGATCACCCCTCATCCTTCTACACTCCAAGCAATAGAATCCCAGCCTACTTAACCCCTCCCTATAGCTCAGATCCTCCCTATGGCAACATCCTCGTATATCTTCTCTGTACCCTTTCCAGCTTGACAACATCTTTCCTATAACATGGTGCTCAGAACTGAACACAATAAATGCGGTCTCACCAGCGTCTTATACAACTGCAACATGACCTCCCAACTTCTACACTCAATACTCTGACTGATGAAGGCCAATGTGCCAAAACCCTTTTTGACCACCTTATCTACCTGCGACTTGACCAAGGAACCATGCACCTGCACTCCTAGATTGCTCTGCTCTACAACACTCCCCAGAGCCCTATCATTCACTGTGTAGGTCCTGCCCATGTTAGACTTCCCAAAATGCAACAACTCACATTTCTCCATTAAATTCCATCAACCATTCCTCAGCCCACCTGGCCAATCGATCAAGAGCCTACTGCAATTTTTCACAACCATCTTCACTATCTGCAAAACCATCCACTTTTGTATCATCAGCAAACTTGCTAATCTTGCCATGTATTGTCTCATCCAAATCATTGATGTAGATGTCAAACAATATCAGGCCCAGCACCGAACCCTGACGCACCCCAATAGTCACAGGCCTCCAGTCCAAGAGGCAACCTTCCACAATCACCCTCTGCTTCCTTCCATGAAGCCAATTTGCTATCCATTCAACTATCTCTCCTTGGATCCCATGCGATCCAACCTTCCAGAGCAGCCTACTATGCAGAACCTCATCAACCGCCTTACTGAAATCCATGAATACACCTACAGCCCTCTTCAACCTTTTGGTCACGTCTTCAAAAAACTCAGTCAGATACATGGCCTCCCACGTATAAAACCATGCTGACTATCCCTGATGCCTGTATATCCTATCCCTCAGAATATTCCCTAGTAACTTTCCGACTACAGATGTCTGAAGAAGGGTCTCGACCCAAAACCTCACCCATTCCTTCTCTCCAGAGATGCTGGCTGTCCTGCTGATTACTCCAGCTTTTTGTGTCTATCTTTGGTTTAAACCAGCATCTGCAGTTCCTTCTTACACAGATGTTAAGCTCACTGGCCTATAGTTCTCAACATTTTCCCTGCAGCCCTTCTTGAATAGAGGCACAACATGTGCCACCCTCCAGTCTCCCGGCATCTCTCCTGTATTTAAAGACGACTCGTAAATTCCAACCAGGACTCCCGCAATTTCCTCCCTTGTTTCCCACAATGTCCTCGGATATATCTGATCAGGCCCTGGAGATTTGTCCACCTTCATACACAATAGTACCTTCAGCACTTCTTCGACCGTAACACTTTCCTCAGGGTGCACCGGTTTCCACCAACATCCCAAAGGTGTGTGGGTTTGTAGGTTAATTGGCCTCTGTAAATTACCCTGTGTGTGGAGAGTGGATGCAAAAGTGGGATAACATAACTAGTGTGAACGTGTGATCGAATGTCAGTATGGACTCAGTGGGCGGAAGGGCCTGTTATCATGCTGTATCTCTAAACTAAACTAAAGACAGAGGTGCGGGACAAAAAGATGTAAGAATTGCAAATTCGGAAGCTAGTGGAAGGAATGTGGAAAGGGAGGGGAAGGGGAAGAATAGGTATGAGTCCGGATGGAGCACAGTGGGGGCAGGCGGGGGGGGGGGCTTGTGGGGGAAAAGGGTGGGGGTTAGTTACCTAGAATTGAAGAATTCGACGTTCATATCTTTGGGTTGGATATTACCCGATTGGTCAGTATGGGAAAAGGAAGCAGAATTAAAATTGTTAGCAACCAGGAGATCCAGAAACCTTGTGTTTATTAAAATCACACTATAATAGTGACGCATCGGTAGAGTTGCTACTTTACAGTGCCAGAGACCCAGGTTCAATCCAGACTACGAGTGCTGTCTGGATGGAGTTTGTATCCAATTTGTGTTCTGGAAACATGCTTTAGAACAGAGATACCTGTATTTATGTTTACAGATCAGTTATGGTGGGGATTATTACAGGTGATTAATTAAAGGCATCAAAGTTTACTGCCTTAAACGTGAACTTTGCTCATGTTCACTCACAGTAAGAGGATTCATTTAGTAATCCACTGGTCAGCTGATCTTTCTAATGTACCAGCCAGGGGTGATGTTGTAAGAATGAAAAAGAAAAAGAAAATGCAAACAATGGAATGTAAAAGCTGTGAAATAATACTTTGGTGAAGAGAGCACAAATAAAGGAATGTAAAAACTGCAAAATGTGCAAACTAGGAAACAGTCAGCAGGTCATGCTGGGTTTGTCAAGATGGAAAAAAACTAAGCTAACATTTTGTCTCACCGCTAGCACGATCTGATTTGCTGTGCATTACTTACCCAACTCTACATTTTGCAGCTTTTTGATCCCTTTGTTTGTTTTCCTTCTCTCTAAACTCCCTTATTGCCTGAAGAAAGAGATAACTTCATCAACAACTTTTCCCACACCAACCCTGCTAAATCCTTATTAGATATATTCACAGTCCTATCCACCCCTCTCCCATATCCCTCTGCAACTTAAAACCAACTTGGTTTCTCTCATTCCCAGTTCTGACAATGGGTCTTCAACCTGAAATGTTAACTCTGTTGTTAGACACAAAATGCTGGAGTAACTCAGCGGGACAGGCGTCATCACTGGAGAGAGAGAAAGAAATATGCCCATTCCTTCTCTCCAGAGATGTTGCCTGTCCCGCTGAGTCACTCCAACATTGTGTGTCTACCTTCGATTTAAATCAGTATCTGCAGTTCTTTCCTACACGCACGTTAACTCTGTTTCTCTTTCCACAGATACTGCCTAACCTAATAGGTGCTTCTCGCATTTTCTGTTTTTGTTTCAGATTTGCAGCAACTGCAGTTTTGAATCGGGGATGAAACTTCAACAGCAATCTACTTAGCTTTATCTTATTGCAGTCCTCAAAAGTAATCAAACTGGCACTCACAGAATTAACTGAGGTTGACGGTGAAGTCTTAGCTAACCCATTCCATCTTACAATGGTCATCAGGGTCCAATTTATACCACAAGATTCCCTACCATCTTGTGCCATTGAAAGGAGCATAACATGTGAAGCATAAATGAAGGCATAGAGAGGATCCGCTGCTACATTTTCACAGAATAGTGAATTGGGACAGTGGGATTCTTATCTACCGGAGATCATCACAACTAATCTCAGGCTGGACCTGATCTTGTGGTCAACCTACTCATCTGGTGAGGTATTTGACCATTGGGAGCACCCTGGAACATACTGTTTCAGTGTTTTACTTGAGACTTTACATGACTCACTATATAGTTAATTTTGCCATGAATTATCACAGGCCATAAGAGGAATAGAGACTTGAATATTAAGCATAACACCTGAATGATTCCGATACATCAGTACGATACAGACAATTTTCCAAGCAATTTGTTAGGGACATCCTCAGAAGGACATGATCCCCAATTTTAATGTTCCTAAATGGCCAGACCAACTATCCATACACTCTAGTAGAAACAAGGAACTGCAGATGCTGATTTATAACAAAGATAGACACAAAGTGATGAAGTAACTCAGGTGAGGCAGCATCTCTGAAGAAAAACTATAGGTGATGTTTCAGATCAGTCTCGATTAGTCCTGGTCTTTTCTCGCCTCCAATTCTTCACGTTCACACCCACCTCCCCCAACCCCTACTTTCAGTCTGCAGAAGGGTCCCGACCTATTCTTCTTCCCCAGAGATGCTACCTGACCCGCTGAGCTACTCCAGCACTTTGTGTCTATCTTATCCATACACCTTTTTGGAATGAAATTTGCATCATATTATAAACCAAAGATACAAGATAGTTATCCAAGCTTGCCGGCATTGATTTCTCATAGGACCTTAACAAGTGGCACAGAAGAGAAACAAATGCACATATATTCTGGATTAAGTTCATGGTCCATAAAGTGATAGAGTTATAATGGTACCGGAAGCTTTTCCAATCAAACCTTTCCTTATCCCTGGAACTAATTCCTCGAATCACAGAATCATAGAGCACAAAAACAGGCCCTTCGGTCTACCCTGTCCTTGCTGACCTCAACTACTTATCTATACTAAGACAAACCAGCTGGTTGTAAACCAGCATCTACAGTTCCTTATGTCCATCTATTTATACTACTCCAATTTCACAGCATTTGGTAGCTACGTTTCTATGCCTTGACAATTCAAGTATTCATCCAGATACTTATTAAATGTTGTAAGAGTACCTGCCTCCACCACCTTCTTAGGCGATGCACTGCAGATTGCAGCTATCCTCAGGGTGAAAACTGTGTTTTTCTCAGATCTCTTTTAACCTCTTTACTTTTCACATTCAATCAAGCCCCTCTGCATTTATGTACCCCCGCTATGGGAAAAATAATCTCTTCCCCTACAATATCTCTACTGCGTCTCTCATCATTTAATATACCTCTGTAAGATGGAGATGAGGAAGAATTTCTCTCTGAGATGGTTCCATGAGGACAATTATGATCACATTCAACATCAAGAGACACACATTTTTGAACCTTGGGTATAATCGAGGATTATAAAGAACATTCAGAAACTGGGGTTGAGACAAAAATCATGATTGTTTTGAATTGCAGAGCAGATTTGAGGGGCCAGTGTCCTTTTCCCACTCACGTTCCTAATGCTTCATGTTGCTAGTTTTAATTACCATCAAAAAATACTCATTAAACTTTTACTAATTGTTCTTTCAGGAATGTTAATTGACCATAAAGGAATGCATAGACTTCCAAATAAGAAATTATTTTATGCCTTCCATTGATAAATACAATAATAAAACAAAGCAGAATTATATAGCTGTGCATTTGATTCACATCATTACATTCATGAGAAACTAAAAACAATTGTGTCTTTACTCTGGGAGAAAAACACCATTTTATTCAAACTATGTTTTGTTTCCTTCTGTTTGGTTCCATTTATACATACAATTTCAATGCAAGCACTGAGAAACATAATGTCCTTTGGTACTACATTAAGAAATATTTCAAGGGAAAAAAAGGGAGAAAGTTTGATGATTGGGCACATTCGGTGGATAGATGTGCAGTGAGTGAAGTATCCTTCTCTGCAATCACAACCAACCTGATAACAGTAAAAAAATTATGAGTAAAATCTAAATTTAATCACATTACTGACCTAACACCTGTCAGTTACTGTGGCTCTAAACTCTGGAATTAATTTCTCAAATTCTCCATCTTCTACTCTTTTTACCTGCCTTAAAAACTGTACTTTGTCTCCCATTCAATCATTTGACCAATTTATTCTGCTATGGTTGGGAATTCCTGTGAAGTATCTTGTGGCATTTTGTTGCATTAAAGTTGATGTAATTGCAGAGATCCAAAATTATTCTCCCACTGAGCACTTTATCCAATTTTTTCTTAGTAACTCTTCAGACACTCCCATAGCTTGCAGTTGATAACATGAGCATTAGAACCCTATTAATAAATTGAGTAGACATTTAAAGAACATAGTCACAAAAAGCTGGAGTAACTCCACAGGTCAGGTCAGAAAAAAAGGTATAAGTGACGTTTTGGGTCGAGACCCTTCTTCAGACTGAAGAAGGGTCTCGACCCGAAACATCACCTGTTCCTTTTCTCCAGAGATGCTACCTGACCTGCTGAGTTACTCCAGCTTTTTGTATCTACCTTTGGTTTAAACCAGCATTTCCAGTTTGTTCCTACACATTTAAAGAATCACCATCACGACCTCACCATTTCCGGCGATCTACCCTCCAATGCCTCCAAACGTATAGATCCCCAGCCCCGCATGGCCCGATTCTACCTCCTACCTAAAATCCATAAACAGAACTGTCCCGGCAGACCCATTGTCTCTGCCTGCTCATGTCCCACCGAACTTATTTCCACCTACCTCGACTCCATCCTATCCCCCCTGGTCAAATCCCTCCCCACCTACCTCACACGCTCTCCATCTCCTTGATAACTTCCGGTTTCCAGGCCCTCACTCCCTCATCTTTACCATGGATGTCCAGTCACTCTACACTTCCATCCCCCACAAGGATGGTCTCGAAGCCCTCTGTTTCTTTCTCGACCGTAGAACCAGCCAATCCCCATCTACTAACACTCTCCTCTGCCTAGCAGAGCTGGTTCTTACCCTTAACAACTTCTCCTTTGACTCCTCCCACTTCCTCCAAACCAGAGACATAGCTATGGGCACTCGCATGGGCCCTAGCTAAGCCTGCCTCTTTGTCGGGCACGTCGAACAATCCCTGTTCCGGACGTACACCGGCCCCATCCCCGAACTTTACCTCCGCTACATCGACAACTGCATTGATGTTACCTCTTGTACCCATGCAGAACTCACTGACTTCATACACTTCACTTCCAATTTCCATCCAGCCCTTAAATATACCTGGACTATCTCCGACATCTCCCTCCCTTTTCTGGACCTCACCATCTCCATCACAGGAGACAGACTAGTGACTGACATCTACTATAAACCCACTGACTCGCACAGCTATCTGGATTACACTTCTTCCCACCCAGTCGCCTACAAAAAGTCTATTCCCTACTCCCAATTCCTCCGTCTACGCCGCATCTGCGCCCGGGATGAGGTGTTTCACACTAGGGCATCAGAGATGTCCTCATTCTTCAGGAAACGGGGCTTCCCCTCTTCCATTATAGATGAGGCTCTCACTAGGGTCTCTTCTACATCCCGCAGCTCCGCTCTTGCTCCCCCTCCCCCCATTCGTAACAAGGACAGAATCCCCCTCGTTCTCACCTTCCACCCCACCAGCCAGCGGATCCAACATATCATCCACCAACATTTCCGTCACCTACAACGGGACCCCACCACTGGCCATATCTTCCCACCCCTCCCCTTTCTGTGTTCCGCAGAGACTGTTCCCTCCGTAACTCCCTGGTCCACTCGTCCCTTCCTACCCAAACCACCCCATCCCCGGGCACTTTTCCCTGCAACCGCACGAGATGCAACACCTGTCCCTTTACCTCCTCCCTCAACTCCATCCAAGGACCCAAACAGTCTTCCCAGGTGAGACAGAGGTTCACCGTCACCTCCTCCAACCTCGTCTATTGCATCCGCTGCTCTAGATGTCAACTTCTTTACATCGGCAAAACCAAACGCAGGCTCGGTGATCGCTTCGCTCAACACTTGCGCTCAGTCCGCCTTAACCAATCTGATCTCCCGGTGGCTGAGCACTTCAGCTCCCCCTCCCATTCCCAGTCTGACCTTTCTGTCATGGGCCTCGTCCAGTGCCAAATTGGAGGAACAGCACCTCATATTTCGCTTGGGCAGCTTGCAGCCCAGTGGTATGAACATTGACTTCTCCAACTTTAGATAGTTCCTCTGTCCCTCTCTTCCCCTCCCCCTTCCCAGATCTCCCACTGTCTTCCTGTCTCCACCTACCTTTGTCCCGCCCCCCTGACATCAGTCTGAAGAAGGGTCTCGACCCGAAACGTCACCCATTCCTTCTCTCCTGAGATGCTGCCTGATCTGCTGAGTTACTCCAGCATTTTGTGAATAAATACCTTTGATTTGTACCAGCATCTGCAGTTATTTTCTTACATTTAAAGAACATAATTGGTTACATCATGACAGTGGTTGGCCAGTAAAGATCCATCTCACTATTTTATGCCAGGTTGGCTCAATTTCCACTGTCTGATTTGCACTTGAATGGATAATGTACCTGACTACATCACTGTGGCAATGCTGAATTGTTAGAGGTGCCAGGCTCCAACTTATCTCCCAGGCAGAACTTCAGCGCCGGAGACTCCAGTTCGATACTGACTATAGGTGCTGTACTCTACGGAGTTTGTATGTTCTCTCCGTGACCTGCGTGGGTTTTCTCGGAGATCTTCGGTTTCCTCCCACACTCCAAAGACGTACAGGTTTGTAGGTTAATTGGCTGGGCAAATGTAAAAATTGTCCCTAGTGGGTGTAGGATAGTGTTAGTGTGCGGGGATCGCTGAGAGGCGCGGACCCGGTGGGCCGAAGGGCCTGTTTCTGCGCTGTATCTCTAAATCTAAAAATCTAAAAAATCTAAAAATCAGGAGGTTCAAGCAGCCAGCTCATCCAACAATAATTACATGGCAATTTGGTGTATGTTAAAGGTGGAACCAAACAGCCAGGAATTTGGGAGGAAGTGCTTGTATTTAACAAAATATGCAGCATGATGCCATCACTGGAGGCCTAAGGATGTGCATAGTATAAGGTGTGTTTTTTAAACAGAGAGATTCTTCTTCAGGGGTGGGGCAATCACCTGGAATGGTGAAGGCCCTTGACTTATTCATTGTTGTTCTTGTTCATAATTCTTGTTCATAATTCATAATTCGTAAGTCATAGGAGCACAATTAAGCCATTTAGCCCAAAGAGTCTACCCCACCATTCAATCATGGCTGATCCATCTTTCCCTCTCAATCCCATTCTCCTGTCTTTTCCCTGTAACTTTTTTTAAAAAAATTTTTTAATTTATTTATTTTTATTTTTACAGAACTTTTTAGAAAACAAGCCCTCCCACCCTTCCCCCCACCCCCCCCCCCCTTATACTAACCCCAAATAAGAAAAAAGAAGAAAAGAAAAAAAGATTAAAGATTGCCTGGGTGTTGGGGGTAACTTTTGACACCCTTACCAATCAAGAACCAGTCAATCTCCACTTTAGAAACAACCCATGACTTGGCCACCACATCTGTCTGTAGTAATGAATTCCACAGATTCACCACCCTCTGACTAAAGAAATTCCTCCTCATCTCCTTTTTAAAGGCATGTCCTTTTGTTCTGAGGCTGTGCACTCTGGTCCTAGATTCTCCCACCAGCAGAAACATCCTCTCCATATCCACAGGCCATCCACTATTCTGTAAGTTTCAATGAGGTCCCCCCTTGCGCTTCTAAACTTTTACAAACATTGCTCCACCTCTACCTGGTCCACGAGGAAAGTAAACCAGAAAACCTCCAAACAGATTGTCACCTTTCCCTTGTTCTCGTGAAGCATAAAACTGCATCTTATCAACCGATTTTGCAGCACCACACACTATTTGTTTGGATTGAAATGTAATATGTTTCAGTACTGTTGGGTAGTTAGAGCAATTTGCCACTATTGTATGAACAATGTGAAATTGGCTGTAAGTCTTAGATTTGCTAACTCCATTTTGGTTAAATACCTTACATGCAATTAAGTTCTTATTTTCACAACTATTTTCTTGTAAACTTACATTATTGGGAAATGGGGCCACCTGAAGTTGCATTCTAATGATCAATAAAATTGGTACAAGACCAATGGATATTAAAAGGTAAATTATGTGCTTTAGACAGCAGCATTATTATAATTTAATTGGTGTTTTTTCCTCAGGCTGTATTAAGCATATTGTTTAATTATTGCCTGCCAATGTATTATAATTGTGGCATTTCCAATGCTTTTAAGTTCCTCTTTGGCAACTCTGGTGCAAAGCAACATCCATCCCATCAGATAATTTTTAAAAGGACTTGTACACAACTGTCAACAAAGCAAAACAGAAAACACACACAAGGTTTGCTATAATCCATTAGTTATTGTGCAGCATCAGACAGCTTAAGAGCTAAAATTGGGAATGAGGAGTTTATTAAAGGTTCTCTGCCTCAATTGGTTTTGCCATTTTTATCATTCCCTACTCAGACATAAACTCCACCACTGGAGGTTTCTAGCGCGAGGACTATAAAAAAATATAGTTGTAAAACGTGACAAGCCGCAAACTACTTCCAACACACAATGGTCTTAAACTGTGTTTAAATTTTTAATGAGGAAGCCAATCTAGAATCTAATACACGTCCTCCATGGTCAGTCAAAAGGAAGATTACAACAAATAAGATATCACAGAAAGAGCATAAAGATTAGACCAATCATCCTAGACACAATAACAGGATGATACGGTGTTTTTTTACTGAAAAATAAATGCTGTGGCATTTAGCAGATCCTATAAAAAAATGAATGCAGATCGGACAGCAAATCTAATAGATGAAACATCAGCAATAATATGTAACATTCTATAACACTCATAAAAATGTGAACTGCCAACACAATACAAGGCAAAAGCTTGGGCAATATAACAAGGCAGAAAGGGAATCTTGTTTGCCTAAAATGGAGAAAGAAAAAAACATTGGGCCTGAATGGAGAGAGGGGACGGGGTGGGGAGAGGGGATGGGGTGGGGAGGGTTAGAGGGGATGGGGTGGGGAGGGTTAGAGGGGATGGGGTGGGGAGAGGGGGTGGGGTGGGGAGAGGGGGTGGGGTGGGGAGAGGAGAAGGGGTAGGGTGGGGAGAGGGGATGGGGAAGTTGACCAGGAGCAATGGGAAACTGAAGGTGGAGAAGGAAAATCAGAGAGCCGAGAGGTGACTATGGAAACTTTTGTGACTGAGGGGAAAGTGTAGGGGCAAGGAAACTGAGAGGCAACACCAGAGGGCAGAGAATGGAGAGAATGGGTGACAGAGAGTTACGAGAGGCAGAGGGGCAAAAGAGAGGATGGGCATAAAATCAGGAGATGGGTCAAGATGAGAAGTGGGAGAGTGGGATGGGGATTTTGGGATAAGGAAGGAGGAATGATTGGGACGAGGAGGGGAAGAGGGAGTGGGAGGACGGGGAGAATGGAGCATGGGAAGGGGGAGCAGGGAAAAGGGAAGGAGGAGGAAGGTACGGGGAGTGGACAGAGGGTACGGGGATTGGGGGGAAGGAAGGAAGGGAAGGGATGGAGGGAAGAAAAGAGGGAGGGAAGGAAGGAAGGGGAGGGAAGGAGGAAGGAAGGGGAGGGAAGGAAGGGTGAGGGAGAGATGGAAGGAAGGGGTAGGGAGGGAAGGAAGGGGGTAGGGAGGGAAGGAAGGGGAGAGGGAAGGAACGGGAGAGAAGGAAGGGGGAAGGAAGGGAAGGAAGGGGATGAGGGAGGGAAGGGGGGTGGAAGGGAGAGGGAGGGAATGAAAGAGGGAGGGCAAGGGGGTAAGGAGGCAAAGGGGGATGAATAGAGGACGGGGGAGTTTAGAGGGAAAAAAAGAAGTGAGGATAGTGGGTGGAAAGCGGAGAGGGGGACGTTTAAAAGGAAGGAAGCTAAGCACCGGGGCGGGGGATGAGGTGAGCGAGAAGGGAAAAGGGAAGGGGCTGGTGATGGGGACGAGGAAAGGGTATGGATGGAAAGTGGGGGGAAGGAGGAGGGAAAGTGGTGATAGAAGAGGGAAAGGGGGGATAGAGGAGGGAAAGGGGGGATAGAGGAGGGAAAGGGGGGATAAAGGAGGGGGGATAGAGGAGGGAAAGGGGGGATAGAGGAGGGAAATGGGGGGATAGAGGGGGGAAATCGGGGGATGGGGAGGGAAATAGGGGTATAGAGGAGAGAAATGGGGGGATAGAGGAGGGGAGGGGGGATAGAGAAGGAAAGGGGGGATAGAGGAGGGAAATGGGGGTATAGAGGAGGGAAAGGTAGATGGGGGGAAATATAAAAGGAAAGGGAGAAGGTGGGAGGGATGATGTGCATGAGGAGAGGGAAGGGTGATGGTGATGGTGATAGAGGAGGGAAAGAGGGGGATAGAGGAGGGAAAGGGGGAATAGAGGAGGGAAGGGGGGATAGAGGGAAAGGGGAATAGAGGAGGGAAATGGGGGGATAGAGGAGGAAAGGGGGGATAGAGGAGGGAAGGGGGGATAGAGGAGGGAAAGGGGGGGATAGAGGAGAGAAAGGTAGATGGGGGGAAATATAAAAGGAAAGGGAGAAGGTGGGAGGGATGATGTGCATGAGGAGAGGGAAGGGTGATGGTGATGGGGACGGGGAGAAAGGGAGAGTTGAAGACATCTATCAGCACCCACTGACGGGTGGGGGGTGGGTGGGGAGGGTGGTGGGGGGGCAATACCAGCTGTCCTCGTCGCCGCTGCACCGTCCGTTGTCCAGGTCCAGGGTGTCGATGTCATCCAGCAGCAGCAGCAGCAGCCTGGCTGTCCGGTGTTCGGGTCCAGTAGCCGGGCAGTGTGTGGCGGCTGCCTGGTGCCTCCCGCCTGAGCCCAGGTAGACCTGCAGAGGGGCGGCGGCGGCTGCAGCAGCGGCGGCAGCAGCAGCGTTCGCCCGGCTCTTCAGCTGCTCGTTCTGCCACTCGAGTTTTCTCACCAGCTCCTGCAGTTTCTTCACCTCCAACTCGGCGCTCACCTTGGAGCTCACCTCCCCCGTGGCCCCCATCATCTTCAGCAGGGGCGCCTCCATGCTACTCACACCTGCCCCTTTCCAGCAGCCTCCCTGGTCCGTGTCCTCCTCCTCCCTCCTCCCTCCTCCTCCCTCCTCTCTGCTCCTCACACACAACAAAGAGCTGCACAACACTGCGACGAGCTGGATCGCAGAACCCTCCTCTACACTAGAACACCCGCCCCTCCATCACAGCGCCGGCTATTGCGGGGTGGGGACTGTTTCTGGCAATAAATTCACCAGCTGACTTAATTTTGCGTGTCTGTCTCTGTATGTGTCGCTGTGTGTGTGTGTGTGTGTGTGTGTGTGTGTGTGTGTGTATGTGTTTGTCTATGTGCATCTGTGTATGTGTCTGTGCGTGTGATCTGAAAGTCTTTTATTCAAAACGGGTTAGATTCAAACCATCTCGAAAACACACATTGTCATCTTGCCATCATTGTCATCTTGCCATCATTGTCATCTTGCCATCATTGTCATCTTGCCATACATTGTCATCTTGCCATCATTGTCATCTTGCCATACATTGTCATCTTGCCATCATTGTCATCTTGCCATCATTGTCATCTTGCCATACATTGTCATCTTGCCATCATTGTCATCTTGCCATCATTGTCATCTTGCCATACATTGTCATCTTGCCATCATTGTCATCTTGCCATACATTGTCATCTTGCCATCATTGTCATCTTGCCATACATTGTCATCTTGCCATCATTGTCATCTTGCCATAAATTGTCATCTTGCCATCATTGTCATCTTGCCATACATTGTCATCTTGCCATACATTGTCATCTTGCCATCATTGTCATCTTGCCATACATTGCCATCTTGCCATCATTGTCATCTTGCCATCATTGTCATCTTGCCATCATTGTCATCTTGCAAGAACGCCGAGCCACTGACAGCTGTACACCCCATCCTTGGCCGTTTATTTATTCCAGCATCAGTAACCCACACCACTACTGCATTACATGCATGTTTATACCCTGAAGAAGGGGTCTCGACCCACAACGTCACCTATTCCCTTTCTCCGGAGATGCCGCCTGACCCGCTGAGTTACTCCAGCATTCTGCGTCTATTTTCGGTGTAAACCAACATTGCAGATTCTTCCTACACATTATATTTCTGTTGTTGCCCCGTGTTAGTTTCAATGCGGCAACCCTGCATCCTTGAAATATAATTAACCCAAGTACCTGGGTGCGCAGCTATATATTCAGCCTAGGTATGTGTGTACATCGCCTTCTGTATATTCAGTGCAGATTTATGCCTCCTGACTGATCAGCCAAGTATTTATATCTCCTTCAGCAGACACAGTCCAGCTACCTGTGTATGCCTTCTGTATGATTAGTCCAGTGACCTTTAGAATATTGAGTTCAGTTTTGGTTACTATGTAAAGGAAAGATGCTGTCAAGCTCCAAAGGGCTCAGAAAAGATTTACCAAGACGTTGCCAGGACTCCAGGGACTGAGCTACAAGGAGAGGTTGAGCAGGCTTGGATTTTATTTCTTGGAGCTCATGGGGATGAGGGGTGATCTTGTAGAGGTGTGCAAAATCATGATAGGAATAGATCAGGTAAACACACAGTCTTTTGCCCAGTGGAGGGGAATCGAGAACCAAAGGATATATGTTTAAGGTGAAGGCAGAAATATTTAATGGGAACTTTATGAGGGATAACTTTTCTACGCAAAGGGTGATGGGTGTACGGGACAAGCTGCTGGAGAAGGTAATTGAGGTACTATTGCAACATTTAAGAAACATTTCAACAGGTACATGGATAGGATAGGTTGAGAGGGATATGGGCCAGAAACAGGCAGGTGGGACCAATGCAGATGGGGATTGTTGATTGGTGTGGGCAAGTTGGGCCAAAGGGCCTGTTTCCATCTGTTTGATTCTGACCTGCGTATTTTTCCTTCATTATGTTGAGCTCAAATAAATGCGTATATCCTTAATTTATTATTGTCACCTAGACCAAGATACAATGAAAAACTTGTTCTGCATGCTATCCAGTCAAATCATACCAGACATGAGTACAATCGATCCTCTTCTGGAACAGCACACTGAGAGTTGCCAAGTTCTGGTGCCATCTCTGAAAAGTCTGCTTTGGGCCCATGGTTATATCTAGTTTCTTATTTTCTCACTTTAAGACGTGATGTCCTGCCAGCACTGGATCATAGAACAGTACAATGCAGGAACAGACCCTCCAGCGCAGAATAAGAAGATAACTGCAGATGCTGGTACAAATCGAAGGTTTTCATTCACAAAATGCTGGAGTAACTCAGCAGGTCAGGCAGCATCTCGGGAGAGAAGGAATGGGTGACGTTTCGGGTCGTGACCCTTCTTCAGACTGAAATTCGACCCGAAACGTCACCCATTCCTTCTCTCCCGAGATGCTGCCTGACCTGCTGAGTTACTCCAGCATTTTGTGAATAAAAACCTCCAGCCCAGAATGTTTGTGCTGAACTTGATACAGTTAAACTGATCTAATTTGCCTGCACATGATCCATACTCCACTATTCCCTGCACTTCCATATCTAAAAGCATCTAAAAAGCCACTATTGTATCTGCCTCCACCACCATCCCTGGCAATGCATTCCTGGCCCCCACCACATTCCATGTAAAAAATCTTGCCCCGCACATCCCCATTGAACTTTCCTCCTCTCACCTTATAGCTATGTTCTCTAGTGTTGAACATTTCCATCCTGGGTAAAAGGTTCTGACTGTCTACCCCATCTGTGCCTCTCATCCATGTGGCCCAGCTGGATCTTCTGGTGGGGGAGGGGGTGGTTGGGGAGAGCGCCGAGAACGAAGGGGAACCTGGTGGCAGTTGGGGGGTGGGTTGGGGGGTGCATTGGGCTGCTGCCATATGCAGAGGTAGGGGCAGGCTGTCGATAGGACTGTTCAGTGAACTTCTGGAACATTGGTGGTGCCAAAATGTGTCAACACTTGTGTACTACCTAGGTTAGGTCTGCTGTATTATTTTACTGGGTTGTACGTAAAACAAAGCATTTCACTGTACCCAGGTATATGTGATAATAAAGTTTAATTGAATCATTGAAATAGTGCATTCTTGCTTATCTATGTCTTTTTTCATTATATTTATATTTCTATATTTATATTTTTATTCACAATATATTTATATTTCTCATGACCGGCCAGAAATCTCTTTGGAACCTCTAACCTGATTGGTCATTATGGAAACATTGGCTGATCTTTGACCTAACTCTATAAGTAGAAGGGAGATTTGTATGTATACATACTTAACTATGTTTAGAACACAGTTCTGTGTTTTGGATATCTCTGTGTGTCTACACATAGAGTCGCATACACCTTGTGTACGTATGTCCATTTATTTTACCCATTTTAATGGCGCATGAATTGCTATCAAAGAGCCAGCAGGGCACAGACCACACTCCCCTTTGTATAAATGTGACAGAAACATCCAGAAAGATCAGATGAGTAAAAAATGAAAAAATTAGTAAAATATGTAAAAATGAAAGAATTTTGTCAGGTGATGCTCCATCACAGGTTTCTGTCTGGGGTTCAACACTGAATCCACCCCTGAATGTTTAGGGTTTCTAAGTGCTCTTATGCAAAGTGATAACTGTTAATTGCAGACCACAAGAGACTGCAGATGCTGGAATCTTCAGCAAAAACCAAAGTGCTGGAAGAATTTAGCAGGTCAGGCAGCATCTGTGGAGGGAAAAGGGCAGATGACATTTTGGGTCAGGATTCTTCTTTAATTGCAGTCATTTGTACTCTCTCTGGTACTGAAAATGAATCATTGGATTGAATCAGCTGAGAAGGTTGTTGGCTGCAACCTTCCCCCCATTGATGAACTGTACACTGCAAGGGCCAGGAAGCGAGCGGGCAAGATCATCTCTGACCCCTCTCACCCTGGCCACAAACTCTTTGAAGCACTTCCCTCTGGAAGGCGACTCCGGACTGTCAAAGCAGCCACAGCCAGATATAAAAACAGCTTTGTTCCATGAGTAGTAGTTCTACTCAATAACCAAAGTCTGTAGTCTTTTTTTTGTTCTGGTTTATTTTCACCCACATGTTTAGACCGTAATGTTGTATCCTTATTGTTTTGATGTGTTTATGCTTTATTCTTAATTGTTAACTGTATGTTTGTGTTGTCTTTTGTGAGAGGAGCACCAAGGCACATTCCTTGTATATGCAGATACTTGGCCAATAAACTTATTCATTCATTCATTCATTCATTCATTCATTCATTCATTCATTCATCCATTGCAAATGCAGACTCGCATTATCTTAAGTTTTAATTGTTCCTTGAGATTTTAAAAGCGCGCAGGTTTAAATTAAATACTTTATGTGTGGTTTCTCTATTTTTACTCTATCCAACACACCAGATTTGACTTTGAATTTACACTCTAATGGAGACTTCCTTTTCAGTCCATGTTGTGTTTCTTCTCTGAAGATAAACACAAAATGGTGTAATCTAGCGCGTCAGGCAGCATCTCTGGAGAAAGGGACTAGGTGATGTTTTGGGTCGAGATCCTTCTTCAGGCTTATAGTCAATGGAGAGGGAAACTAGAGATATGAAAAAGTACAGAACAATGGACAGGGTAGATTTAGAGAGTTTTGGGCCAAAAGCAGGCAGGTTTAGATGGGACGAGTTTAGATGGCGCATGTCATGGGCAAATTGGGCCGAAGGGCCTGTTTCCACTCTATATGACTATATGACTGTATGAGAGCAAGTCTGGCCAATAGCATACACCAATAAATTCTATGGCATAGCAACTCATAGCACACACATATCTGTGTATATATATTTCACTATATCCAAACAACACCAACACAATGAGACTGGAGTTAGTGCAGCTGCTGTGAAGCTTTAGCGACTCAGGATCGATCCTGATCTTGAGTTTATCTGTGTGTCGTTGTGTTTTTGTCTTTGGATATCTGTGTGGAATTCGCACTTTCTCCCTGTGAACATGTGGGTTTCCACCCGCATCCCAAAATGGGTGCAGGTTGGTGAGTTAATGGGTTATGGTAGATCACTCTCACTGCAGGTGGTGGAAGGGCAATTAGGGGATGTTGATGAGAATGTGAGTAGGTTGTCTGAAAATAAGTGGGGGAGTGGGACTCTTGGGATTATTCTGGGGTCTTGTATGGACTTCATGAGTTGAATGCCCCCCATTTATGTCATATGCTATAAACAAACACATGAAAGGTGTGCATCAGTGTACCTTGCCAATTTCTACAATGAATCTGGTGAATTGAGTTTGCCTATATGATAGATAAAAAGAAAAATAAGCCAAGAATAGACACAATAAACTGCAGATGCTGGAATCTTGAGCAAAAAAACACCAGGTTATATGTATATACCACTGAGTGGCATCGTGGTGGCAGCCTCGCCTACAGTCTGTCTGTTCTTTTTGTACTTTTTTTGTTGTTTTTGGTAAGTTTTAAAAGTTTGTGTTAATGTTCTCTGGTTTGTTTTATGTGGGGGGTGGGGAGGGGATCAGGGGAAACTTTTTTTTCAATCTCTTACCTTGCCGGAGACGCAATTGTTTTCCGGATCATATCTCCAGTCGCTCTGCGGCCTAACATTGTAGGGCTGGAGGCCTTGCCCGGGACTGGCTTTGAGCCCCCGCGGGGCGTGGACTTACCATCTGAGCATGCAATTCCTTGCTTGGATCGACACTCCAACCACAGCCTGCGGACTTTAACATCAAGGAGCTTGCAGTCTCGGGTTGAGACCGGTCGGGATCTCCAAGCCGCCCGACGTTCGACAAACCCCGACCCTGGGTAGATTGCCCAGCGCGGGGGGGCTGAGATCCCCCACACGCCCCCCCCCCCCCCCCCCCTGCGAAGCTACGGGAGTCAAGATCGTCCCGTCAACTGGAGGTTAGAGGCCCCCGACCGCTGGAGAACAAAGAAGGGAGAGATTGAACTTCTCGCCTTCCATCACAGTGAGGAATGTGGAGGAGTCACTGTGGTGGATGCTCATGTTAAAATGTATCTTGTGCATCCTGTTGCTTTTTAATGTTATGACTGTATAGCAAATGAAATGCCTCATATGTTGCAAAACATACTTGGCTAATAAAGTATGATTGTGATTGATTGTGATTGTGAAAACAAAGTGCTGGAGGAACTTTTGAATCCCGAACCAAAATATCAGTTGTCAATCCATCTCAAGAAGGGTCTCAATCCCAACCTAACTCTGTCCATTCTCTCCACAGATGCTGCCTGACCTGTTGAGTTTCTCCAGCACATTCCTCCTTGCTCAATAATCTAAGAATGCTTGTTGTAAATTTTTCAAGTTCCTAATGTTGAACTGGGTAAATGCATTGTCACCCCTTGTTGCCTGAAATGCAATATTTTTATATCTCCAACATCTGCAGCTTTCATCCTAATCAACACAAAACCTGCATGGTCAAAAAAAAATCTGAATATTTACTTTTTAATCATTGAGGGTAACAATTGAAGCTGAAACATCAAAACCATTTAGACAGAATCCCACCAAATCTGAAAATAAAAATGAAAAACAACAAAGAACATGGATTTAGCCTTAATAAAAATAATCAGAAGGAGCATCATGAATTATAGATATGTACCCTATGTAGCCAGGCCCTTCAGTCCACTAAGTTCAGGCCAACTATCAAGCACCATTCACATATTGTATCCCCAATAACTCTCCCCAGATTCCACAATTTAAACCTACACATGAGGAGCAATTAGGGTGGCCGATTAAGCTCTCAACCAATTAATCTTGGGATGCAGTCACAGGGAGAATGTCCACACAGACAGCCACAGAGGTCAGGATAGGTCCTGAAACTCTTGTGTTGAATGAAGGGATATGTCTTTTTATAAGTGAAATCATATAGAAACTCTAGATTTCAACATTGTAATATTGTTCAGAGCCAGAAGTGTAATTGGACTGCAAAAAGAAAATTTAGAGACCATTACTGCAGTGGTGACAGCCTTCCATTCCACAGGACCATGGTTTGAGTCTTGGTTGTCAACTCTGTGCTGAAGTTTTTCTGACATGAATTAGGTTTAGTTTATTTTTGTCTACTTAGTGTAGAGATACAACATGGAAACAGGCACTTTGGCCACTGAGTCCATGCCTACCAACAGTCACCCAAACACTAGTTCTATGTTTTCCAGTTTTGCATCCTACACACTTGGGGCAATTCACAGAAGCAAATGAATCCACAAACCTACATGTCTTTGGAATGTGGGGGAAACTGGAACACCCGGAAAAAACCCCATGAGATCACAGGGAGAATGTACAAACTCCGTACAGCATCTGTGGTCAGCATCGAACTCGGGTCTTTGGCGCAGTAAGAAAGCAACTATACTACTTTACCACTGTGCTATCCCACAACTATGACCAATCCTGCTATACGTGATGCAGATGAAGACAAGTGGGCTGAGAGGATGGAGGGAAATCTGTCCTTTTGTTTCCTCCGATCCCACTTCTCAAAAGTAGGAGCTTTTTGTTTCTCTTCATCTCTCTGATGCCCCCCTGAACAGTCATCCCTTAATCACTCCACATTGCCTACCTTCTCCCAGACGTATATGGAAAAGCCTGTCATCGTGATACATTACTAATACAGTAACTGCCATTGCAGCAGAGGTAAGGTTGGCCAGCCAGTCTTGACTGAATAGCCTTTGCACGACACAGAGTGTTCCTTGGAAGTACAGTCATCATCAGACCAATAAACTGTGGACAAGCCAACACAAACTTTTGTGAAGTGGTAGTCATGAAAGTTGTAACGGAAAGGAAAATGAACAGCTGATAGGGATTAAATAATGTCTTTGCTGAAATGTGTGAAGCTTCACAGAAGAGTTGCTATATCATATCATATATCATATCATATCATATATATACAGCGCGGAAACAGGCCTTTTCGGCCCACCAAGTCCGCGCCGCCCAGCGATCCCCGCACATTAACACTATCCTACACCCACTAGGGACAATTTTTTACATTTACCCAGTCAATTAACCTACATACCTGTACGTCTTTGGAGTACGTCTATAGAACCTGTCCAGATATGGCACTAACAATAAATGCACTTAGAGTCATGAAGTAACACAGCACAAAAACAGGCCCTTCAGCCCACCAAGTCACTGCTGACCCATGTATACATCCCATTTTAGAGTCAATTTATAGCAGCCAATTGGCCTACCAAGCTGCGTGACTTTATAATGTGTGAGGAAACTGGAGACCCACAGGAAACCCATAAGGTTACACAGGGAAGATGCAAATTCCATAGCATTAGAGGTAAGGAATGAACCCGGACACAGCAGCTGTGAGGCAGCAGATCTACTTACTGTGCCACTGAGGAACTATGATATTCAGGCAAAATAAAAATTATGTTTAGCACAAACAAAATAATTGCAGCTCTTTAAAGCAGCATTAATAATAGGAAGGGTATGAGGTTGGAGCTGATAATTTTATATTTTCCAGTAAACATATTGAAAGAGCTTACCCAGTAAGGAGAAAAATGTCAATTGTTCAAGAATGATTGAGGGTGAAGCCAAAATTGTAATGAGATCACAGGTGTTGACCAAATTTATATGAGGTATGAAGTAATAACATCTACAAAATGTCTGTTGAATATTGTAATGCTTCTGTCCACGGTGCAATACAAATTTATGAATGATACAATTGGTAAACTTAACCAAGTGTATAATGTAAGGGCAGTGCACATGGCATGCTGATAGATTACAGATGTTGCAGTAACATAAAGCAATGTCTTCTCATTCATTCAAGGAATCTGGGCTTCACAATCTTAGTCAGCATTTAATTGCCCACCCATTGCCCACTCCAAAGACGTACAGGTATGTAGGTTAATTGGCTGGGTAAATGTAAAAATTGTCCCTAGTGGGTGTAGGATAGTGTTAATGTACGGGGATCGCTGGGCGGCACGGACTTGGTGGGCCGAAAAGGCCAGTTTCCGGCTGTATATATATGATATATGATGATGATATTATTGCCCTTGAGAAGGTGCTATTGAGCTGCCATCTTGAAATGTTCCAGTCCTTGACAGGTGAGGAGAAATTTCTTTAGTCAGAGGGTGGTGAATCTGTGGGATTCTTTGCCAGAGAAGGCTGGGGAGGCCACCAGTGGATATTTTTAAGGCAGAGATAGATAGATTCTTGATTTGTACAGGTTTCAGAGGTTATGGTGAGAAGGCAGGAGAATGGGGTTAGGAGGTAGAGATAAATCAGCCATAATTGAATGGCGGAATAGACTTCCTGGGCCAAATGGCCTAATTCTACTCCTGTTCCTTATGACCTTATGCGTGTGAGTGAATGGTTGTGGATGGGGTGCCTATGAAGTGGCCTATGTCCTGTGGATGGGGTGCCTATGTAGTGCCTATGTCTTGTATCATGTTATGCCTTTGAGCGATGTTGAAGCTGCTCTCATCCAGGCAATTAGAGAGTATTCCATCACACCCCTGACTCCAGTCTTGTAGATGATAGCTTTGTGGAGTTAGGAGATGAGTTACTCACCACTGGATTCTTAGCCTCTGATCTGCTCTCTTAGTAACGTTTCGTTTAGTTTAGTTTAGTTTAGAGATACAACATGGAAACAGGCCCTTCGGTCCACCAGGTCAGCGCTGACCAGTGATCCCTATACACTATCACTGTCCTACATGCCAGGGACAATTTACAATGTTTACCGTGCCAATTAACCTATAAACCTGTAAGTCTTTTGGTGTGTGGGAGGAAACTATAGCACCTGGGGGAAACCCACGCGGTCACATGGAGAATGTACAAACTCCAACAGACACCACCTGTAATCAGGATTGAACCCGGGTGTCTGGTGCTGTAAGGCAGTAACTCTACCACTGCACCACCGTGCTGACATTGCATTCGTGACTACTCCAGTTCAGTTTCTGTTCAATGATAATCCCAGAGTATTGAATCCCCGAGAATATTCAGTGATGGTAAAACCATTGAATGTCAGGGGTGATAGCTGGATTTCCACCAGCTCTCTCTCTCTTCCATAATTGTCTGTCCCTTAATCCTTTCCTCACACCCACAACCCCTTTCCTCTTTTTGTTTTTCACATGGACAGCACAAATTCAAAGCTTTTGTGTCTCTTCAAAAATGAAATCAACAGTGGGAATGACCAAATAACTGATAATTTTTCATATACTTTCATCTAACAGAGACAAGTACTGCAAATCTTGAGATTGAACCCAATGCTTATTAGAATAATGGAGAGCAAATGTATACTTGCCAAAATGACAAAGGACTGATCATGAAATAAAGCGGATGATGGAAGAGTAAATCATGTTATCTAGGTCAACTTATAATACTACCGAGTATGCACTCTGAAGGCCTAAGCTCTAAGTAGACTTTTATTTGTGAAGGAAATGTAGCACGGGAAAATAGCACTGAGATAGTGTCTCCCATGATCTTACTGAACAAGGGAGCACGTGCAAGGTGCCAAATGGCCAACTATTCTTATGAATTCAGATTCCACCATAGCAGGAGACTTGGAAAATGTTATAGAATTTAAAGCGTTAGGTTCAATAGTGATGAAAGATTGTAAGGCTAAACTATTTGATTTATTAATGCTTTCCAGAAAATAAAACTGGCTTTCTTAACCTGACTTGGTTGCATTGTAATCACAGATCTACAGCAATGTGGTTGGTTTATTAATATTCCTCCAAAATGCCTCAGCAGGCTACTCTATTGAAGGACTATTGGGGGATGTGGAACAATGCTGGCCTTCTACACTGACAACCATTTCCCACAAATGAGTAAATAAAATGAACCTTGAGTTAAAACTAAATAGGGTGGCACAGTGGTGCAGCTGGTAGTGCTGCTGCCTCACAGCACCAGAGACATAGGTTCGATCCTGGCCTCAGGTGCTGTATATAAGTTTGCACATTCGTCCTGTGGAACATCATGCGTTTCCTCATGTAGGTTAATTGGCTTCTGTAAATTGTTCCAAGTGTATGCGAAAGTAGGATAAGAGAGCTGGTGTGAACGGGTGATCGATGATCAATGTGGACTCGGTGGGCCAACGGACTTATTTCCAATGAATACATATTTTAATTTGAAATAAAAAGAAACGTTTTCCAAATTATTAATTACATGTAATCAGGAGAAAAAGAGTCAACCATTTTTTTATTATTAACACAATATTACAATTTGTCAAGAAAACAGCTGTGTGCTGGCAATATGTTTTACTGTATATGCATGCATGAATGCGTATCGCAGGAGTTAAAATATTGCTTACATACAAAATATCAGTCCATGCAGGAGATCAAAATGTTGATTGTTTAGATCCATTGATATAACAATCTTTTTCTCAGCACAACTGTCTATACAATCTAATTTTCCAATTAATTATCAAAGATACTGAGAAGTTAAGGCATGTTCATCTTTCACTGTTTTGGAGAAGCACAAATCCTCAAAGTCATAGTTTTTTTTCATGTGGTCTGATTTTGAAACCTTAATTGTCAATGAGTTAACCAAATGTCAATTGGGCATCATGCATTGGTGCTCCAGTTAATCCAATTTCTTTTGGGGTCCCATATTTTTAAACCATTTTTTTACATGAAAATATCTAAATCTTCTTTCAACGTATTAAGACGAAGTGGACCATATTTTTCTATAGGCAATATTCATGTCATTTTACTAGCAGAAAAATAATGATAATTTTCTTTATTTTAATCATTCTGACCATCAAATTGACAAGTATAAATTGAAGTTGAATTCATCTCAAATTACTTTTATAAGTACTACCAAGCTGGTTGGACTTGGCAAAATGCTTGATAATTTCTCTCTACCTTTGGAAGGATCCACAATTGCAATGCATATTTGACACATTGTTATGTGCATGTTTGAATGACCATGTCAATGCTTCTGCTGTTATAATCACACCAGTAGAAAAATCTGACCACTATTTTGTTACAAAGGTAACTTCAATAATTGAAATAAACAGATATTAACATATACAAATCTTCTGTACGTATAGAAATATAAATTTCTGGAAAATTTAGCAAATAAATGATTTCCAATGACAATCTTTAAAGAAAGTGTATCATCATATTAATAGGACTGTGCATGCCATAATTAGCAATGCACTAATGGTACTGGGTGTCATCATTAGTTAATGAATATCATGTTTGTTGATTTTTTTTAAATTTAAGTATATTGCCAAACATAACCATGCAAATACAGAGATTTATGCAGCACAGTCTTTTATGCAGTTCAAGATCTGAACCTTTACCAATCGCCTGTTAAATCTTGAATGTGCGAGTCTGATTGGTTTTAGTCCTATAACTACATATTAGAAAACTGAAAGAAAATTGAAGAACTATTTGCAATGCAGGTTTGATTTAAATGTAAAATTTCTATGCTATTTATTTATCTTAAAAAGTTATTTAACCTTTTATAATTTGAGAGGGAGATTATTCTTCAGATAATGGATAAAGCAAAATTAACACAGAATTTCTTAATCACATAATCTGGTGAATGGTATTCTGAGAAAGAAAGCTGACTACATCTTATGCTTCTTTAAATATACGTCAAACAAGTAAAGAAATTATTTCCTGACAGGTTCACCTTCACCAGAAACAAATGTTTCATCTTTACGTAATACAAGTTGATTTTTTTATCAGCTTACATCAGCTTACATTACAGGATGAAATACAGTATTCCTTTATTTTAAAATAGAATACAGAAATTAGATTTTGAGAAAGTCAACATGATTTGTATGAGATAGCTACTAAAAATTTAAATGTTTTGTAAATATGTTCATCCATTCCCGATAGATATCAAACCTTAGAGTTTGTCATTCAGTTGATATTCTGTATCAGGGTCCATTTAGTACCCAAGTTGTGCTACAAAAGAAAACAGAAATGTTGTTCAGGATAAGAAAACAATAACAATCGGTTGTTCTTTGGAACAATGGCACATTTTGTATTAAGAGTTAAATAGAGTAATGTTTCATAACAATACAATGTTTATAGAATAAAATATATTACACTGAGCCAGTCTAGTTTTCATCAAAACAGTCAAAGACCTTTTTAAAAGAAGTACTCCAAGTGGGCCAAGATCCATAATGTAAAAGAAAAGAAGAATTGGGGGGGGGGGGGGGGAGGTATTATATTATTAAGTGGAATTACATTTGAAAGGGTGGAAATTGATCTCAGCTCGCTAGCATTAGCAATACCAGCTGCCCATTATATTCCCCGACTGAAATTTGGTTCCATTGACATCAATGGAAAGAAATATCAGAAGCAGAGTACAACAGGCCGTTGATAAAAGAGTGTTTTTTTAACAAAAGCCAACAAAGCCAGATTCCTTAGTTGTGAATTTTGTCGATTGACAGAAGAAAGAATAACAGTATGGTAAAAGGTCTGCCAATCAGAGTGCTGAGAAAATGTTGACCTTGTCCTTTAGTGTAAAATAAGCAGCAGTAAATTAACCAAGAGCACCTTGCATCAATTCCAGTTTATATTCCCACTTATATTTTCAGTAGAGATAATATCTAGGAGTGAGGTGAAATGGGCAACAGTTTCACTTTCGCCTGTTTTATATTTCTTTGTGTGCCCCTAATCTACTCCAAAAACTTGATTCAAAAGAAAATGCAAATGTTGGTTTATGAAGATTCAGTGTGAAAGAAAACTTGAAAGACAATCTTTCATTTTACTTCTGTTCTTGCACTTTTTTATTAATCTACATTTGCTCTACAGCTGTAACACTATATTTTGCATTTCATTGTCGTTTTGTACTACTTGTTTTACTCGTGTGTTGTGTGATCTGCCTGGATAGTATACAAAACAAAGTTTTTCACCATATCTCAGGACAATGGGAGCTTACATTATATTGTACAAAAATGATCCATGTGGCTTCACTAGAGTACATCAAACAAAAAACTGATGGTCCACATAGGATATGCTGAGCCAGATCACCAAATGTTTAGGGAAGGGAAGATTTTAAATTGCTGCTTAAAGGAGGAAAGAGATAATTGGATAAAAATACATTAAAAAAGGATTATTGAAGATTATTGCCTGAAATTACCAGAAGAGTCCAAAAAACATAACCACCAGGATCAACAGGCTTCTTCCCAACAACCATCAGGCTTTTGAACAGTACAAAACTCTAACTGAACTGTGAATTGTAGACTGTTTTTGCTTGCACTAAACACTAGAAACTTCAACTAAGCTCAAGGCTTAGACTTGGGGGCATTGACTTTGCACTATTACTGTAAGTTTTTTTTTTTAATATACTGACCATTTTTGTTACTTATGGTTTTTATAAAATGCACATCTGTTGTGCTGCTGCATCTAAGAATTTCATTATTCCGTTTCGGGAACACTCTTAAATCTTGACTCTCTTGACACTAGTATTGGTGGAGTAACTCAGCGAGTCAGGCAGCATCTCTGGAGAAAATGAATTGGTAACATTTCGGCTCGAGACCTTTCCTCAGACACTAGTAACTAATGTTTTCAAGAGAGAGTTGGATATAGCTCTTAGGGCTAAGGGAATCAAAGGATATGTGGAGAAAGCAAGAACGGGGTACTGATAATAGATGATCAGCCATGATCATATTGAATGGCGGTGCTGGCTCGAAGGGTCGAATGGCCTAATCCTGCACCTATTTTCTATGTTTCTATGCTTCTATGTTTCTAAGAAGAACAATTAAATTGAAAAGGACAAGAATGAGAGACGTTCTCTCTCGGTATCCATGCTTTTATTTATATTGTTATTCTATTGGACAATATACTCATGTGTTATGCCTGCTTAAGACACTTGTCAGTGGAGAGCTGGAGAGCTGTCTTATGAATAACCCTCTCGATCTATTTAATATAATATTTGCTGTGTCTCAATATCTTTTGAAGACATTATCTGGGGGAGGGGGTTACTTAAGGTATTCACAAACACAGTACAGGGCAAGAACGTGGATGGATTTGAATCCAGTACTGAAAGTTTTTTAATACAAAGTATTGCAAAAGCTGGGCCAGAACAGTTGTTCTGTGCAGATGGCAGGGCAAGAGTGAGGAGATGGACAACAGAATTCAAATTCACATGAGCCCAAGTTTATAACGAGCATTGGAAACAATTTTCAACTATTTGCACAAACAAGATATCAATGGACTTTTCTATCTGTGCAGGAAGGGCCTCTAGTAGGATACTGATCTAACTTACATAGCCTAATATATACTTAGGCTACGTATAAATTTCTTCCTAAAGCCATTACTCCAGCATTTTGTGTCTATCTGTAGCTTCCTTGATTTTACACTTTGTTCTTTCAGATGTCAAGACCATAATGTATGTAAAGAATTTTCACCAGCAAATCAAATACCAATTAGCAAATTTAATTTCAATGTTTGAAGATCAAACACCAGGCCTAAACCTGCATGGGATCCATGAGAAGATTCCCCAATGTAGGCTTTTGGAAAACTCAACTCAATTCCTGCCTTAATGCCAGACTTAGTGGTCCAATAAGTTTGCAAATTTCACATTGCTAGACACCCCCACAGCCAGTATTTATGAAAAAATTATGAAAAAAAAATTCTGTGAGCTCCATGCCACAAAAGCCAGGCCAATATTTTAATGAGACATAATAATTGTTGTCACTCACTCTTTACACTATCATAGCACCTCTCGCAATGCACAGCGCGATGGTAAATCCAGAGGGTGCTCCCAGCATTCAGGTCTTCAAGTGATTTGTTGCAAACTTGGCACTGTAATAAAATAAAATGTAATTATATAATCTGCGAGGAGCAACTGTGAAATAGAAAACCCACAGCCACTTATCCATATCTTTCCAATGAGAAATTAAAGATCAACATAAATTTTACTTTGCATGTCACAGTCTTACTAATCTCCGACGTGGTAGTTTCGAGGGTGGGAGGGAAGAGTTGATAGTGATGATGAATAACATTATTTAGGGTTGTCTTTAAGTGGTTTGTTAAGGTAGACTTTGCGTGGAATTAGGATGATCCTCAGCGGAGTATCATCTATGCACAACTTAAAGACATATTGTAATTAGTACTTAGGAGGGGTTTCTGTAGATTGGTATCAATTTATCAGTCCCCAACTAATTGTATGAAGAATTGATTAGATTAGATTATCAAGGTGAAAATAAATGAACAGGAAATAAATCTTTTGGAGGATATATCCTAAAACATGAAGATTAATGGCTGAAAGATGATAGGTATATGGTTAATGTGACTTAATTTCACAGATAACACGGAGATGGGAGGTACTATTGAAATTTTGGGTGGAAATATGCATCAGGCTTCACTAATTCCTTCATGCACAGATAGGATGAGGCCCGCTGGTCATTGCCACCATCATCCAGCAATACCAGCAAACAAGGTTGTGCTGAGGGAACCCACACATGGAAGACGGAACCCGGGACGACAAAACAAGATGATGCTGAAGAAGCATACGTCAAGATAAAAGAGGAGCTGTCCAGCTGTATGGAAGACAGAGATGTGTGGTGCGTCTGTCACCGTGCCCGTCGGAAACCAGCACCACTGCGTTACTAATGTTTTCAACGATTTTAAATTAAAAATTAAAATTAAATTTACTAATTCTATTTTTTACTGTCAGTCAAAACAAACATTACTTGAATATTAGAGTGCACATGTAAGCCAATGAGTCATTACTTGAATATTAGAGTGCACATGTAAGCCAGTGAGTCCACGTGATGTTAGAAAGGCAGAAGCAACCTATTGTTTCATATCAGATGGTGGTAAAGCTTAACTGATAATATTTGAGCTGTAGAACTGCTGCCTCACAGCACCAGAGACCCTGTTCGAACCTGACTACAGATCCTGTCTGTACCGTGTTTGTACGTTCTCCCTGTGTTTTCCATGTGTTTTCTCTGGTTTCTTCCTACATTCCGAAGGCATGCAGGTTTGTAGGTTAATTGGCTTCTATAAATTCCCCTTAGTGTGTTGGACACAGAACTAGTGTACAGGTGCTTGATGGTTGGTAGACACAGTTTGATGGTTGGCGTGGACTCAGTGCACCAAAGGGCCTGTTTCCATGCTGTATCACTGAACTCTAAACTATTAGTCCTAACTATTGTTAGTAAGATCATTTACTCATGATTATAGTGAGTGGTACGAAGGCATGATGGTATTGTGGTAGGTTTTGTATGTTGCTCCCTTTACTTAACGTAAAGGGAACTAGTGAATTCCTATCCCTAGTTTAGGAATAAGGATCCTGTTTGGAGTATTTGCCTTGTATCACTGCTTGATGTTCTTGATCTACAGAGATATACACCGAGCAGCCAAAACATTATGACCACCTGCCTAATATGCTGTTGGTCCTCAGTGTGTCGCCAAAACAGCGCCGACCCACCGAGGCATGGACTCTACAAGACCCCTGAAGGTGTCTTGTGGTATCTGGCACCAAAACATTAGCAGCAGATCCTTCAAGTCCTGTGAGGTGGAGCCGCCATGGATCGGACTTGTCGACCCAGCACATCCCACAGATGCTCAATCGGATTGAGATCTGGAGAATTTGGAGGCCAGGGCAACTTCATCATGTTCCTCAAACCATTCCCGAACAATGTGTGCGGTGTGTCAAATTGGCGTCCACATGAATGGCCGGACCCAGGGTTTCCCAGCAGAACATTGCCCAGAGCATTACACTCCCTCCACCGGCATGTCATCTTCCCACAGTCAGTTTGGACCAGACGGGATAGCCTTCGTTACCCTCGCACATCGATGAGCCTTGGGCCCCCAACACCCTGTCGCCAGTTTGTGGTTTGTCCCTCCTCGGACCACTGCCGGTAGGTACTCACCACTGCTGACCGGGAGCACCCCACAAGCCTTGCCATTTCAGAGATGCTCTGACCCAGTCGTCTGGCCATAACAATTTGGCCCTTGTCAAAATCGCTCAAGTCTTTACTCCTACCCATTTATCCTGCATCCAACACATCAACTTCAAGAACTGACTGTTCACTTTCTGCCTAATATATCCCACCCCTTGACAGATGCCATTGTAACAAGATAACCAATGTTATTCACTTCACCTGTCAGTGGTCATAATGTTTTGGCTGATCGGTGTAGACCAGGAAGTCAAACATTGGATTAAGCTGGATAGTTCTTCTTCTACCCACAATGGAATAGGCTGAAAAATCCTCTTGTTATGCCATAAATGTCTAGTAATCTATGATTACTTCACCAGTCCATAAGAGATGGTATCATCACCAGACAAATTATTGTACCTTAAGGCAAGATGCATGGCATTTAATGTTCAAATCATCCATGATCATTTTTGGACCATCGTCAAAGGGTTTGTAGCATTGACTGCACACATTACTATCTTTTTTAATCCTGCAAACAAAACATTGGAGCTTAATTTGAAGATATTTAAACACTGTCACTACACATTTAAAATTGGATCAAGGAACACGTCAATACAATATTAAAAATATTTTTTTCAACCCCCAAAACAAATATACAAAAAATATATAATACATACTATATACACACGCAATATACATGCACACATATATAAACACACACACACACACACACACACACACATATATATATATATATATATATATATATATATATATATATATATAGACATGTGTATGTGTGTGTGTGTATATATATATGTGTATGTAAGTATATATACAGACAAACTCACAGATGGCATATTTGGCTTTGCTGCAGATTGGGCTCAGGTTTGGATTTAAACTTACTCAGAGCTTTCTCTCTGTGTGGAGACGAAATGCCAAGCACTGTCTTTGGCATTTTCCAAGAAAAGAGAGGTGATGGAACCCAGAGCAGTTGGGGAATAAATTCAATCAGGAATGGGCAATCATTATCAGCTCGGAACAATTGTTATTTGTAAACAAACATACAGGGCAAAGTGAATTCATCCAAAAAATCAAAGAAATGCAACTTTATCACTTTCCTACATTAAATTTATATTATTAAGCTTTGCAGTAAAACACTGATAATATCAGCTATCGAATTGTTAGGAAGTCCTAATATGTTTCAGCATTTAGTTTACGTGGACCTATAAATGCATTGGGATCCAATTCTCATATTCACTTTAAAATCACCGAAAATTATATTATACTATAGTGTAAATTCTAAAAAAAAAAGGTCAATTCAAAGCGTGTTGGTGTATTAATAATAGTATCCAATTGACTGGAAAATCTGCCAGTCTAGCACCACCAAAGTCCTGAGAGTGATGGAATATCACTCGATTATTGTAGGAAAAGTCTGCAGTGCATTTAAATTTGTTCAATGTTTTTCCAATAAAAAATAACTCAATTTGATTACATTTCTAATGCAGTACATTATACACACAAACTGAACAACGATCTGTCAAAATTTCTTTGAGTGCAGCATCCAGCCAATGCATTGGGTTAGCGCACCCAGATGATTGGAGATGCCAGGGAAATCTTAATTCTGTTCCCTTTTCCCTACACTCTAACATTGTGGCAATTCAGATAGGAACATCTACAGGTGCTTTCCATCCAATGTGGTATCATCACTAGAAGCGCAACCTTGGTCTGAAGTAGAAATCCTGCCATTACTGCTTTACCTATGGCCGATGTATAATGAAGGCAGGAATGCATACACAAGGACCACATTCCCCACTCAATACTTCTAGCTTTGCTGTGGGAGAAATTCACAGGGGCAGTGTAAATAGTATAGGTAATAGACTTGATGGCAATAACTCTATGCCAGGGATTCAGCCATGTTCGGACTGGGCTTGACCTCATATGGTTGACAATGGATAGGACTTGATGAACTCTGAGCCCAGCCAAGGCATTGTCGATTAAATCCTATCTGAGAAGACTATCTCCTCAGTTTGAAAAGCTATGTTTTTGATTTTTGATTTTTCATTTATGGCTGAAGAACTCTCCTTCCATTGTTCAATTATAATTTTGAAAATTATTGGCCCTTTATGACCTTACTCGTGATAAAGGGCAGGCCCATAATTGGTGGATAGTTTATGTAGTCATTCAAACCCAAGTTGACAAAATGTCATTCATCATTTAACAGGAGCCACAGTGAAGTTAGGTAGCAACTATAAGTAAATCATCATGTAATCAAACAGAATTTCTACCGCACAAAACCAATTCAAGCAAAAGTAAGGATTTATTTTCTTACTGTTCAGCATTGGTGTAAGCAGTGGTTAAGGTTATTACTTGTGCAGGACTCTTGCCACCTGAAAGAGATGAGCTGAAAAAACAAACAGCAAATCATGCGATTATTATGGAGTTGTGTTTCTATTTTGATGTCTACTCTAAATTATTATTTTGTGCAGAGATGTAACAAAAAACATAAAAAAGGATTTCATGGGGAAGACAATAGGAAAGATGGAAATGTTCTGCTGCGATCCACATGGTCTTATTGGGCAGGAATAGGAAAGAATAATTTTCTCTCCACCTCTTATTGGCAGTAGATTTAAGAGACTACAGCCAGTGGACCTCTGATAATTGCCATTTGTCTCTTGCCGGTAGTGTGTGAGGAGTGGATAAGGAAGTGGGATAATAATAGAACTCTGAAACCATAACATAGACATCATAAAAATCATAACAATCATAAAATACTTTAGATAAACACAAAATGTTGGAGTAACTCAACGGATGAGGCAGCATCGCTGGAGAAAAGCAATAGGTGACGTCTCAGGTCGGAACATTTCTTCAGATAAAAAGCTTTGGCTGTTCTTCAATATAAACCTCAAATGATTGTGTCTCTTGCACATTGTTGGTTCTCTTCAATTGGCTGATACTTCCGGAGAAAATTCAACCTAGCCGTCTACCCACACCTCCCATCCCCCCCCCCCCCCCCCCCCAACTCCCTATGTCTGAGCATAAATCATTCCATTTCTAAAAAAGGCAGGAGATCAGTGTAGAAGTTTGCATAAAATAGAGAGGCCAGTGAGGCCTGAAATAATGGGCCAACTGTATTTCCTCAAAGATACATAACAAACGGGGCCATTTCTAGAGATGTTCTTGACATAAAACCAAAAGCCAAACAAGAGTAAAACATTTGGAAAAGTAACTCACAAACAATGTAAAATTGTTCATCTGAGGACACTTCTTTAAGTTGTACCACAATCCCCATTTTGTACAGGCAGTTTTCCCCAGGTCTTACAAGCATAATTAACAAACTTTTAAAACATTGGTACTTAAGATAGTGAGAGTTCATGATAAGCAGTAAGAGCCAGACCTGGAGTCCCTGTTTTTCTGCAGCAAATATTTTGAGGATTGGTAGTTTGAAGAGTCATCATCATAATTATCACGAGGAGGGCTGAAAATTTAAATTGTTGCACATTAGTAAAATATAAACAATTTCTCATAATTTTTCTTTGCATCTCAAATGCAGGATATATTTCTGAGCAATTCTGATTTCCTATGCAAGATATACATATATAAATGTAAATTTACTTTCATTAGACTCATCAGAACTGAACAAATTAAAACTGAACTTCAGCAAGAAAACATTAGAACAATGTGCACACGATAAAGATTGAATTTCAATCCTTGTTGTAAGCTGAACCCGTCGATTTTTGATTATGACCTTGGAATCCAATGTTACATCATCCCCATTGTCATACATTTATCCTAATAGTTCAAACTTTAGTTAATAACTTTTTATTTAGGCAACACATCAATGCAACTGGTTGAGCTGCTGCCTCACAGTTCCAGTTCGTTCCTGAGCTCTGTTTTTTTTTTTTACAAGATCAGAGAACCCTACAGCAGAGAAATATCCCTTTGGCCCACCAAGTCGACATAGTGGACTAGTCTGTATGGTCACAGTTTTTCAGATTGGGGAAAGCAAGAGGAGGAAAGAGAAACAGAAGATTGAATAAATTACCTGCTTTCCGTGTAGGTAGATCGAGAATCATATTGCTGCTCGTCCACAGCTGGGCTTTGATCATTATATGAATTATAGCTGAAACAGACAATCATCGACATTCATCAGTTGGTCGCATTGGATACATTGATTAAATTGTACCATGTTAAGCCTTCGTGTGAGTTTATCCAAATATTTAAACTAATTTCTCTTCATATCTGTGAAAAGCTGCAAGATCAAACTACACCGCATATTACTCAACTCTCAGTTCTTTCTGCAGTCAATAAATTGAGGGCATATTTTAGGAGTATATTTCAATATAACCTATTTAACACCATTGTCATGATTACAGTTCGTCCCTGCAAAGATTAAACCATCCACAGCACTAATAATTTCTCCCCACTATTAAGACTTTGCCTTAGCCTAACTACATCTCATCCCTAATAAATTATAATATGCCATGGCACTGAGATACAAGTTTAAACTCACAAAATTAAACTAAAATGAAAAAACAAGAGATTGATAATCAATACTTGCAAATGCTGAAAATCTAAAATAAAACCAGAAAATACGGAAAACACTGGGCAGATCAGGCAGCAGCCGTTGGAAGTGAAATGCTTCAGGTCAAAGACCTTTCATCAGCAGATTAAAGCCCACCTGCACAGTAGAATAAGAGGAAGCAGAAAACAGAGTTTGGGAGATCAGATGGTTCACACAACCTCAATGTGACTCAGGACAATCAGCTAACTAGAGAGTGACCTGTTAACATAATAACCCTTGAATACACAAGAAAGATCTCCAAAGCATAGTGGCCAGCTTCATGGTTCAGTGCATTTATAAATGAGGTAGATATTTGATTATTATCATATTTCCCTGTGACTGCATGGGTTTCCTTCGAGTGCTCCGATTCTCACCCTCATCTCAAAGACGTATGTGTTTGAGGGTCAATGGGCATGTGTCACTTGCCTGCAGTGTGTAAGGAGTGGATAAGGAAGTGGGAAAACATAGAACTAGTGTAAACAGGTGATAGATGGCCAGTATGGACTTGTGCCAAGTGTCCTATTTCCCCACTGTATCGCTGAACTAAAATAAACTAAACTAAACATGAAAAGAATGTGCCTGTGACCATTGGAAGCAAATTAAGCCACAAATAACCTGTCCATGCAAATTGTACACTTTGTGTTGAGCTTCAGTTTGGTGTCTATGAAAGCATAATTTGAATGGCTGATGTTTGCCTAAGCAAGTTGGATATAGCTGTTCCTATTTTTGTAAACTAGAATCTGCAGGTAATAAATTTCTACCTGTGAGTCTTGTTCTTCGTGATATATGAAGTTGGTGAGTTGAAGGTTGGTTCATCATTAAAAAGATCATTTTCATTTGTAGATCTAAAATAGAACCACGGGTAAAAAAATTGTAATTAATTATATTTAACAACATTTTAAAGTAATTTTCTGTTAGTTTGCTTCAACCACTTTGCAATAAAGTTTAAATTTCCTTTGTGTTGCGTTATTTAAACTGATTTCTCTTCCGATATCTGTGAAAAGCTGCAAGATCAAACTACACTGCATATTACTCTACTCAACTCTCAGTTCTTTCTGCAGACAATAAATTGTGGGCTTATTGTTGCCAATTGTGAAAGGATTTTCCCAAGTGCCAGGACATCATTTTAACTTTGGATATTGTATAAAGTGCCCAAAAAATATTTTTTGCAGTTTTTTACATTATTTCTTGGTAAATATTGGTAATCTGTGCCACTTCTGCAAACCTCAAGATGGGCTTCCTGGTGCAAATGCCCAGAGAATGTGCCCTTTGTACATTCAGCACAATTATGATATTTAAATTTCGTAACATTACTACTGAAGATTATATTTCCAGCACATTATAGTGGACAGTAAGTGCATTTGCTCATATTATTATTTGTGAATAAAAAATTTCTGCACCAGATTTCCTTTGAAGAAAATGTTTCCTCACATAGGAACAAAATGCTTCGGGAACCATATAGCAACACAGTGCCTTGAAAAGAGAGGTAAAATTATTGGAACAGGCCCAAAGGGGGAATTTTGGCAATGTGCAATATTGCAAAAGGCAATAATAAATATCATTTTTATTTTCATTAAAGTTGAAAGTTACACAACATAAATATTTTACGAGGTTGTTTGCTTGATACTAGAATTGAAAATTCAAGTATCAATTTAATTGAGGCTACCATTTTCAAAACTTTCAGCGGCTCCTGTCTTAATCTTTTTTGTGAATGTTAATGTCTTCAATTACTTCAAAGGAAATTTTCACATCCCCTGTATTCCAAGAACATATTCTACATAATAAAACAATTACGTGGAGGTTTTTGTGTTTGGATTAAAGATTGTCTTTGTGCTGATCGTGGTGTACGCATTAACGTTGTCCCAGTCATTTCTGCTGTTCTAAAGTATGTGTTAATGTTCTCTGGTTTGTTTTATGTGGGGGGTGGGGGACGGGGTCGGGGAAAACCTTTTTCAATCTCCTACCTTGACGGAGATGCAATTGTTTTCCGAATCATATCTCTGGTCGCTCTGCGGCCTACCATCATGGAGCTGGAGGCCTTGCTCTAGACTGACTTTGAGCCCCACCGCGGGGCCATGGACATATCATCGGAGCCTGCAATCCTTTGCCTTGGATCCCAACATCGAGGAGCTCACAGTCTTGGGTGGAGACTGATGTCAGGAAGCTCCAAAGTCGCAGGAGGTGAGATCCCCCCGATGTGGGAGCTTGATCGCCCCGACGCGGAGGGCCCGACCGTCGGCTATGGGAGCTAATATCATCCCATCAACTGAAGGCTCCAGGTCCCCGACCGCGGGATGACAATGGAGGGAAGAGAAACTTTTTTTTCGCCTTCCATCTCAGTGAGGAATGTGGAGGAGTCGCGGTGGTGGATTTTTATGTTACAATGTATTTTTGTCATTCATTATCATTCCTGTGATCGCTCATGGCTTTGCTCTAGTGCTTCCTATACTTGGATCTAGGATGCTCTGCATATCATGCTGCCCAAAGAGATTGAATCTTGCCTCTCCTCTTTGCAATAACCTTGCTTTCTTCGGCCACATTTTGAGGTTAAGTTTAACAACTCCGCTCGTTGATAATCTGTGCCAATGTTCTGTATTACTTCCAATAATTGGAGAAATGTTCACAGTTCAGCACTTCCAAATGAGTTGTAAGGAAAACATGTGTAGGAAGGAACTGCAGATGCTGGTTTACACCAAACATAGACACAATATGCTGGACTAACTCATCGGGTCAGGCAGCAGATCTGGGGAGAAGGAATGGGTGACGTTTCGGGTCTGAAGAAGGGTCTCGACCGAAAATATCACCCATTCCTTCTCTCCAGAGACGCTGATGCATGGCTCAGTTACGCCAGCATTTTGTGTCTATTTAAGGCAAGCATGTTCTGCAGAAAAGATTCATGGGTGGCACGGTGGCGCAGCGGTAGAGTTGCTGCCTTACAGCGAATGCAGCACCGGGGACCCGGGTTCGATCCCGACAATGGGTGCTGTTTAAACGGATTTTGTATGTTCTCCCTGTGACCTGCTTGGGTTTTCTCCGAGATCTTCGGTTTCCTCCCACACTCCAAAGACGTGCAGGTTTGTAGGTTAATTGGCTTGGGAAATTAAAAAATTGTTCCTAGTGTGTGTGGGATAGTGTTAGAGTGCAGGGATTGCTAATCAGCGTGGAGCCAGTGGGCTGAAAGGGCCTGTTTCCGTGCTGTATCTGTAAACTAAACTAAATTCTGGAATTCTTCCTACACTACATGTGTTTTCTAGATTTCTGATTAATTGTCTTTATGAAAAACATTACAAGCTTTTTAATGACAGAAGCATTGGTAATTATAGTGGACCCAAGCATGTCAGAATATGTTCTTGGAATACAGGAGATGTGAACATTTCCTTTGAAGTAACTGAAGAAATAATACACACAAAAAAGATTAAGACTAGAGCTGCTGAAAGTTTTGAAAATGGCAGCCTCAAGCTGAATTCACAAGACACATATAGAAAAGCTCTATTCATTATTAGTCTACAAGATTTTCTTCACCCCTCTAGGTTCATTAGTTAAGAACTAATGGGAAATGTATACATAATTCAGCAAAAAAAGCAGAAAGAATCTATCATCGACAAAAAATGCTGGAATAACTCAGCAGGACAGGCAGCTTCTCTGGATATGAGGAATAGGTAACGTTTCAGGTCAAGAAACCTTCAGACCTTCTCCTGAAGACGGGTCTCGACCTGAAACGTCACCCATTTCTTCTATCCAGAGATGCTGTTTGTCCTGCTGATTTACTCCAGCATTTTGTGTCTATCTTCAGTTTAAACCAACATCTGCAGTTCCTTCCTACAAGTTAGAACCTATCAATGGTCTCAAACTGAGATGAGCGGAGCAATTCAGCCAGGACCCGCACTTTAGACTGTTAATTAGCATGTAATAGCAAGCAAAATCTCAGGAAAAAATGATTGGCTATTTTCCTGGAGAAACGCAATGCTGATTCTTTTTCACATTTTGCACAATACCGAGCAAAGCTCCACCAATTCCAAAAACGAAATGAAAAAAAAAAATCAGGAACCAAAAATGAAGTTAATTTAAATCAGAACAGATTATATTCGCAAACAATGTCAGACAATACAGTACCTTGGATCAAAAGTTGTTTTTGTGCTTGTGGTGACAGTTGTGGTGGTATTTTCCCAATCTCCACTGCTCCTGCTAAAATAGAAAGCTTGCTTCAACTTTGCAAAGTTTAGAGATTTTTAATTTTAAAAAATGTTTGCTTTGCTTTAATTTTCCTCTTCTTTCCCTCATCTCCTCCATCAAAATATCTTTTATGGAGGAGATGTTGCTAAATGGAAGAGGCTGAGTAAACCTAGGGGTACAAGGGAAACAGATTTTACACGGGACTCACCAACCAACTATATGCACTCTGGGTTACAAGGCAGCTATTATTACATGGGTTGAGACAAAAAGCTGGATTAACTCAGCGGGTCAGGCAGCATCTCGGGAGAGAAGGAATGGGTGATGTTTCGGGTCAAAACCTTTCTTGAGACTGAAGAAAGGTCTCGACCCGAAACGTCACCCATTCCTTCTCTCCAGAGATGCTGCCTGACCCGCTGAGTTACTCAGCTTTTTGTGTCTACGTTCGATTTTAACCAGCATCTGCAGTATTTTTCTTACTTTTTAATTACATGGGGTTTACCAAACTGCCTAATTTTCACTTAATTGACTCAAAATGCAGAAACCAATGAATAATACAAAAATATAACCAGTAGATGAATTTGTTTTTGCCTGGATGGAAACCAAAAATTTACCTTAACTTTGAAATCAGCAAATACTCTATCAGAACTGTAAAAGTGACTCTATCATAAGGTGAGGTTGGATGAACATATGAGGGAGAAAGAAATAGAGGGCATAGTAGTACGTACAGATGAGGAAACATGGATGATGAAACTTTAAATAAAGCATAATGCCAGCCTGAATTAGTTGGCTCGGTGTTGATATCACATTGGTTTTCATATATTATTGTTGTATGCATTGAGGCACAGAGAAAAGCTTTTGTTTGCATACCATCCAATTAAATCAGTTCACACTATACATGAGAACGATCAAGCCACACCAGATACCAGAATGCAGAATATAGTTTAACAGCATTGTAGCATTACAGTTGCAGAGAAAAAGCCCAGTGTTTGCAATAAAGGTCGGTTGGAAGATTGGGACTACCTCTTAACTGATCGGAGGAAGGTTCGGTAGTCGGATAACAAAGGGGAAGAAGCTGAGTCTAATGGTACATGCTTTCAAGCTTTTGTATCTTCTGCCCTAGATGAGGGAGGAGGTGGGAATGACTGGGGTGAAAAAGATCCTTATGTATGCTACCTTCGTTTCCAAGACAGCTTGGTCTAGATAGAGTCCATGGTGGGGATTCTGATCTGTGTGATGGATTAGACTACATCCACAACTCTGCAATTTCTTGAAGTCTGGGGCAAAGCTGATTCCAAATCAAGCTGCGATGCAACCCAATAGTATGCTTTTCACAGTGCATCTGTAGAACTTAAAATCATCTGTAATCATCCTTAAAATTAACTTCAAGATCTTTCCTTCCCTAGAAAAGATCACATGTTAAATATCCAAGCCTGGGTAGAAGATGTGGTTGCTGGTTGTCCTGAGGATTTCTGATTATCATTCACTGGTAGACATCAATGAGAACCGTTTCAGGCTCATCTTAGATGATGTCAAGGGACGCTTCTGTATTTTCTTTGCCCTTCTTCAAATTACACATTTTTGCACCATTTAGCTTTCATCAACTTGTTATATGTATTGTATGTATCTATATGATGTATTCAATGTACCCCATGGTCTTAATAAAAACAAGGAATTTCATTGCACCCTTGTGAGGACAACAATAAATTAATCTGAATCTGAATCAAATATTCTATCGACAATCTTAATCTAAACTCAAGAGAAGATTAATCTAGACTTAATCTAGAGAATAAATACTCAGGTTAAGAATCAAAGTACTCTCACAGATAAAGAATCCAGAAATGAATGATGCCTTCAGAAAGGAAAACAATCAAATAAATGAATGGGAAAAACATGGAAGTTAAGTTAATCAAAAATAAAAGAGACTTTTTTTATTTCATGACTGAAAGCCACTCATGGACAAGAAATAAAGAAAAGCAACAGAGCTACCAATCCTGACAGGGTGCATTCTGAATGGGACTAAAGTTGACTTTAGACTTTAAACAACCAACTCTGAATGGGACTAAAGTTGACTTTGTGTACCTCCATCATCATCATTCACTGTAGGCAGAAAAATGCTGCAATCTGCCTTGTTACAGAAATCTGCACAAGCAAACATCATCACTCCACAGAAAGGAATGGAGAAAATCCAGCCATGTTATATAATTTCTTCATAGAATATATATCAGAAGAATTGATAGTATGGCAAAACACAATTATAAAGTATGATATCTTGGCTTCTTGGGAATGTCGTCAAAGCTTGATTTTGTGCTTGGAGTGGTGGAAAAGGTGATGTTGTCCAAATCGCCACTATTCCAATTAAGAAGATGAAAATGTTTAACGTTTTGAACAATGCATTACCAAATATTGTGAGTTGCAAATATAATATTTATTCAATTGCTGCCAGTTGCTCAGTTTGCCAACAGATGGGCACATTATAAAGATGCGATTTTTGCTGACAGGAGGTTTGGGGATGGAACAATGAATGAGTATTACACAAAGTATCTTTCTCAATTAATTAATATCCCAGGTTTATCAATGTCAAAGGCACCAGGGGAATAAGGACAGATGCTGTTGATGGGTGCAATGGGAATAATAAAAATATCAACACCCCATTACTTAGTGGGTAGAGAAATTGCCTGCACTGTCCACAATTATTGGACATTCCTGATTTGTCCCTTAATTGAGACAGTTAAGAGTGAGCCACAGTAGTGGATGTGCAGCAAGATAAGGTGTGATGGGTGACGATGGCAGAGATTCATTTCAAAAGAGCATCAGTTAATCAGATGGACTTTTCTCACAACATCATTTAATATTACAGCAACTATCAAGAATGCAAGATTTTGTTTTCTTTTAATATTCAGAGCTATTTGATTACTTGGATTTACATTCCTCAGCTGCCATGTTGGTGATTGAACTGCAGGCTGTGAATTAGTAAATTAATCACAATGCTACAGGAGTTTAATAAAGTGTGGGACATGTGGGTTTTGACTAGAAATAACAGGGAAGACTAATGCACCCCAGAACTTACCTTTTGGTTGTAGCTGGAGTTTGTTGCAGGTCAATCAGACTTCCACTCTTGACTCGAGTATCAAAAGGAGTTCTGAAACAAGAGGAGAATTAGTTAAAGACACAATTCAAACTTTGCTGGCAATTATCCATTGTTTGTAGTCGTGCAGCATGGAAACATCCCTCTCGCCCAACATATCCATGACAACTTAACTGCCTATCTATGCTAATCCCATTTTGCTGCATTTCTCTTAATTTCTTTCCTATTCATGTGCTGCTTGAATGCATTTTTTAAATAGTTTGGCTGTTAATAGAGACGCTGCCTGCACGGCTCAGTTACGCCAGCATTTTGTGTCTATTTAAGGCAAGCATGTTCTGCAGAAAAGATTCATGGGCTGCACAGTGGCGCAGCGGTAGAGTTGCTGCCTTACAGCGAATGCAGCGCCAGGGACCCGGGTTCGATCCCGACTATGGGTGCTGTCTAAATGGTGTTTGTACGTTCTCCCCGTGACGAGCGTGGGTTTTCTCCGAGATCTTTGGTTTCCTCCCACACTCCAAAGACGTGCAAGTTTCGAGGTTAATTGGCTTGGTAAATTAAAAAATTGTCCCTAGTGTGTGTAGGATAGTGTTAGAGTGCAGGGATCACTAGTCAGCGCGGAGCCAGTGGGCTGAAAAGGCCTGTATCCGTGCTGTATCTGTAAACTAAGCTAAATTCTGGAATTCTTCCTACACTACATGTGTTTTCTAGATTTCTGATGAATTGTCTTTCTGAAAAACATTACAAGCTGTTTAATGACAGAAGCATTGGTAATTATAGTGGACCCAAGCATGTCAGAATATGTTACTGGAATACAGGAGATGTGAACATTTCCTTTGAAGTAATTGAAGAAATAATACACACAAAAAAGATTAAGACTAGAGCCGCTGAAAGTTTTGAAAATGGTAGCCTCAAGCTGAATTCACAAGACACATATAGAAAAGCTCTATTCATTATTAGTCTACAAGATTTTCTTCACTCCACAAGGTTCTCGACCAAGAACTAATGGGAAATGTGTACATAATTCAGCAAAAAAAGCAGATAGAATCTCTCATCGACACGAAATGCTGGAATAACTCAGCAGGCCAGGCAGCATCTCTGGATATGAGGAATAGGTAACGTTTCAGGTCAAGAAACCTTCAGACCTTCTTCTGAAGACGGGTCTCGACCCGAAACGTCACCCATTTCTTCAATCCAGAGATGCTGTTGGTCCTGCTGATTTACTCCAGCATTTTGTGTCTATCTTCAGTTTAAACCAACATCTGCAGTTTCTTCCTACAAGATAGAATCTATCAATGGTCTCAAACTGAGATGAGCAGAGCAATTCAGCCAGGACTCGCACTTTAGACTGTTAATTAGCATGTAATAGCAAGCAAAATCTCAGGAAAAAATGATTGGCTATTTTCCTGGAGAAACTCAATGCTGATTCTTTTTCACAGTTTGCACAATTCAATAGACAATAGACAATAGACAATAGGTGCAGGAGGAGGCCATTCGGCCCTTCGAGCCAGCACCGCCATTCAATGTGATCATGGCTGATCATTCTCAATCAGTACCCCGTTCCTGCCTTCTCCCCATACCCCCTGACTCCGCTATCCTTAAGAGCTTTATCTAGCTCTCTCTTGAATGCATTCAGAGAATTGACCTCCACTGCCTTCTGAGGCAGAGAATTCCACAGATTCACAAATCTCTAACTGAAAAAGTTTTTCCTCGTCTCAGTTCTAAATGGCCTACCCCTTATTCTTAAACTGTGGCCCCTTGTTCTGGACTCCCCCAACATTGGGAACATGTTTCCTGCCTCTAACGTGTCCAACCCCTTAATAATCTTATACGTTTCGATAAGATCTCTTCTCATCCTTCTAAATTCCAGTGTATACAAGCGTACAGTGTATACCTAGCAAAGTTGCACCAATTCCAAAAACGAAATTTTAAAAAAATCAGGAACCAACAGGTAAGTTACTTCATGTGGAAGTTTCACATAAAGCAGAAAAATAATTGTTTAATTCTGTGTGCAATTTGCTAAGCTACTGCAAATTTTCTTGCAAAACATGAAGTTAATTTCAGTCAGAACAGATTATATTCGCAAACAATATCTGACAATACAGTACCTTGGGTCAAAAGATGCTTTTGTGCTTGTGGTGACAGTTGTGGTGGTATTTTCCCAATCTCCACTGCTCCTGCTAAAATAGAAAGCTTGCTTCAACTTTGCAAAGTTTAGAGATTTTTAATTTAAAAAAATGTTTGCTTTGCTTTAATTTTCCTCTTCTTCCCCTCATCTCCTCCATCAAAATATATTTTATGGAGGAGATGTTGCTAAATGGAAGAGGTTGAGTAAACCTAGGGGTACAAGGGAAACAGATTTTACACGGGACTCACCAACCAACTATATGCACAAGGGTAGACACAAAAAGCTGGAGTAACTCAGCGGGTCAGGCAGCATCTCGGGAGAGAAGGAATGGGTGATGTTTCGGGTCAAAACCTTCCTTGAGACTGAAGGAGGGTCTCGACCCGAAACATCACCCATTCCTTCTCTCCAGAGATGCTGCCTGACCCGCTGAGTTACTCAGCTTTTTGTGTCTACCTTCGATTTTAACCAGCATCTGCAGTATTTTTCCTACTTGTTAATTACGTGGGGTTTACCAAACTGCCTGATTTTTACTTAATTGACTCAAAATGCAGAAATCAACAAATAAAACAAAAATATAACCAGTAGATGATTTTGTTTTTGCCAGGGTGGAAACCAAAAATGTACCTTTACTTTGAAATCAGCAAATACTCTATCAGAACTGTAAAGGTGACTCTATCATAAGGTGAGGTTGGATGAACATATGAGGGAGAAAGAAATAGAGGCATAGTAGTACGTACAGATGAGGGAACATGGATGATGAAACTTTAAATAAAGCATAATGCCAGCCTGAATTAGTTGGCTCGGTGTTGATATCACATTGGTTTTCATATATTATCGTTGTATGTATTGAGGCACAGAGAAAAGCTTTTGTTTGCATACCATCCAATTAAATCAGTTCACACTATACATGAGAACGATCAAGCCACACCAGATACCAGAATGCAGAATATAGTTTAACAGCATTGTAGCATTACAGTTGCAGAAAAAACGCCCAGTGTTTGCAATGAAGCTCGGTTGGAAGATTGGGACTACCTCTTAACTTATCGGAGGAAGGTTCGGTAGTCTGATAACAAAGGGGAAGAAGCTGAGTCTAGTCAAACATGCTTTCAAGCTTTTGTATCTTCTGCCCTTGATGAGGGGGGAGGTGGGAATGACTGGGGTGAAAAAGATCCTTATTTAATCTACCTTCGTTTCCAAGACAGCTTGGTCTCGATAGAGTCCATGGTGGGGATTCTGATCTGTGTGATGGATTAGACTACATCCGCAACTCTGCAATTTCTTGAGGTCTGGGGCAAAGCTGTTTCCAAATCAAGCTGCGATGCAACCCAATAGTATGCTCTTCACAGTGCATCTGTTGAACTTAAAATCATCTGTAATCATCCTTAAAATTAACTTCAAGATCTTTCCTTCCCTAGAAAAGATCACATGTTAAATGTCCAAGCCTGGGTAGAAGATGTGGTTGCTGGTTGTCCTGAGGACCTTTAGGTGAGGGAAGGAAATCCAAGTCAAGAATCCTACTTCTGATTATCATTCACTGGTAGACATCAATGAGAACCGTTTCAGGCTCATCTTAGATGATGTCAAGGGACGCTTCTGTATTTTCTTTACCCTTCTTCAAATTACACATTTTTGCACCATTTAGCTTTCATCAACTTGTTATATGTATTGTATGTATCTATATCATGTATACAATGTACCCCATGGTCTTAATAAAAACAAGGAATTTCATTGCACCCTTGTGAGTACAACAATAAATTAATCTGAATCTGAATCAAATATTCTATCGACAATCTTAATCTAAACTCAAGAGAAGATTAATCTAGACTTAATCTAGAGAATAAATACTCAGGTTAAGAATCAAAGTACTCTCACAGATAAAGAATCCAGAAATGAATGATGCCTTCAGAAAGGAAAACAATCAAATAAATGAATGGGAAAAACATGGAAGTTAAGTTAATCAAAAATAAAAGATACTTTTTTTATTTCATTACTGAAAGCCACTCACGGACAAGAAATAAAGAAAAGCAACAGAGCTACCAATCCTGACAGGGGCCATTCTGAATGGGACTAAAGTTGACTTTAGACTTTAGTCAACCAACTCTGAATGGGACTAAAGTTGACTTTGTGTACCTCCATCATCATCATTCACTGTAGGCAGAAAAATGCTGCAATCTGCCTTGTTACAGAACTCTGCACAAGCAAACATCATCACTCCACAGAAAGGAATGGAGAAAATCCAGCCATGTTATATAATTTCTTCACAGAATATATATCAGAAGAATTGATAGTATGGCAAAACACAATTATAAAGTATGATACCTTGGCTTCTTGGGAATGTCTTCAAAGCTTGATTTTGTGCTTGAAGAGGTGGAAAAGGTGATGTTGTCCAAATCGCCACTATTCCAATTAAGAAGATGAAAATGATTAACGTTTTAAACTGTTCATTACCAAATATTGTGAGTTGCAAATATAATATTTATTCAATTGCTGCCAGTTGCTCAGTTTGCCAACAGACAGGCATATTATAAAGATGCGATTTTTGCTGACAGGAGGTTTGGGGATGGAACAATGAATGGGTATTACACAAAGTATTTTTCTCAATTAATTAATATCCCAGGTTTATGAATGTCAAAGGCACCAGGGGAATAAGGACAGACGCTGTTGATGGATGCAATGGGAATAATAAAAATATCAACATCCCATTACTTAGTGGGTAGAGAAATTGCCTGCACTGTCCACAATTATTGGACATTCCTGATTTGCCCCTTAATTGAGGCAGTTAAGGGTGAGCCATGTGAGTTTCGACTAGAAATAACAGGGAAGACTAATGCACCTCAGAACTTACCTTTTGGTTGTAGTTGGTTGTTGCAGGTCAATCAGACTTCCACTTTTGACTCGAGTATCATAAGGAGTTCTGAAACAAGAGGAGAATTAGTTAAAGGCATCGTTCAAGCTTTGCTGGCAATTTTCCATTGTTTGTAGTCGTGCAGCATGGAAACATCCCTCTCGCCCAACATATCCATGACAACTAAGCTGCCTATCTATGCTAATCCCATTTTGCTGCATTTGGTCCATTTCTTTTAATTTCTTTCCCAATCATGTGCTGCTTGAATGCATTTTTTAATAGTTTGGCTGTAGTTGCTTCCACCACTTTATTTGGCTGGTTGTCCTCTATACCCATGACTTGCTTGTGAAGTACATGCCCCACTGATCTCCTTTAAATATTTCCTTTCTCACTTTAAACCTATCTTCTCTAGTTCTAGATTTACCTGCCCTTGGAAAAAACTGTGATCTATCTGCCTTATAACTTTATAAACATCAATAAGGGCACCCTTCAGTGTTCTGTGCTCCACTGAGAACAATCCGAGGCTATCCAATCCCTCCTAATAATTAAAGCCCTTCATTTCAGACAACATCCTGGTAAATCACTTCTGTGTTCTTTCTCGTGAAATCACATCCTTTCTATCATGTAGTGACAAGAACACCATCCAATATTCCAAGTGTGGCCTCACCAATGTCTTGTACAGCTACAACATTGCTCTTAATCCACATCACTAAAATGGGATAAACAAAACTTGTATTTCATGAAAGTGCCCCAAAAGCTTGCTACATTTGGTGAATACAGTACATATATCTTCGAAGAATGCCATTCTGCCAATTTTGCCCGTCCATTCTTTGAAAGAGCTGCTCAGTAGTTCCTTGCCTCTAGTCACAGAGTCATAAAGTAATACAATGCAAAAATAGGAACTTTAGCCCATCAAGTCCACGCTGACCATTTACACCAATCTACTAACTAACTAACACTCTCCTCCACCTAGCAGAGCTGGTTCTTACCCTCAACAACTTCTCCTTTGACTCCTCCCACCCTCCAAACCCAAGGCGTAGCTATGAGCACTCGCATGGGCCCTGCTACGCCTGCCTCTTTGTCAGGTACGTCGAACAATCCCTTTTCCAGACGTACACTGGCCCCATCCCCGATCTCTACCTCTGCTACATTGATGACTGCATTCTGCTTGTACCCATGCAGAACTCACTGACCATACATTTCACCACTAATTTCCATCCTGCTCTTAAATATACTTGGACCATCTGCGACATCTCCCTACCGTTTCTGGATCTCACCATCTCCATCACAGGAGACAGACTAGTGACCGACATCTACTACAAACCCATTGACTCCCACAGCTATCTTGACTACACTTCTTCCCACCCTGTCTCCTGCAAAAAGTCTATCCCCTACTCCCAATTCCTCCGTCTACGCCGCATCTGCGCCCAGGATGAGGTGTTTCACACTAGGGCATCCGAGATGTCCTCATTCTTTAGGAAACAGGGCTTCCCCTCTTCCATTATAGATGAGGCTCTCACTAGGGTCTCTTCTACATCCCGCAGCTCCGCTCTTGCTCCCCCTCCCCCCATTCGTAACAAGGACAGAATCCCCCTTGTCCTCACCTTCCACCCCATCAGCCAGCATATGTAACAAATTATCCTCCAACATTCCCGTCACCCCCAACAGGATCCGACTACTGGCCACATCTTCCCATCTCCTCCCCTTTCTCCTTTCCGCAGAGACCATTCCCTCCATAACTCCCTGGTCCATTCGTCCCTTCCTACCCAAACCACCCCTTCCCCAGGCACTTTCCCCTGCAACCGAAGGAGATGCAACACCTGTCCCTTTACCTCCCTCCTCGACTCCATCTAAGGACCCAAACAGTCTTTCCAGGTGAGGCAGAGGTTCACCTGCACCTCCTCCAACCTAATCTATTGTATCCATTGTTCCAGATGTCAACTTCTCTACATCGGCAAGACCAAACGCAGGCTTGGCGCTCGTTTCGCTCAACACCTTCGCTCAGTCTTAACCAACCTGATCTCCTGGTGACTGAGCACTTCAACTTCCCCTCCCACTCCCAGTCTGAAGGGAAATCAAGGATAGTATTAAAACAAAAGATGAAGCATATAAATTAGTCAGAAAAAGTAGGATGCCAGAGGACTGGGAGTCCAGAGTCCAGCAGAGGAGGACAAAGGGCTTATTTAGGAAAGGGAAAATAGATTATGAGAGAAAACTGGCAGGGAACATAAAAACTGACTGCAAAAGCTTTTATAGATATGTGAAGAGAAAAAGGCTAGTTAAGACAAATGTAGGTCCCTTGCAGTCGGAAACAGGTGAATTGATCATAGGGAACAAGGAGATGGCAGACCAATTGAACAACTACTTTGGTTCTGTCTTCACTAAGAAAGACATAAACAATCTGCCGGAAATAGCAGGGGACCGGGGGTCTAATGAGATGGAGGAACTGAGGGTAATCCAGGTTAGTCGGGAAGTGGTGTTAGGTAAATTAAATGGATTAAAAACCGATAAATCCCCAGGGCCAGATAGGCTGCATCCCAGAGTGCTTAAGGAAGTAGCCCCAGAAATAGTGGATGCATTAGTGATAATTTTTCAAAACTCTTTAGATTCAGGAGTAGTTCCTGAGGATTGGAGGGTAGCTAATGTAACCCCACTTTTTAAAAAGGGAGGGAGAGAGAAAACGGGGAATTATAGACCAGTTAGCCTAACATCGGTAGTGGGGAAAATGCTAGAGTCAGTTATTAAAGATGTGATAGCATCACATTTGGAAAGTGGTGAAATCATCGGACAAAGTCAGCATGGATTTACGAAAGGCAAATCATGTCTGACAAATCTTATAGAATTTCTCGAGGATGTAACTACTAGAGTGGATAAGGGAGAACCAGTCGATGTGTTATATTTGGACTTTCAGAAGGCCTTCGACAAGGTCCCACATAGTAGATTGGTGTACAAACTTAAAGCACACGGTATTGGGGGTTCAGTGTTGAGGTGGATAGAGAATTGGTTGGCGGACAGGAAGCAAAGAGTAGGAATAAACGGGTCCTTTTCGGAATGGCAGGCAGTGACTAGTGGGGTACCGCAAGGCTCAGTGCTGGCACCCCAGTTATTTACAATATATATTAATGATTTGGACGAGGGAATTGAATGCAACATCTCTAAGTTTGCAGATGACACGAAGCTGGGTGGCAGTGTTAGCTGCGAGGAGGATGCTAGGAGGCTGCAGAGTGACTTGGATAGATTAGGTGAGTGGGCAAATGCATGGCAGATGCAATATAATGTGGATAAATGTGAGGTTATCCACTTTGGCGGCAAGAACAAGAAAGCAGAGTATTACCTGAATGGTGGCCAATTAGGAAAAGGGGAGATGCAACGTGACCTGGGTGTCATGGTGCACCAGTCATTGAAAGCAAGCGTGCAGGTGCAGCAGGCAGTGAAGAAAGCGAATGGTATGTTAGCATTCATAGCAAGAGGATTTGAGTATAGGAGCAGGAAGGTTCTGCTGCAGTTGTACAGGGCCTTGGTGAGACCACACCTGGAGTATTGTGTGCAGTTTTGGTCTCCTAATCTGAGGAAAGACATTCTAGCCTTAGAGGGAGTACAGAGAAGATTCACCAGATTGATCCCTGGGATGGCAGGACTTTCATATGAAGAAAGACTGGATAGACTAGGCTTATACTCGCTGGAATTTAGAAGACTGAGGGGGGATCTTATAGAAACATATAAAATTCTTAAGGGGTTGGAGAGGCTAGATGTGGGAAGATTGTTCCCGATGTTGGGGAAGTCCAGAACTAGGGGTCACAGCTTAAGGATAAGGGGGAAGTCTTTTAGGACCGAGATGAGAAAACATTTCTTCACACAGAGAGTGGTGAGTCTGTGGAATTCTCTGCCACAGAAGGTAGTTGAGGCCAGTTCATTGGCTATATTTAAGAGGGAGTTAAATGTGGCCCTTGTGGCTAAAGGGATCAGGGGATATGGAGAGAAGGCAGGTACAGGTTACTGAGTTGGATGATCAGCCATGATCATATTGAATGGCGGTGCAGGCTCGAAGGGCCGAATGGCCTACTCCTGCACCTATTTTCTATGTTTCTATGTTTCTGTCATGGGCCTCCTCCAGTGTCACAGTGAGGCCCACCGCAAATTGGAGGAACAGCACCTCATATTTCGCTTGGGCAGCTTACAGCCCAACGGTATGAACATTGACTTCTCTAACTTTAGATAGCTCCTCTGTCCCTCTCTTCCCCTCCCCTTCCCAGTTCTCCCACTGTCTTTCTGTCTCCACCTATGTTCTTTCTTTGTCCCACCCCCCTGACATCAGTCTGAAGAAGGTTCCCGACCCGAAACATCACCCATTCCTTCTCTCCTGAGATGCTCCATTACCCCATGCGTAAACAATCGAAACCTTTCAAAAGGTGCCATTCTTTTACACCAGTATCTCTGTTTTTTTAATGCACACGATATAACGACCCCATTTCTAAGGTGATAGCAATGATCAGTTTATTCATTTCTGGTTGTGTTGGTTAGCCAAGGAATGTTGGCTGGAGCACAAGGAAAAATGTTCTAATTTCTTATTTATTCCTTCACAGGTTGTGGGTATCATTGACAAGGGCAATGTTTATTGCTTCAAAGCAGTAGCTTGCTTGGCCGGTAGTCAGGATCAAACCTGGATCAAACTCTAGTGCTGTAAGGCCAGATCGCCATTTCATTATTTATTCACGGGGTGTGGGCGGCTGTCATTTCTTGACCATCCTTGGTTGCTTTTGAGCTGAGTGAGTTGCTGTGCCATTTCAGAGAGCAGTTCGGAATCTGCATCTACAACGCACTTTATTCACTTATTACACACAGAAAGAGGCCATGGAGTCCATGCAGTCTCTTGTGGACACTCTTGTGGACATTCACTGGTCACAGGTGAACTTCTCTTGGATGTTTGCAGTTGCTATGATGTAAGTGCTTTCCTATGCAGTGGTAACATCCTTGAGCATCAGTTCTTTATGTGTGCACACTGATCACACATGAAGAACTGATGCTCAGGGATGTTACCACTGCATAGGAAAGCACTTACATCATAACAACTGCAAACATCTTAAGGGGAAGCGAGAACACTGGAGAGTCAATCCAAGAGAAGTTCACCTGTGATCAACAGCAATGAATGTCCACAAGTGTGTTGGCCATCATTTGTTCTCTGATCCATTAGCTTAATGTGAGAACAACTGTCAGCTGCTCACATGAAGTAAAGGCAATGGCCTAGGGTGAATCTCTCCCTGCATTCAAAATTTCCACCAAAAGATAACTTAGTCAAGCACTGTCATTGAATTTGTAACTCAGAATATGTAGTCGGGTGCTTAGAAATCTATAAAATAACAGAGAAAAGAACAAGTTCCCTTGCATGGGAAAACTGTATTCATGTCAGGAGTTAGCACTAGTAATGATCTACCACCAAAACAATAGCTATTGTATATGAAATGCGAGCTTACTCCTTGCTTGGTCTCGGTTTAGTTGGAGTCAGATCGATCAAAGATTCATTCGTGGTTGGTGTTCTGCAAATAGAAGTGAAAATTGGATTATAGCCATGGTTTGTATGCTCAGTGCCAGTCTTTTGCAGGTTCTTCAGATGGCTTAAACGCCTATAATTTCCTCCGTGCCTGGAAGGAGTTACTTATTGGTGATTGTGCAGTGGATCAGTGGTTGTTTTGGTCACAGGCCTGCCAACAGTGCCCAAGGGACTAGACCACGACTGCCACAGAAACTGAACTTAATAACAAAATGTTGGTAGTGTGTGAGGTTCTGCATGGAAGGAAAGTCTGGCATGTGAGGGACTATAGAGGAGTGGGGTCAAATGATCAGTGAAGGTGGGACAAAGTTTGGATCAAGTCGGGTCTTGGACCTGCTCAGATAGTTTGTGCAGAAGCTGGCCCTACAGAGTCTGAAGAAGGGTCTCGTACCCTAAACATCACCTATTCCCTTTCTCCAGAGATGTAGTCTGACCCGTTGAGTTACTCCAGCTTTTTGTGTCTACCTACAGACACCACAGTTGGAAGCCCAGTCCTGCAGGTGTGGTCTGCTTCCGGAAGCAGCACCTGCAAATTGTGTCTGATCAATCTTCTTCTAACAGTGTGGCTTAAATCCTAACTAAATACTGTGACTGGAGACTACAATTCTCACATGTTTTTGGTTTTTGGTCATTGGTACATTGGTACATTGGTTTTCGATCAAGATTCAAGCATCTGTAGTTCCATTCAACAGGAGGGAATGATCTTGTTTAGTTTAGAAATACAGCATGGAAAAGGCCCTTCTGCCCATCGAGCCCTCACCGACCATCGATCACCCGTTCGCACCAAATCTACATTATCCCACTTTTGCACCCATTCCCTACATACTGGCAATTTACAGAAGCCAATTAATCTACAAACCCGGATGGCTGTGATGTGAAAGGAAACCAGAGGAAATCCACCTAGTCATAGGAAGAAAACTCCACACAAACAGCACCCAAGGTAAGGATCAAACCCAGGTCTCTGGCAGTGAGGTAGTAGCTCCACCAGTGTGCCACCCCATGGTTTCTAATTTTTGTTATTTGAGTCAATTTAATCTGAATTTATTATTTTAGTGATTTCCAAAGTTTTATTTGTTTTATTTTCCCTTTTTTTAAATTGTTAATACTTTAATTATTTTTAGTTGTATGCTAAACTTTTATTGATTCTTGAAATGGTGTTCAGGTGGGAGAGGAAGGATGGAGATAGTTACAAAGGCTGGAAGTGATGTGGAGAAGACAAAGAGCTGTAGGTAGTGGATACTGATCAGAAAGATAGATGAGGAGTTAACCTTCTTCAGACCTGACTTCTGTCCCGCTGAGTTACTCCAGCATTTTGTGTCTATCTTCAGGTCATTATGGGAATGGGAAGGGGAATTGAAATGGCAACTGGAAGTTGCAAGTAGGCTGCTTTGTATATGTTCACAGTGAATAATCCATTCCAGCAAAAGAGTTAGTCAAGAAACAGATGATATGTGAATCCAGGCATGGAGCAATACATAGAAATTTTATCCCATTATGTTGTGTTAACCATGGAGACATGGAGCACCGCCTTGCCTCCACTCCACATTCTTACATAGCAGAGAATAGAGGAGCCGAACAATTTATCTTGTGGATGTTATCTTTGCCAGAGCAAATCTATGCAAAATGGAAAGATCTTAAAGAAAATAATGCATGGGTTTGATAAGGCATGGATCGGAGATTTCCAAATAGTGGCTTGTGAAAAGCACTGTGGTTGGTAGTCTGTGCTCTATAAAGACAAAATGCCAAGGACATCTATGGTGTCATGAACTATTGATTGGGTCACATCTATAGCACGTTTGGAATTCTAAATGCTATTTGTGACAAATACTACAATTGATTGGGTGGAACAGGGGAGCAGCTGGTAGAGCTGCATCCTCATAGCTCCAGCGGCCCGAGTTTAATCCTGGTCTCTGGCGCTGTTTATGTGGAGTTTTCACATTCTTACTGTGCCTACTTAATTTTCATGGGATATAAGCCAAATGAAAATCCACATTATTTTATGGCAAATTAGTAGGTTAACCTCTGATGAGCATTTGTCAGCACTGAGCCTGTCCTCGCTGGAGTTTAGAATAAAGAGGGGGGACCTCTTGAGACTTACCAAATAGTGAAAGGCTTGGATAGAGTGGATGTGGAGAGGATGACTCCACTAATGGATGAGTCTAGGACAAGAGGTCATAGCCTCAGAATTGGACGTTCTTTTAGGAAGGAGATGAGGGGAAATTTCTTCAGTCAGAGGGTGGGGAATCTGAGGAATTCCTTGTCACAGAAGGTTGTGGAGGCAGTCAGTGGATATTTTTGAAGCAGAGATAGATAGATTCTAGATTAGTACATGTGTCAGAGATTATAGGGAGAAGGCAAGAGAATGGGGTTAGGAGGGAGAGATAGATCAGCCATGATTGAATGGCAGAGTAGACTTGATGGGCCGAGCGGCCTAATTCTACTCTGATCACTTGTGACCTTATGACCTTATAACTATTGTCAATGACAATAGATTTGGGAGAGAGATTTCATTAACTGGGACACCATTATTTACAAGAACCTATATTCAACAATGGCTAAATGAAGGTCAGTGGGTAACCATACAATCATGACCTTACCTCCTATTAGTTGGCTTTTCAACTTTTGTGTCAGATGTAACTATTGTCCTATAAGGAAAATAAATGAGGGAAGATGCAATTTCAAGTTGAAATAATTCACAATTCGGATCAAAGAGTCATAGTCATAAAGCACTGAAACGAGGCCATCACTGAAACGAGGACTACTGAGCTAGTCCCACATACCTGCATTTGACTCATAATCTCTTAAACCGTCCTATCTTTCCCAATATGTTTTAACAGTTGTAATTGTATCTGTATCTATAGCTTCCTCTGGCAGTTCATTGCAAATCCAGACTACCATCTGAGTGAAAAAAGATGCCCTGAAGCTCATCTTAAATCTCTCCTTCTCACTTTAGTCCTATGCCCTCAGGTCTAGGGGAGTTTCCTCCACCCTGAGAAAAAAGACTGTTTGCATTCACTTTATCCATGTAACCTGCAATGAGGTCATCCCTTACCCCTCTAAACAAAATGTCTCAGCCTATCCAACCTCACTCTATAACTCAAGCCCGCAAGCCCAGGTAACACCTACAGCTGGGTGACCAAAAATGCGCACAATACTCCAAATCAGGTCTCACCGACAGTGGGTAACCATACAATCATGACCTTACCTCTTATCAGTCGGATTGTCAACTTTTGTGTCAGATGTAACTATTGTCCTATAAGGAAAATAAATGAGGGAAGATGCAATTTCAAGTTGAAATAATTCACAATTCTGATCAATGATTCTTAGAGTCATAAAGCATGGAAACGAGGCCATCAGTTCTCCTTGTCCATGCAAATATGATTGACAATGCTCAAATTAGGCAAATAATGGTAAGGAATGGAATGATTAAATACTTTTCTCCATCCAAATCCAAGGGTAGACAAAATAAGAGATAAAATAAGAAATAAGGCTAATCAGGAATAAAATTTAAAAGCAAAATGTGATGGAAATTTGAAACACTAATCCCCCCCCCCCCCCTGACAAGCAACAAAGAGGGATTCCAATCAGTTCAAAGGGTTGAATAATTAGTAATGCCCAAAGGTGGCAGCTGCAGTTTGGTATTCATGCAGAACGTTAAGCGGTTATTCATGGAGTTCAATGTAAATTCAGAATTTAATGTAATCGTTATGACATGTCACATCAACAGTCAAACCATATTGTTTTATTGTGAGCTAATAGCAAGTCAAATTCCAAATTATTTGAGTTAAGTTGCAATGGCTGGCGTACGTTTGAGGGCGGCATGGTGGTACAGCAATAGAGCTGCTGCCTTACAGCTCCAGAGACCCAGGTTCAATTCCGACCACAAGCCTGTACGGAGTTTCTACATTCTCCCTGTGACTGCGTGAGCTATCTCCAGGTGTTCCGGTTCCCTTGCACATTCCAAAGACACATGCAGGTTTTTAGGCTAATTTGCTTCTGTAAATTGGATAATTAGATGAAGAAACAAATACTTACATCTTTGGCAAATCATCGGATTTACTTGTGAATATCCTAAAATTAGCACATAAAGAAGCAAGCTATCAGGTAATTTCCTCAATAAAACATCAGGACTTTGAATCATAAAAAAGAACAAATATAATCAGTCTTAAATTTTAGTAACAAAGACTTCAAAGGAACAATTATAGAAGCAAGATTCAATATGCTATTCCACATTCCAGAAAGATGAACTTATTATTCGACACAATATACTGTTTAAATCATATTTGATGATTTTATTAATATCCCCTGGTGTTCAATGATATTGAATGGTTTCGAATTAATACTGACAGTTGTAAAGCAGTGAATAATCTTCAGTGCTTTATTTTTAATTTAGTTTAGAGATACAGCATGGAAACGGGACCTTCGGAACATCGATTCCATGCAGACCAGTGATCCTCGCACACTAACACTTTCCTACACACACAACGGGCAATTTACAATTTTACCAAAGCCAATTAACCTACAAAACTGTATATCTTTAGAATGTGGAAGGAAAGCGGAGCACCCAGAAAAAACCCACGCAGTCACGCAAACTCTGTACAGACAGCACCCATGGTCAGGATCGGACCCGGGTCTCTGGAGTTGGAAGGCAGCAACTCTTTATGTCAGAGGCAGGAAACATGTTCCCAATGTTGGGGGAGTCCAGAACAAGGGGCCACAGTTTAAGAATAAGGGGTAGGCCATTTAGAACTGAGATGAGGAATTCTCTGCCTCAGAAGGCAGTGGAGGCCAATTCTCTGAATGCATTCAAGAGGGAGCTAGATAGAGCTCTTAAGGATAGCGGCATCAGGGGATATGGGGAGAAGGCAGGAACGGGGTACTGATTGAGAATGTTCAGCCATGATCACATTGAATGGCGGTGCTGGCTCGGGGCCGAATGGCCTCCTCCTGCACCTATTGTCTATTGTCTATTGTCATTTTCTGGATGGGAGGGATATTTAATTTGAAAATGCTATTTATATTATAAATTCATACAGTCAATAAACAATCAATAAACAGTTTATCAGGTGGTTTTGTGTAGCTAGAGGTTAGGAATTGATAAAAAATTACTGCTAGAAGTTATCGCAGCAAAAATGAGAAACCATTTAAGCAGAGATGAGAGCAAAATATGACCCTTTAATCCCACTGATGAATACATAAGGAAGCTTATTGAAAATGTATCAGGCTCTAAAATTAAAATCACAAAATTACATTGCTCCTGATATTATAGAAGGCAGCACCCCCTAGTGGAAAAATAAATCTCTTTACTGTATGATCCAAGTAACTGTAGATCTACATTTTTCTTAAGGATTGAGAAGACTGCATGACATCTTTTGATTTAGAAAAATAACATATTGGTCTTCCGATTATTTATCTCTCTGTTGAATGAGAGCTTTGTGTCATATGAACTGGTTTTGCAGGTTTGCCGATAAAGCATCGTTGACTCTACTTCAGATAAATAATTCATAAATTGGGGAAGTGCTTAGGTTATCCAATAGATTTTGGAGGTCTAGGGGAGTTTCCTCCACCCTGAGAAAAAAGACTGTTTGCATTCACTTTATCCATGTAACCTGCAATGAGGTCATCCCTTACCCCTCTAAACAAAATGTCTCAGCCTATCCAACCTCACGCTATAACTCAAGCCCGCAAGCCCAGTACAGCTGGGTGACCAAAAATGCGCACAATACTCCAAATCAGGTCTCACCGACAGCGGGTAACCATACAATCATGACCTTACCTCTTATCAGTCGGATTGTCAACTTTTGTGTCAGATGTAACTATTGTCCTATAAGGAAAATAAATGAGGGAAGATGCAATTTCAAGTTGAAATAATTCACGATTCTGATCAATGAGTCTTAGAGTCATAAAGCATGGAAACAAGGCCATCAGTTCTCCTTGTCCATGCAAATATGATTGACAATGCTCAAATTAGGCAAATAATGGTAAGGAATGGAATGATTAAATACTTTTCTCCATCCAAATCCAAGGGTAGACAAAATAAGAGATAAAATAAGAAATAAGGCTAATCAGGAATAAAATTTAAAAGCAAAATGTGATGGAAATTTGAAACACTACCCCCCCCCCCCCCCCCCCCCCCCCCCCAAATAGCTGTTGACACTGGATAATTGAATCAATGAGCCCAATGGAATTTTGTGGGTCAGGTTAGGATACAGAGACATGGATCTAAGATGTACTTGGAATTGAGCTACAGATCAGCAATGATTTTGTCGAATATTTCAACAGGTTTAAAGGGTTGACTTATCTTCTGCTCTATAATTTCTCTCAAAGGTGTATTGCAGCATTGGAGCAAAGATTAACATACTATTTTAATTAATAAGTTAATATGATGAGAGTACCATATGCTAAATCTGTAAGTTTGCTGATGATTTTAAAGTGCAAGCCCTGACAAGCAACAAAGAGGGATTACAATCGGTTCAAAGGGTTGAATAATTAGTAATGCCCAAAGGTGGCAGCTGCAGTTTGGTATTCATGCAGAACGTTAAGCGGTTATTCATGGAGTTCAATATAAATTCAGAATTTAATGTAATCGTTATGACATGTCACATCAACAGTCAAACCATATTGTTTTATTGTGAGCTAATAGCAAGTCAAATTCCAAATTATTTGAGTTAAGTTGCAATGGCTGGCGTACGTTTGAGGGCGGCATGGTGGTACAGCAATAGAGCTGCTGCCTTACAGCTCCAGAGACCCAGGTTCAATTCCGACCACAAGCCTGTACGGAGTTTCTACATTCTCCCTGTGACTGCGTGAGCTATCTCCAGGTGTTCCGGTTCCCTTGCACATTCCAAAGACACATGCAGGTTTTTAGGCTAATTGGCTTCTGTAAATTGGAAAATTAGACGAGGAAACAAATACTTACATCTTTGGCAAATCATCGGATTTACTTGTTGTTATCCTAAAATTAGTACATAAAGAAGCAAGCTATCAGGTAATTTCCTCAATAAAACATCAGGGCTTTGAATCATAAAAAAGAACAAATATAATCAGTCTTAAATTTTAGTAACAAAGGCTTCAAAGGAACAATTACAGAAGCAAGATTCAATATGCTATTCCACATTCCAGAGAGATGAACTTATTATTCGACACAATATACAGTTTAAATCATATTTGACGATTTTATTAATATCCCCTGGTGTTCAATGATATTGAATGGTTTCGAATTAATACTGACAGTTGTAAAGCAGTGAATAATCTTCAGTGCTTTATTTTTAATTTAGTTTAGAGATACAGCATGGAAACGGGACATTCGGAACATCGATTCCATGCAGACCAGTGATCCTCGCACACTAACACTTTCCTACACACACAACGGGCAATTTACAATTTTACCAAAGCCAATTAACCTACAAAACTGTATATCTTTAGAATGTGGAAGGAAAGCAGAGCGCCCAGAAAAAACCTACGCAGTCACGCAAACTCTGTACAGACAGCACCCATGGTCAGGATCGGACGTGGGTCTCTGGAGTTGGAAGGCAGCAACTCTTTATGTCAGAGGCAGGAAACATGTTCCCAATGTTGGGGGAGTCCAGAACAAGGGGCCACAGTTTAAGAATAAGGGGTAGGCCATTTAGAACTGAGATGAGGAAAAACCTTTTTCAGTCAGAGAGTTGTGAATCTGTGGAATTCTCTGCCTCAGAAGGCAGTGGAGGCCAATTCTCTGAATGCATTCAAGAGAGAGCTAGATAGAGCTCTTAAGGATAGCGGTGTCAGGGGGTATGGGGAGAAGGCAGGAACGGGGTACTGATTGAGAATGATCAGCCATGATCACATTGAATGGCAGTGCTGGCTCGAAGGGCCGAATGGCCCCCTCCTGCACCTATTGTCTATTGTCTATTGTCATTTTCTGGATGGGAGGGATATTTAATTTGAAAATGCTATTTATATTGACTGCATGACATCTTTTGATTTAGAAAAATAACATATTGGTCTTCCGATTATTTATCTCTCTGTTGAATGAGAGCTTTGTGTCATATGAACTGGTTTTGCAGGTTTGCCGATAAAGCATCGTTGACTCTACTTCAGATAAATAATTCATAAATTGGGGAAGTGCTTAGGTTATCCAATAGATTTTGGAAGACATCCCATGTTTCCAACAGTCCCATCTGACCCGTATAATGCAGAGATGTTGGCAAAGTAATGGAAAACAGTCGATTGCCAAACATAAATCACAAAGAAAATTTATGTCAGTATGCATACATTTTTATTGATGAGCCCTGATGTGCAGTGCCAGTTGCACAATAAATAGGTTAAATAGGCATAGAGTCATTGTCATTGCACTGAAATCAGCCCTTTGGCCCATCTTGTCGATGACAACAATCAAATACCTCTGTCTATTGTATTGTTATCATTGCAAAATTTAATTGACATGACATAACAAGAAGCCCCATCCCCATTTTAGAGAGGAATTTGCGGTGACATTTCCATCATACCTGTTAAGTCTGTCCAAACTTGGATATTTCTTAGTAGGACTGGTGACATCAGTGCTCTCTTTATCTCTGTGGACATGGGAATAAAAGGTTACAAGGAGGATTGGTTTACAAGGGATATAGAAGCACACACTACTTTCAACAAAATTAAAAATAAAATCAAAAGGAAAATCCTAAGCCATAAATTTTAGAATACATCTTGATTTGAAAGCTGCCCCCATTGATTAAACATAGTTGATTTTCCCATTTTGGAGTTTGGGAAGGTTTTGGTTCCACTGAATTGAAAGATGGCATATGAGAGACAGTACAGTGGAGACATTTAACACTTTACTGGTGGTAATTATCATATCTCGGACCAAAAAGAGGAAGTGCCTTTTCGAAAAAGACTGATGCATACATGGAATGGATTTCCAGGTGGAGGGAAATTGGTTAAACATGAATTGAATGTTTGAGCAAGAAATTTAGGGACATTCTCAAGTATGCGCTAAGAAAGCCAACTGCAGATGGTGGAATCTTCAGCAAGACACAAAGTGAATTATGAGTTTAGTTTATTGTCACATGTAACAGAGAAAAGCTTTTGTTGTGTGCTAACCAATCAGCGGAAAGACAATACATGGTTACACGTGCTGGAGTAACTCAGCAAGATATCGTCTATCCATTTCCTCCATAGATGCTGCATGACCCGCTGAGTTACATGGCCCATCTAATTTACCAATCGTTTGGCTTTATTGTAAATTATATGGAGTGTTGCAGGTACAATGGCCTTGTACTTACATGGTGCTGTTACTGGGAGCATGGATCAAAGAATTGGGCAGGATTCATTGATACCACTGCTAATTTCCCAGTCTTTCAACTTGATGATCACTAATTTGAGAGGTAAACTTTGCCTCTATATTCTGTGAGGGCAAAGCTCCTTCCTATAATTGATATTCTAGGAATCTAAAATCCTTTAGACTAGAAATACAGCATGGAAACAGGCCCTTTGGCCCACTGAGTCCGCACCGAACAGTGATCACCCCGTACACCAGAACTTTTTACAGGATTTACAGGAGCCAATTAACCTACAAATCTGTATGTTTTTGAAGTGTGGGAGGAAACCGGAGCACCCAAAGAAAACCCCTGTGGTCACAGGGAAAATGTACAAACAGCAATCATGGTGAAGATCAAACCCAGGTCTCTAACGCTGTCAGTCAGTAATTCTACTGCTGCGCTACTTGGACACCTTTAGGATTCTGAATACTAACGTTTTGTGTTGTTTAGTGCTGTAAAAATCCGATACTTTGTTTCACTTTTAGGAACTATGTTTTATATAAATAATTGACATTCTGTTCTTAAAAAAACAACTAAATGGAAATTGTTATTCCTGATATTCTAGTCTAGAATCCATTAGGATTCTGAATACCCATATTTAGTGTTGTTAAATCCAATACTTTGTTTCACTTTAGAGAGCTATTTTTTTTGTAAAAAGGTAATTATACTATCAAAATATAAATTAAATATTCACAAGTGTCAGATTCTTTAGCTTCCAGATTAATTTTGAAAGTTGAAAAGGATGTTTGCTTAAACTGAATTTCAATAATGTCTTTCCTTTACAACATAAATATATCTCACGTACAATACCAAATGTTTTGGAAGAAGTTAACCTTTTGTGGAAGAATTTTTGCTGAGCCTAATGAAAAGAATTATTAGGTGGCTGATCACGGAAATATGTCTTGGAAGATCAGGGTTATGGTCATGAAATGACTGAGTTGTCGAAAATAAGATACTTTGAACTTCCACCCTATAGAAGTGATTCATGAAGTGATTCGTGTAATTGAAAATCTCTAAGCCATGGCTCTGAAAAATCTTTGTTCAACATCCCTGGACGTTAGTAAGATGTGGGTGTGCATTTAGGACTAATTTAATTTAACCTGTACAGATTAAGCAAATTTTGCACTTTTATGTTCAGTGTGCTTTAAATGTGGTGATCGATTTTTACGTGTTATCAAAAGAAGTAGCAAATGTAATTTGTACAAAAATAGAAAATAGGTGCAGGAGGAGGCCATTTGGCCCTTTGAGCTAGCACCACCATTCATTGTGATCATGGCTGATCGTCCACAATCAGTAACCTCTGCCTGCCTTCTCCCCATATCTCTTGATTCCACTAGCCCCTAGAGCTCTATCTAACTCTCTTTCAAATTCATCCAGTGAATTGGCCTCCACTGCCAGAGAATTCCACAAATTCACAACTCTCTGGGTGAAAAAGTTTCTTCTCACCTCAGTTTTAAATGGCATCCCCTTTATTCTTAGACTGTGGACCCTGGTTCTGGACTCCCCCAACATTGGGAACATTTTTCCTGCATCTAGCTTGTCCTGCCTTGTATAATTTTATACATCTCTATAAGTTCTTGCTCATCCTTCTAAACTCCAGTGAATACGCCCAGTCCTTCCAATCTTTCCTCATATGACAGTCCCTCCATCCCAGGGATTAACCTGGTGAACCTACGCTGCACTCCTCAATAGCATGGACGTCTTTCCTCAAATTAGGAGACGAAAACTGCACATAATACTCCAGATGTGGTCTCACCAGGGCCCAAAACAACTGCAGAAGGACCTATTTGCTCCTATACTCAAATCCTCTCATTATGAAGGCCAATATGCCATTAGCTTTCTTCACTGCTTGCTGTACCTGCATACTTACTTACAGTGACTGGTGTACAAGGACACCCAGGTCTCGTTGCACTTCCCCTTTACCTAATCTGACAGCACTGAGATAATAATCTGCTTCCTTGTTTTTGCCGCCAGTGGATAACCTCACATTTATCTACATTATACTGCATGTGCAATGGACCTGCCCACTTACCCAACCTGTCCAAGTCACCCTGCAATTTCCTAATATCCTCTTCACAGTTCACACTGCCACCCAGTTTTGTGTCATCTGCAAACTTGCTAGTGTTACTTCTAATTCCATCATCCAAATCATATTGTAAATAGTTGCGGCCCCAGCACCGAGCCTTGCGGCAATCCACTCACCTCTGCCTGCCATTCTGAAAAGGACCCGTTTATTCCTACTCTTTGCTTCCTGTCTGCCAACCAATTCTCTATCCATATCAATACCCTACCCCCAATACCATGTGCTCTAATTTTGCTCTAATCATTGTAGTTTTGACAATAACAATTAGTTGTTACTAATGCTAATGTTATTCATTGTTACTAGTTGTTACTAATGTAACTATTGTCCTATAAGGAAAATAAATGAGGGAAGATGCAATTTCAAGTTGAAATAATTCACGATTCTGATCAATGAGTCTTAGAGTCATAAAGCATGGAAACAAGGCCATCAGTTCTCCTTGTCCATGCAAATATGATTGACAATGCTCAAATTAGGCAAATAATGGTAAGGAATGGAATGATTAAATACTTTTCTCCATCCAAATCCAAGGGTAGACAAAATAAGAGATAAAATAAGAAATAAGGCTAATCAGGAATAAAATTTAAAAGCAAAATGTGATGGAAATTTGAAACACTACCCCCCCCCCCCCCCCCCCCCCCAAATAGCTGTTGACACTGGATAATTGAATCAATGAGCCCAATGGAATTTTGTGGGTCAGGTTAGGATACAGAGACATGGATCTAAGATGTACTTGGAATTGAGCTACAGATCAGCAATGATTTTGTCGAATATTTCAACAGGTTTAAAGGGTTGACTTATCTTCTGCTCTATAATTTCTCTCAAAGGTGTATTGCAGCATTGGAGCAAAGATTAACATACTATTTTAATTAATAAGTTAATATGATGAGAGTACCATATGCTAAATCTGTAAGTTTGCTGATGATTTTAAAGTGCAAGCCCTGACAAGCAACAAAGAGTGATTCAAATCGGTTCAAAGGGTTGAATAATTAGTAATGCCCAAAGGTGGCAGCTGCAGTTTGGTATTCATGCAGAACGTTAAGCGGTTATTCATGGAGTTCAATATAAATTCAGAATTTAATGTAATCGTTATGACATGTCACATCAACAGTCAAACCATATTGTTTTATTGTGAGCTAATAGCAAGTCAAATTCCAAATTATTTGAGTTAAGTTGCAATGGCTGGCGTACGTTTGAGGGCGGCATGGTGGTACAGCAATAGAGCTGCTGCCTTACAGCTCCAGAGACCCAGGTTCAATTCCGACCACAAGCCTGTACGGAGTTTCTACATTCTCCCTGTGACTGCGTGAGCTATCTCCAGGTGTTCCGGTTCCCTTGCACATTCCAAAGACACATGCAGGTTTTTAGGCTAATTGGCTTCTGTAAATTGGAAAATTAGTCGAGGAAACAAATACTTACATCTTTGGCAAATCATCGGATTTACTTGTTGTTATCCTAAAATTAGCACATAAAGAAGCAAGCTATCAGGTAATTTCCTCAATAAAACATCAGGACTTTGAATCATAAAAAAGAACAAATATAATCAGTCTTAAATTTTAGTAACAAAGGCTTCAAAGGAACAATTACAGAAGCAAGATTCAATATGCTATTCCACATTCCAGAGAGATGAACTTATTATTCGACACAATATACAGTTTAAATCATATTTGATGATTTTATTAATATCCCCTGGTGTTCAATGATATTGAATGGTTTCGAATTAATACTGACAGTTGTAAAGCAGTGAATAATCTTCAGTGCTTTATTTTTAATTTAGTTTAGAGATACAGCATGGAAACGGGACATTCGGAACATCGATTCCATGCAGACCAGTGATCCTCGCACACTAACACTTTCCTACACACACAACGGGCAATTTACAATTTTACCAAAGCCAATTAACCTACAAAACTGTATATCTTTAGAATGTGGAAGGAAAGCAGAGCACCCAGAAAAAACCCACGCAGTCACGCAAACTCTGTACAGACAGCACCCATGGTCAGGATCGGCGCGGGTCTCTGGAGTTGGAAGGCAGCAACTCTTTATGTCAGAGGCAGGAAACATGTTCCCAATGTTGGGGGAGTCCAGAACAAGGGGCCACAGTTTAAGAATAAGGGGTAGGCCATTTAGAACTGAGATGAGGAAAAACCTTTTTCAGTCAGAGAGTTGTGAATCTGTGGAATTCTCTGCCTCAGAAGGCAGTGGAGGCCAATTCTCTGAATGCATTCAAGAGAGAGCTAGATAGAGCTCTTAAGGATAGCGGTGTCAGGGGGTATGAGGAGAAGGCAGGAACGGGGTACTGATTGAGAATGATCAGCCATGATCACATTGAATGGCAGTGCTGGCTCGAAGGGCCGAATGGCCCCCTCCTGCACCTATTGTCTATTGTCTATTGTCATTTTCTGGATGGGAGGGATATTTAATTTGAAAATGCTATTTATATTGACTGCATGACATCTTTTGATTTAGAAAAATAACATATTGGTCTTCCGATTATTTATCTCTCTGTTGAATGAGAGCTTTGTGTCATATGAACTGGTTTTGCAGGTTTGCCGATAAAGCATCGTTGACTCTACTTCAGATAAATAATTCATAAATTGGGGAAGTGCTTAGGTTATCCAATAGATTTTGGAAGACATCCCATGTTTCCAACAGTCCCATCTGACCCGTATAATGCAGAGATGTTGGCAAAGTAATGGAAAACAGTCGATTGCCAAACATAAATCACAAAGAAAATTTATGTCAGTATGCATACATTTTTATTGATGAGCCCTGATGTGCAGTGCCAGTTGCACAATAAATAGGTTAAATAGGCATAGAGTCATTGTCATTGCACTGAAATCAGCCCTTTGGCCCATCTTGTCGATGACAACAATCAAATACCTCTGTCTATTGTATTGTTATCATTGCAAAATTTAATTGACATGACATAACAAGAAGCCCCATCCCCATTTTAGAGAGGAATTTGCCGTGACATTTCCATCATACCTGTTAAGTCTGTCCAAACTTGGATATTTCTTAGTAGGACTGGTGACATCAGTGCTCTCTTTATCTCTGTGGACATGGGAATAAAAGGTTACAAGGAGGATTGGTTTACAAGGGATATAGAAGCACACACTACTTTCAACAAAATTAAAAATAAAATCAAAAGGAAAATCCTAAGCCATAAATTTTAGAATACATCTTGATTTGAAAGCTGCCCCCATTGATTAAACATAGTTGATTTTCCCATTTTGGAGTTTGGGAAGGTTTTGGTTCCACTGAATTGAAAGATGGCATATGAGAGACAGTACAGTGGAGACATTTAACACTTTACTGGTGGTAATTATCATATCTCTGACCAAAAATAGGAAGTGCCTTTTCGAAAAAGACTGATGCATACATGGAATGGATTTCCAGGTGGAGGGAAATTGGTTAAACATGAATTGAATGTTTGAGCAAGAAATTTAGGGACATTCTCAAGTATGCGCTAAGAAAGCCAACTGCAGATGGTGGAATCTTCAGCAAGACACAAAGTGAATTATGAGTTTAGTTTATTGTCACATGTAACAGAGAAAAGCTTTTGTTGTGTGCTAACCAATCAGCGGAAAGACAATACATGGTTACACGTGCTGGAGTAACTCAGCAAGATATCGTCTATCCATTTCCTCCATAGATGCTGCATGACCCGCTGAGTTACCTGGCCCATCTAATTTACCAATCGTTTGGCTTTATTGTAAATTATATGGAATGTTGCAGGTACAATGGCCTTGTACTTACATGGTGCTGTTACTGGGAGCATGGATCAAAGAATTGGGCAGGATTCATTGATACCACTGCTAATTTCCCAGTCTTTCAACTTGATGATCACTAATTTGAGAGGTAAACTTTGCCTCTATATTCTGTGAGGGCAAAGCTCCTTCCTATAATTGAAGTCATGGAAATTGTTACTTCTGATATTCTAGAATCTAAAATCCTTTAGACTAGAAATACAGCATGGAAACAGGCCCTTTGGCCCACTGAGTCCGCACCGAACAGTGATCACCTCGTACACCAGAACTTTTTACAGGATTTACAGGAGCCAATTAACCTACAAATCTGTATGTTTTTGAAGTGTGGGAGGAAACCGGAGCACCCAAAGAAAACCCCTGTGGTCACAGGGAAAATATACAAACAGCAATCATGGTGAAGATCAAACCCAGGTCTCTAACGCTGTCAGTCAGTAATTCTACTGCTGCGCTACTTGGACACCTTTAGGATTCTGAATACTAACGTTTTGTGTTGTTTAGTGCTGTAAAAATCCGATACTTTGTTTCACTTTTAGGAACTATGTTTTATATAAATAATTGACATTCTGTTCTTAAAAAAACAACTAAATGGAAATTGTTATTCCTGATATTCTAGTCTAGAATCCATTAGGATTCTGAATACCCATATTTAGTGTTGTTAAATCCAATACTTTGTTTCACTTTAGAGAGCTATTTTTTTTGTAAAAAGGTAATTATACTATCAAAATATAAATTAAATATTCACAAGTGTCAGATTCTTTAGCTTCCAGATTAATTTTGAAAGTTGAAAAGGATGTTTGCTTAAACTGAATTTCAATAATGTCTTTCCTTTACAACATAAATATATCTCACGTACAATACCAAATGTTTTGGAAGAAGTTAACCTTTTGTGGAAGAATTTTTGCTGAGCCTAATGAAAAGAATTATTAGGTGGCTGATCACGGAAATATGTCTTGGAAGATCAGGGTTATGGTCATGAAATGACTGAGTTGTCGAAAATAAGATACTTTGAACTTCCACCCTATAGAAGTGATTCATGAAGTGATTCGTGTAATTGAAAATCTCTAAGCCATGGCTCTGAAAAATCTTTGTTCAACATCCCTGGACGTTAGTAAGATGTGGGTGTGCATTTAGGACTAATTTAATTTAACCTGTACAGATTAAGCAAATTTTGCACTTTTATGTTCAGTGTGCTTTAAATGTGGTGATCGATTTTTACATGTTATCAAAAGAAGTAGCAAATGTAATTTGGACAAAAATAGAAAATAGGCCATTCATTGTGATCATGGCTGATCGTCCACAATCAGTAACCTCTGCCTGCCTTCTCCCCATATCTCTTGATTCCACTAGCCCCTAGAGCTCTATCTAACTCTCTTTCAAATTCATCCAGTGAATTGGCCTCCACTGCCAGAGAATTCCACAAATTCACAACTCTCTGGGTGAAAAAGTTTCTTCTCACCTCAGTTTTAAATGGCCTCCCCTTTATTCTTAGACTGTGGACCCTGGTTCTGGACTCCCCCAACATTGGGAACATTTTTCCTGCATCTAGCTTGTCCTGCCTTGTATAATTTTATACATCTCTATAAGTTCCCCGCTCATCCTTCTAAACTCCAGTGAATACGCCCAGTCCTTCCAATCTTTCCTCATATGACAGTCCCTCCATCCCAGGGATTAACCTGGTGAACCTACGCTGCACTCCTCAATAGCATGGACGTCTTTCCTCAAATTAGGAGACAAAAACTGCACATAATACTCCAGATGTGGTCTCACCAGGGCCCAAAACAACTGCAGAAGGACCTATTTGCTCCTATACTCAAATCCTCTCATTATGAAGGCCAACATGCCATTAGCTTTCTTCACTGCTTGCTGTACCTGCATACTTACTTACAGTGACTGGTGTACAAGGACACCCAGGTCTCGTTGCACTTCCCCTTTACCTAATCTGACAGCACTGAGATAATAATCTGCCTCCTTGTTTTTGCCGCCAGTGGATAACCTCACATTTATCTACATTATACTGCATGTGCAATGGACCTGCCCACTTACCCAACCTGTCCAAGTCACCCTGCAATTTCCTAATATCCTCTTCACAGTTCACACTGCCACCCAGCTTTGTGTCATCTGCAAACTTGCTAGTGTTACTTCTAATTCCATCATCCAAATCATATTGTAAATAGTTGCGGCCCCAGCACCGAGCCTTGCGGCAATCCACTCGCCTCTGCCTGCCATTCTGAAAAGGACCCGTTTATTCCTACTCTTTGCTTCCTGTCTGCCAACCAATTCTCTATCCATATCAATACCCTACCCCCAATACCATGTGCTCTAATTTTGCTCTAATCATTGTAGTTTTGACAGTAACAATTAGTTGTTACTAATGCTAATGTTATTCATTGTTACTAGTTGTTATTAATGTAATAAAACTGACATGTTTTGTCATTGTATTCAAATACAGCTTTAGTTTAGTTTATTGTCACGTGTACTGTAATACTGAGAGTTTGTATCAAAGAATACAAGATTTGTTTTTTTTTAAATAAGAGTGGAAAATATCACTATATTATAAGATATCATGTTTAAACTAATTTTAAAAATATGCTAACAACATTGATAACAAACAGATTTTGGATTGATGCAAAGTCTATTACCGTGATTTGCGATTGAAATCGACAACATGCAAGAGGCTATTTCGCCGTTACATTTAGTTACTTTGGATTTAAATTATTGATATACCAGCAGGTGCTCATATGATTTTGCAAATTTTTATTAATGTTCCAAAATGTTGATTCACTATTATCTTAATTCTAAATATGAAAGAAAATTTTGAACAATTATTGACAGACTTTCTAATGAGATATTTGCATAATTAGTCTGAAGAAGGGTCTCGACCTGAAACGTCACCCATTCCTTCTCTTCAGAGATGCTGCCTGTCCCTCTGAGTTACTCCAGCATTTTGTGTCTACCCTGTTTGCATAATAATATTGTTTAAAGTTTCTTAAGGTGTAACCAAAGTTTATCTTTTTTTAAATCTTTATACCATTGGTATTGTCAGTATTATCTCTATGGCTGATGTGTTGGCCAATAACCAGCATATTATAGTTGAATTGCTTTTAATGAACTAGGTACCTAAATAGAAGATGCAAGGTCCTTGAGTAACTCAGCAGGTCAGGCAACATCTCTGGAGAACATGACATTTTGGGTCAACATCATTTTTTCAGACTCGACTAGGGTCCAGACCCAAAACGTCACTTATCCATGTTCTCCAGAGATGCTGCCTGACCCGCTGAGCTATTCCAGCACTGTGTCCATTTTTGTAAATCAGCATTTGCTGTTCCTTGTTTCTAAATACATTGATAGTTCTGTCTTGATCTTCACCATTTATAAAATAGATTGATTCTATGGGTTCCTACCATAATAAGGATGTAATCCTACAGTTTAGATGAAGATAGTTCAAATTAAGCCAGGTTAACTGAAGAGTTTCGAAGAGATATTTATTTAGGAAGTAAGGGTATGAATATGGAAGAAAAAGCAGGCGAAGAGATTAAAAGAGAAAGCTTCCTTAGCCAAAAAATGACAGATTATACTAGTGGGCTAAATGGCATATTCCCTCATCAAATCAATATTGTTCAACAAGCGCATCAATAAAATATCAATCATGTAGTATAAATCCCTCTCAGAAGGAAAACAATTTTGTTCCAGACCATTAAGGTCAAATCAACATGCAAGTCAATTGAAAACATTGTCATAAATTTGAAATACACTTTCAGCAAGTAAAAATAATTCTGATTTACAGTCAATTCTGATTTACAATCAATTAGTGACCCAATTACTTTCATTTATGCAACTGGTGATTGTGTTGGAAAATTCTTTGTTGGTTGGATTTCAGTGATTTCAGTGATTTCAGTGATTTGAGTAATTCAGTAGGCTCGCAGTAATATTAAAACTACAACTTCAAAATTTCATTGGATTATTTAAATTTAAAGATCTAGGAGTTTCCTCCTTAAATACTGAACCACACTGACTGATTGAAATCATACAGTCAGCTCATTCAGTCACCTGCTCGCAATCCAGTAGCACATTTCATGCAGAGTAAGGGTGTAATGCACATTGAGTATTGAAAGTCAGGAATGAAGAGTGCAAAAATTAAAAAAGACCTATTGCTTGCAATAGTTTAATTTGGTTTAGTTTAATTTGGATAAACAGTGTGGAAACAGTCCCTTGGCCCACCAAATCCATGCTAACCATCCATAGTTCTATCCTACACACTGGGCCAATTTACAGAAGCCAATTAACCTCCGAACCTGCATATTTCTGGAGTGTGGGAAATACTGGAGCACCTGGAGAACACCCACAAGGTCACAGAGAGAACGTGCAAACTCTGTACAGACAGCACCCGCAGTCAGGTTCTAACCTGGGTCTCTGGCGCTGTAAGACAGAAACTCTACCTCTGCGCCACTGTACCGCCCTGCTGTGTAACTATGCCACCTTGTAAAGCTTAGAGAATGATGAAAAGGCAAGAGAGAGTTTTGAGAGTCAACCAGTGGCCACACTGTGCACTGACTTTTAAGGGACCACATCAAGTGAATGGCCTACATAGGGAGTAACCAGGCCATTACAAGGAGATAGAAAGAAACAGCCACTCATTTAGACTCTTCTTCATGTACCCCTGGGCAAGAAGCAACAGTGACTGATTGTTCATTGTGGGTGGAAAATGAAAGTATTTCTTGTGGAAGGCAGTTGAAATGGAGTTTTCCACCCATTTGAGAACAACGAGACCATTAGAAAAAAAATTCCACCATCTGATAAAGGCAGTAAACATAAAATAATGGCCACCCTCCTTGTTCCTTCTTAAGCAATGCCGGCTTGAATATTCTATTCATCCTCTTAAATTAGTATCAAGATAACATTTCATTCTGGTTTGTTGTTAAGGATCATTCACTCAAGGACTATATGGTGCAAGTTGCTCACTCTCTCGCTGGCCCTGTCTGAACAGACAAATGAATCCTAATTGTCTAGATTCCCACTGTCAAAACTACATAAACCAGATTTCATCTGAAACCTACTGGCCACGAGATAGTTTGGTCCTGTTTATCTTTCTCCTCCTATGCTTTGGTTTTTGATTAAGTAACATCTTCACATTAAAATTCTCATTCTGGTATTCAAGCTCTCGCATAGTCTTTCGATTTCCAATCTTTATTATTGTTTCCAGCTTCAAACTCCCCAAGGTCTGTGTGATCCTCCTTCTGCTTCTTCTGTTTGTCCCTGATATCCACTTCACCATTCCTGATTTCAACTGTCAGGGCCATGAATTCTGGAAATCCACCCTTATACCTCTCTGGCTTTTTGCCTCTACAAGAAACGCCTGTCAAGTGACATGGAATCAGACAGATACAGCACAGGAATAGGTCTTTTGGCCCATAATATCCATCACCACCCATTTACATGAATCATTCATTCATCCCATTATTTCTGCCACTCATGTTTTCATCAACTCATCAAAGATTCTACCACTCACCTGCCGTCTAGTGGAAATTTGCAGTGGCCAACTAACCTACCAACTCACATGTCTCTGAGATGTAGAACAAATTCAGAACACCCAGACAAAACCCATGCAGTCACAGGGAGAAAATGCAAACTCCTCAGTGCCAACACCAATGGTCAGGATTGAACCCAGGGCTCTGATGTTGTGAGGCAGCATTTCTATGAGCTGCACCACTGGGCCACAAGTTTGTCTAGGTTTTAGGTTATGCACTGGAATGAAGAACAACTGCACTGTGAAGCATCATGGGGCAATTAATTGCATTACAACACAAGTGGTGGTAAAAATGAAAATGTCGATGATAGATGGTCTGTTAAACAAATTGTCAGAATGCAGATTTAAACAAAAGTGAGTCAAACAAAATTGCAAGAAATGGAAGTGCTTTCTCTTTAGCAACTAGTGCAGTGGTCCACAAGGGGATAGTAGATCCTTTCCCTACATGTCCACAGCACAGGAATGGGCCATTCAGCCCACAATGTATATGCTTCGCATGATGCCAAGTTAAACTGATCTCATCTGCCTATACATGATCCATATCCCTCTATTCCCTGCACTTCCACGCGTTTGTCCTAAAGCTTCTTAAATGCCCCCTATTGTATCTGCCTGCACCATCACCTCTGACAGTGCTTCCCACCATTCTGTGCAAAAAAGTTGCCCCACACATCTCCATTAAACTTTCCCGCTCTCATCTTATAGCTATGCCCTCTAGTGTTGGACATTTCCACCCTTAGGAGAGAGAACAGATGGAGTGTGTCAATGAGAGAGAAAGATGGAATGCATCAGTAAGAGAGCATTGTTACACTATGGATAGTCCCTACTATTTTGCACTGCAATGTCACATCTACAAGACTGCCAGCTGAATCAAAAATGGCAATTAAAAATGAAAGATTACAAATATACACAACTGCGCTCTTTTTATACATTTTTAGCAATGTTGTTTGAAGATGGGACTATTTAAAAATAAACAGATTACATGTTTTCCAATGTCGTCATTGGCAAAGAGGCTCCTAACTGCCTTATTGGTTTTACGGGGGAAAAGAGCCATGTTATGTGCTACTGAATTGTTACAGGCATCAAAGTGATTCATGAATTCATGAGAGTAGGATGCCAACATTCAAAATGACTTCAACATTTAGAAAACACCTGAAAATTTGCCATGTGTGCTACACCAGTGGTATAAATTCTACTTGTTGGGTATGGTTAACATATTGTTTATTATCCATTGACAGAGGCATACCTGGTTTATTTGCAATGGTTAAACTCTACAGTGTTAGGCTTAAAATGCTCATGTAATGAACAGCATGCTCCCACCATTCCCAGCAAGCAATTTCTATTTGGAAATGATTCAGGATTGTGGGACAATTGTTTTTGCTTCTTTTGATTCTTCATCAGGAGCATCACTACAGCTTGGACACTGCCAATCACTATCGCAACTGATGTTATTTCTACCTGTTCAGGAATTCTTCAGATCTGTATCGACTGAGCAGAACTTTATTAGGGAGCCTTTGAAATGGCTCAGAGGTGCTAACGGAAAAAACAGTTCTATACCTGAAATATACAAAGCTACATAATTTTACTTAACAAATCTGACCTTACATGGCAAAATAACATCACAGTGATTACAAGATTGTAAGTCTGCCATTGTTTATCACTTCCTTTTGCATAACACAAACCATATTAACAAGAATCAAATGTTTCTCAAATGTCCACTCAAACACAATAATAATACCATAGTTAAGGTGCATTAGATACAAATTTACAAGATATACAACCCAACATGTTGCCCATGTCTTCTCTAGGTTGGGATTTTACTGAATTCTCATGCTGGAACCTAGCTAACTCAGACAATTTGACATTTATTGCAAGCGTGTTGACATGGAAACACAGCCTTTAGTCTTTCACTGAGAATTTAATTGACTGAAATCAGCCCTGAGCTGAAGAACTTTATTAAAAGTAATAATTAAAATCTTGGAGTAAGATATGGGACATAGGCCAAAGGTAGTAAAAACGTGGTGTGTAAATAATTTCAAGCATCAGATTGGGTGCTTGAGGATCACTGCAACTCAAGCAGAAGTTGCCAATGTCATGAGATCGGCATGCAGGTTTGTCCAGAACTGACCTTTTGATCTCTTCTAGAAACACTGCACCAGGTACACACATATTCGCACAGTTGTGCCATATCCACATCCTAAGCTTTATGAACTAGTGTTATAGATCCCCTATTTCATTTTTGTTATTTTTTCTTGCTACCTGCTTTTGATTTCAGTTGGAAAATTCAACAAGAAATGGTTAAAGTGTTGTACCCACCATACTACTTTGCAATTTCAGGCTAAATCCGAAATGGCAAAGGTTAATGTAAATAGCAATTTCTCCCTATTTTTAATCTAATTTATGTTTTCATAATAGAACAAATTAAAAGAATAATGGAGAATTGGGAATAAATCATACAAATTTTTCCATAGTTGCCATGTATTTTTCCTTTGTGGTTTATTTTCCATAAGACACATAGATTTTTCTCTCTGGAAAATCCACGTATACCTTTGATAAAATCGCACTGCAACCTTTAATCTTAAAGACTCATAGGCTTATTGATTGTTGAATCATTCCAAATGTAATGGATATATATGGCGCTCAGCCCTTTGTAACCAAACCTCTTGTGCCCTTTACCCACTGTTACAATTGCTGTTATGACATCACCTTGTGGTTTTATCCTGGCTTGAAGTCCATGGTGTCTTGTTGAGGGAAGTAGTGCTGCCACTGTGAACAAAAGACAAAAAAAACAGTGATTCCATTGCTGGTACATTGTCACCTTATTTTGTCAGATGATTTGCATTGCATCTTGCTTCAAATGAGCTAAGAAACAAAGAAATGGCAAAGTGCTAAAGTAAAAAATAGGAAATGCTTAGCAAGCAAAAATAGCTCTTCATCATCTTTTGTGTGTCGAGTCTTCGACTGCAAATTCCAATCATTTGCTGACACTATTACAGCTTTCCAGCATGTTCTTTTTATCTGTGCAATCTTAACCTTTATTATGGGATCTAAAGTGGACCAATGTTTTTATTGCATAGTTGCAAACATCAATCTTCACGGTTTTGAAGAATTTTACTGATCTAGCATACACTTTACAAGAATTTGTTTCCAGTGCATGTACCCAGGCTGATTCTCTTGGGATATGTTGAGTCGGGAATAGGCTGAATGAGTCAAGAAGGGCTGCACACTTGGGACACATCTCTTGTGGAAGCCCGGCAAGTCAAGGTCAGGAATTCCAAAGGAAACTGGAATACATGGGAAGGAGTGATGATGAGAGAACATTCCAACAATTTCCAAAGTGCATTCCTCAGTCCCATTTGTTCAGTATCAAAAAAGAAAGCTCCAGACAATTTTCCAGGCAGGATCTGTAAAGTTCATCCAAGTTCTGCCAATGAATTACCATGTTGGAATAAGATAATCCTGCTTGATAATCCCCAGCCCCTTTCCATACACATGACTTTGCTTAGGAAGACAAATGTCTTGGTCCAAACAACAACTACCCATGAACAATCATGGGGAAAAGCATATTTTTTGGAAACTTGATCAGTGTATTAAATGACAAAATATTTCCATATATACTGGGTACTTTTTTTTGTGATACCACAGCATTGATAAAATGTTTTTCAAGAATAGTCACCTACAAATATTTCAAATGGAAGATAAAGCTACCCAAATGTTTTTGTTACTTAACCCCTGTTTCAAACTAGAATGATAACAGGTTGATGCAATGATTTTAACAATGAAGCGATAGGACGTCTGGAGATATTCATGTGCCAAATTTTTCAGGATTTATTCTTCATTTTATTGCCATTAATTGATCTCAATAAACATAAGGAAATTAACAAAACAGCGATATATCACAAAGCAAGCATCATTTGAAAACAAGACAAAATGATTTCTGATTTGTTATTTAAAGATGTGAATTTTGATGTGTCAGGAAGTATCAGACAAAATTAAACTGACTGAGTAGACTGGAGAAAAAAAGCCAGGATCATGTCAGGATCAATTGATTGCCATCATGATTTCAGATGGGGTATATGCCATCAGAGCCATAAGCTCTGAGAGACATCATCAGCCTTGGTACCTGTGCAGGAACTCTTCAGATCGGAATCGATTGATTACAAATTTCTTACGGCTGTTATTAATTACCCATGTGCTGCTGGTACAAAAAAACAGTTAAGTCTAAATCATTACATTTGGTAGCATATGTCTCATGTTCTGTTGAAATAAAAAAATATTGGGGTCTTTTTCCAATTGAAATGTTGCTGCAACCTGTTAAGAAAATTGATTCAACATTGGTTATATGATAGTCAATTCCCTGTATTCAGATATGAGAAAGGAATTTTGACATCGCCGTTATTAATTCGTCAACATAGGGATGGGCAAAATAGTCCAGGATAGGGAAGATTCACAGGTTTAATCCTTCTCCGCACTGAATTAATTTATCTCAGGCATTGTATTAGGTTTTGTACAGAGGGTTGTAGTATTCAACAAAGAAAAAGGGTCATGCATTAAAACCTCACATTTATCCATTACCCAAATAAAGCCAGCAAGTACAGACATGAAAATTAATATAAATGAAATTGAAATTCCCAATATTCATTATCTTCATATTGTAAAGGAAAAATGTTTCAAAAACAAAATAACCATTACAGTTCTATGATACTTCATAATATATTTATTTGATTGATCTCAAATATTTTGTTTGTGTTCTTTTCAGAAGAATATCATCTGTATATCATTACGTTGAACTATACTTTGTAGAATTTAGTGAATCAGGCTCTTTATAGATATACATATGTACTGTATATATAACCATGCTTTTCTACAAAACATATTAGAAACTATTAACTAACATTAAAATGCACCATGCCTTTGTTTAAATATGTTGTAGGTCATTCTTTCCCACTGTTTAACTAGAACGGTGAACTTTGGTATGAAGAAAGAAGTTAAAATACCATAATGAAGCTCAAAATGGAATATCATATCATATCATATATATACAGCCGGAAACAGGCCTTTTCGGCCCTCCAAGTCCGTGCCGCCCAGCGATCCCCATACATTAACACTATCCTATACCCACTAGGGACAATTTTTACATTTACCCAGCCAATTAACCTACATACCTGTACGTCTTTGGAGTGTGGGAGGAAACCGAAGATCTCGGAGAAAACCCACGCAGGTCACGGGGAGAACGTACAAACTCCTTACAGTGCAGCACCCGTAGTCAGGATCGAACCTGAGTCTCTGGCGCTGCATTAGCTGTAAAGCAGCAACTCTACCGCTGCGCTACCGTGCCGCCTTTGTTGACATTTAATTGATAGAATGGTAATCTATGCCTATAAAGTTAGTACTCTGAACAAAAAGACATGATGAAGTATTAATGATGGCCTAGAAGTTCCTTAAAATCCAATTACACCTCTTCCAGAACATGCCATAACGGACCGGAACGCGCCCCGGTAGGCCCGACTCCCCCCACAGCCCTCCCAGGGGATGGCGGTGAAGCCGGGTGGTGAGGCCTGTCTGGGCCGAAGGAGCCTCAATGGTGGCGGTGATGGGAGCCTTGGCAGAGGCAGTGGGAGACTCGGCAGAAGTCGAACTATCTGTCTGTGGGAGAAGCATGGGGGAAGGGAGAAGACATTTTCTTGCCTTCCATCACAGTGAAGGGGTGGCTGGAGGAGTCACTGTGATGGATGTTTGTGTAAAAATTGTATGTCTTGTGTCTTTTACTCTGTACTGTTGTGGCTGCGTGGCAAATGATTTTCGTTCAATTCATTTTGAATGACAATAAAGGTAATTCAGATTCAGATTCAGATTCAAACATGGCGGCAGCAGCGGGTGCATCGGCGGCAATGGGAGCCTTGGCAGCAACGTGGGCCTCGGCAGCAACGTGGCCCTCAGTAGCAACGTGGCCCTCAGTAGCAACGTGGGCCTCGGTAGCAACGTGGCCCTCAGTAGCGTTGGGGCCTCACGGTCGATGAGTGTGAGGGGGGAGGGGAAGACAATGGGGACCCGGCATGAGGGGACCACCTTGAAGAATAATGGAGGACCCGACATGAGGGAACCGCCGTGAGGGACGGTGGGAGAACAAAGGGGGACCCGGTGTGGGGGACGGCACTCTAGTTTAGAATCCTCTGCCCAGGGGATAAATCTGTATTTGTTTGTTCATTTGTTCCGGTGAAGGTGCTGTGCGCACGGCAGCCAGCCGACAGTCGCTTGTCTTTTTCTTTTTGTTTTCACTTTTAATTTCATGTTTTTGTGTACTTTGTGTGTTGTGACTGTCGACAGACCAATTTCCCTCCGGGGATAAATAAAGTTTATCATTTTTTTCCTAGCAAAATTAATTCACTAGTTGTCATTGAATTTAACCAGAGGAGGTGGAAATAGTGTATCTAATAAAGGAATGGGAATTATTTAAAGCAACTTTCAGACTTTAACAGTGCATTTGTACATTCCAGAAATTAGCATCAGTTCCATGATGAAATGACACTTAACGCTAGTTTTGTCATTATTAGAAACACAAAATTCAGTATGATATTTTTGCCGAATGTATTGTTGGACACTGTGAAAAGAATGAACTACAGTATTGTTCCTCATATCAAAGAATGTTTCATTCTGTCGCAAAATGTATACAGGTGATCCTCAACTTACGATGGGGTCACGTTCCGAGAAACTCATCGGAAACCGAAAATACTGTCAGTCGAAATGTATTTATTACACCTGATCATGTGTCCGGAAGCAAGTTGAGGTGCACCATCGCAACGTCGAAATATCGTAAGTCGAAGCATCGTAAAGCTGGGAGTATCCGCAAATGCGATTGATAACACATATTCATTTGTCTTGACAACATTTGGTTTGTAGTGATGTTGTTCTGCCTTTGGCCAGTAGGAGTCATATTTTCCGAAATGGATTCACTCCATTTGTTACGGGAATTACAAATTTTGAGGATTTTCATCTGAAATTCTGTTTAACTGGAGTTTGCACTTTTTGTCCATTAACTGATGAACCATCCTCACATAATAGTGTATATTTTTATTTACATATTTTATGGTATCATGTGGAATATCAGAAAAGTCATACCTTTTTCTTCCATCCATGGTGTCAGTCTTTTTTGTTGTCCTCACTTTACTTAGCCCAGTCGAATCACTGCATCCATAAAATAAAAATAGTTGTGATCAAAAATGTCAAGTGTAACATACTTCAATCAATGTCCTTTCCTTCCTTGGGTCAAATAAAATACTAAAAATGTGTAATGTTTTAAAGTATGAAAAATGAATGAAGATTTCAAAGAACCTATTCATTTCAAATTCATGGTGGGACTAACTAGAGACACAGGAGATGCATATTCATGTGAGCATCAAATAATTAATCGATTCTTAAAAATAAAATCAAAAGTCCACTTTACACTAGGCGGCACGGTTGGGCAGCGGTAGAGTTGCTGCCTTACAGCGAATGCAACGCCGGAGACTCAAGTGCGATCCTGACTACGGGCGCCGTCTATACGGAGTTTGTACGTTCTCCCCGTGACCTGCGTGGGTTTTCTCCGAGATCTTCGGTTTCCTCCCACACTCCAAAGACGTACAGGTATGTAGGTTAATTGGCTGGGCAAATGTAAAAAATAAAAAAATTGTCCCTAGTGTGTGTAGGATAGTGTTAATGTGCGGGGATGGCTGGGCGGCGCGGACCCGGTGGGCCGAAGGGCCTGTTTCCGCGCTGTATCTCTAAATCTAAAAAATCTAAATGCATCCAAACTAACGATAGTAAAAAGTAAAAATGGCTTTATATTGTTAGGAAACTCACTTTTGCCATTGGCAGTAAACGTTAATACCACGGCATTAGTTTTTTAAAATCAGCCTGCAAAATTCATCGTCATAAGGATTCCGTAAATAAGAGGATCAGTGATGCTGCTAAATGATCCATAGAACATTAGAGTTGCATTTATATCATTGTAAATATGACAATGGTATACAATGCACAGTCATGACCAGTCATTTAATGTTCTAAAACTCCTTTATCCAGCCAATAGGCCAGTTTAAACTATTTCTACCGGATTTATATCATGAATATTGAAGGGATAATGTTGCAGTCTGCGACAATGTGATTTGAAGCTAATCGGCATGAATGCCAAAGATAATGCAAAACATTTTTTTGCTCATTTCTATATGGGCAAATTTCAAAATTAAAGGATGTAATGGCCAACGGAATATAAAAGCAACCTAATATAAAGTTTCACATACATGAAGCAGTTGCAATTACAGAACCATTGATAGTTCTCATAGAATAGTTCTCGGTAGATGTGTGCAGTTTATCATTGTTTAGGTTATGATGCAGCATTTAAAATGCAGCAGATTTTTGTTACCTGGTCGGACTTCCTTCTGACTTTACTGGGTTTAATGCACTTTTTCCAAAGTTGACATCAACTGATGGATTTCTGTGAATGCAGAAAATATGTTTTTGAGGGACATACATGTGTACACATTTCAAAACTTGTGCAACCCTTCAATTATATAACATAAATTGCTGGGGTGCAGACATGGCATATTTCACCAAATTACAGATTATTGTTAAAGTGTCAGCAGTGGAGGAGGAATGAGCATTCCATCCGAGATCAGGGATGATTACGGGTTCAAGGATAAACCTAACAATAGCAAGGCCCATTTCTTTTAGCAGATAGAAGGACGTGGAAAAATTAGCAGATAGTTAAGATGCTGCCTGAACTACTAAGTTTGTCCAGCATTTCCTGTTTACATTTGTGATTTGTACAACCAAGTTTAAATTTTGCTGGAGTTTTGACCAAATAAACAAGTTCAGAAGTTTAAGGAGTAAAATTAGGTTATTCGGCCCATTGAATCTACTCTGCCATTCAATCATGGCTGATCTCTGCCTCCTAATCCCATTTTCCTGCCTTCTCCCCATACCCTTGACATCCGTTCTAATCAAGAATTTGTCTATCTCTGCCTTAAAAATATCCACTGTTGTTCTCAAGAGAAGAGGTGGAAGATTGAGCCAAGAATCATCCTGACCAGCTTGTCAGTGGTTGACACAACAGTGGTACTGGCAGATTCACGGGAACTGACTCAAATTACTAGCATTCCACTGAGTGGCACAGTGGCGCAGTAGAATTGCTGCCTAACAGCGCCAGAGACCCAGGTTCGATCCTGACTACAGGTGCTGTCTGTGCGGATTTTGTACGTTCTCCCTGTGACCATGTGGGTTTTCTCCAAGTCCTCCGTTTCTTCCCACACTCCATAGATGAACAGGTTGTAGGTTAATTAGCTTCAGGAAAAATGTCCCTAGTGTGTAGGATCGTGTTAGTGTACGGGGTGATTGCTGGTAAGCGTGGACGCGGTGGCCCATAGGGCCTGTTTCCGCACTGTATCTCTAAAGTCTAAAAGTCTAATAGACTTTATACTTTTAGACTTTAGAGATTTCCCTTCCCCCTAACTCCAGTCACTATGTTCCCTGGGCCGGAAGTTTTCCAGGATTGAAGGAGACAATGTGAAGAAATCTCAAAAAATTGAAAAAAAATAAACCCTTGATTTCAATAACACTAAAAATACTGAATTGTTTATTAAATGAATTAGTCTGTGCAATATATTGATGCTCAACTCAACCAAGGTAAAATAAAAACAATTTCTGAAGATGTTGTTTGATACCTACTGTGAGGCAGCTTCTCTACTTTTAATCCATTCATTATCACTCAGTATCCGAGATTTTTTCTTATTTTCATGGATGACCTGGTCCCTTTCACCTAAAATTGAAGTTTAAAATTTGTGAATAAGTATAGTGAAGGAAACACTATTGATAAAATTAAAAGCCTATCATTGAAAAGCAACTACTCAAGGAAAATAAAACACTGTTCAACACAATAAGCTCTTGTATGCTGTGCACTCCTTTTTAAAAAGCTCATCCCTATCCTTTTCTATGTCTGTAATTTACAATTCTTAAACATAGAATTTAGTTCATGCATCCTGTTCCAGTAATGGGGGAGAATATGTATTTTAACTCTATCTACTCACATCAGTTCCTTTAAATTTCCTTCATGTCACAAAAAAATCAACATGTTTTGAAAGTTTCCTGTAACCTCGCCTCAAATAGTTATTTGGTGAAAAGGCTGAAATTTTTCATTATTATTTATCTGAAGAATTTCCTTTTCATTTCACTATTGAATGACTATTGTAATTATCAAGTCATAACCTTTTCTTTGGAACCTCTCATCAAAAGAAACTATTTCTTTCTCACAATCTAATTAAATCCTTTACTCATATTAAGCACTTCAATTAGATCACTATTGAATTTTCTGTATTCCAAGGAACTCAATCCTGGCATATAGCATCTGTGCTCAAAATCAACTTTGAGTTCTGCCACTATTCCCTCTAATCTCCTAACAATGACCCCTGAGCTTTAACCGTTCACGTTAGAGAAATGGTCCCATTCTATTTAAAAGACATCCCAACCCGTCATAATCTTCCTTGCCTAATTAACTCTCCCTTCAACCTCCTATGCTCCAAAGAAAACAAACCAAGTTTATCCAGTCTTTTCACATTGTTAGTTTTCTAGTCCCAACAAACATTACGTAAATCTCCTTCGCACACTCTCAAGTCCCATTAGATATTTCCTGTAAATAACAACTGGAACTTTATGCAATACTTAAAGCAGACTAATTAGTGACCTTTCTGCTCACATGTTCTATGATTTGGCTTATACAGAACATCATCCAGTTTGCCTTTTTTAACCACTTATAAACTAGCCCTGTAATCAGTGTGTATGCTCTCTGCTGTCCCTCATATCTATGTCACACGGGCTGTCCTTATTCACCCTTCCTATCAACTCCTCAAATAATTCAATTACTTTGGCCAGACATGACCTTCACTGAATAAATCCACCCTGGCTGTCTTTCCAAATGAAGGTTTTGCTGTCCCTTATTTTGTCCAATGCCTGTTGCACTAAATGGGATGTAATTATTTATTCTATCCCTGACTCTTTCTAAGCATCTCTTTGTCATTTGTCCAATCCTCTGGTACCACTCTGTAGTCTGGGATGATTAAGAAATTAGCAGTTGTATCCTCTAAAATTTCCACCCTTTCCTCTTTTAACACTCTGGGGTGTAATTCATACAGATAGCAATTTCCAAAGATGATACATTTAACCCCTCTTGCTTACTGTAACTATAATATTGGTTCCATCCCCCTCTTTTTTTGAAGTCGGAATTCATGATTTCTTTTACCATATCTTCTGTCTCCATATAAATATTATTTTTTGATCCCTGTGGGGCCGACTCTCCTTATCTATTCTATCGATATTAACATATATATAAAATATTTAGGATTTTCTTTGATTTTATTTGTCAACACTTACTCATACCACAATTTCTTAATTTCCCTTTAAATTTCAATTCTGCACAGTAAGACGACGAGGGTAGAGCAACTTCCTCGAGGCTCCAGTTATCTGGGCTTAATCTTGACCACCAGTGTTGGCTGCATGAAATTTGCACGGTCCAACTTTGACTGCATGGGTTTCCCCCGGGTGCTCCAGATTCCTCACATCCCAAGATATGTGGATTGGTAGGTTAATTGACAACTATAAATTGCCTGTAAAATGCCTGTAAAATGTGGACATCTGGAGGAGGTTGATGGAAATGCAAATAGAATAAAATTGGACTTTTGGACTATTGGTGTAAATGGGTGCTTGTTGGTCAGCATAGAGTCTGTAATCTTTTTCCATGTTCTATAACTACTGTTCCAAGTTTTCTTTGATCGATAAGATCTCAATATCTGACATAACTTCCATTCTGTTGCTTTTACTACTGTCAGTGAAGCCTGTCATTCAGCAGCTCTAGATTTGGCAATTCCATATTTTTTCTTTCTGGAAGTATGATTATCTTGAACCCCATTAATCTTCTTAAAGGCCATCTGTTATTCTGAGACTGGTTTACCCAATTAGGTGGCAATAAGTGAAAAATATGCAAGATTTGAACTATTAGTATTTTTACCTGATTTCAGATCTTGGCAGTGTTTACTGCCCCTCCCTAACTTCCCCTGAACCAAATGGCATGCCAACCCAGACCAGGCCAATAAGAGATTTCCTTCCACATTAGTGAACCAGATTGCTTCTGCACCCCAAAGTATTACTTATGTTTCTCTTTCATTAGCCTGTCCTGCACAATGTTTGCAGTATTTTTTGATTCCTAGGAATTGCAAATTTCCCTTTTACAAACATCACCTCTCATTATGTTTATAAAAAAAAAAATCAAGATCTATTTAATTACTGGACTTCAAATTTCCCAGTTACGCCAATTTAGATCTCAAAGTCCAAAGTCCCCAACAAATGATTCACAAGATTTAACTGTTGAATTACCATGCTATTTATTAATAATAGAGCTTTCAAATATATATGCCCTTGCAAAAAAATATTAGTGTTACAAACCTGGACTGGTTGTTTTGTCATTCGTGAATGCACTGGATAATTTTTTAAACATCGACATGTCCAACAATTTGTAGTTGCTGCTGATTCGTCAACAATAAATACCACAATTAGGATCACCTGTAAGTAAATGGAGCCAGGTTTAATCAGCATTTCTTGTTTGTCGTCTGTTTAGCCTCTGTATTTATTTATTTATTTGTTTGTTTGTTTGTTTATTTATTTAAGTAATAGGGAACAAATTTCTACAAAACCAAATGAGTATTGTCACACAGCAGCAACAAAACCAAAAGGGGTGCCAGCAGCCATGCAACATCAAAGTTTTCAGTGAACTAAGAACTCTGCAGCAAGCAAGCTCTGCTTCTGTTTATGAACTGTGAATGTGGAAAAATGCATTCTTACAAGTCTCGGGTGTGCAAACAGTTGAAGGGTAGAGAAGGAAATTTGACAATAACGGTGAAGAAAGTGGTAGAAACCCACTTCAAATTTAAAAAAAAGTGATGGCTAAAAACAACAACTCATTACGAAGACAGACAAAATAACATTTTTTTTCTAGAATACAGCAAATAATTAAGAGTTTACAGATTAAATATAAAATAGGTGCTGTAATCAGCATTAGATTAGTATGACAGTGACTCACATAAACGTTTAATCTGTTTATTGATTGACTTAAAATGTACAAAGCAAGGATGTAAATCTCCACAAACCACCTCTTGTATGTCCAAAACAGCACCAAATTGCTCAAAATTTGATTGGTTTATCAAACTTTCTTTTTGGGACACTTTCAGAGTAAACTTATAAATGTCTTTCCCTTATCATTGTTTCATGAATATTTTGTCTTTTTTTAGTCTTTTCTGTGCATTTGTCCATTGAAAAGTCATCTGGTACAGCTTCAGTCCTAAGGCTTCAATGTGCAACCTTCCAATAAATGACCATCTGCTCTTTCAAACTCAATTGAGCATGCTCAAGCCAAATAATGATGTTCCATCTTTCGAAACTAACAATTGGTTCCTTTGTAGTGAAGCATGCTGAGAAACCAAAGAAATATATTTTTGCCATCACAAAATCAAAACACAATTTAATACATTGGTGAACATGTTTCATTTGGTTCATGTGAAGGAGGAACATATTCTGTTTAAATCAAAGGTAGACACAAAATGCTGGAATAACTCAGTGGGACAGACAGCATCTCTGGAGAGAAGGGATGTTTTGTCCATCTTTGGTTTAAACCAGCATTTGCAGTTCTTTCATACACATTCTATTTAAACCATATACCAATACATCAAAACAGGGCCCTCCGCCTAATTGGATGAATTTCAGAGTATTGGTAGTGAGAGTCAATGATAAACTGGTGTAACCAGGGGCAACATTCAAGACCATACATTTGTAAATTTAATATTGTGTCCAGGAATGTTCCTCAGTATAGGAGGAAAGGTTACCCCTTTGACAGGTTAGGAGAACAGCAGTCGGAACTATACCTCAGTGATAATGGCATCCATTGTAAGTTTATCTTATTATTGGGATAGGTTTGAAAGCACTAGAGATAGCAGCATTGCCATTTGGCATTCTGAAGCTAGGGTTATTCCAGCAATGGTGTTACACTGTAAAATGCATTTTACTCTTAAAAAAAATCTTTAAACATGAATTGTTGAGAGCCCTTGTTGCCACTAAATTATCCTTCTTATTCACATCCACATCTGCCCTTTAAACAAGAGTAGGCTTTTAATGCTGTCACAAGCAAGCAGGGAAGCATGGGCTCAGAGCATCCGTGAAATACCGTCAGGTTTGGAAATACCATTAGGTGTTATGGAGTTGCAAAGCCTTAAAATATCATTTACATTGACATTAATAACACCAATGATATTTCATGGACCAACCACATTGACGTGACAGCCAAAAAGCCACACCAACGCCTCTACTTTATTAGGAGACTGAGGAAATTATGCATGTCTCCAATTACTTTTACAAACTTCTACAGATTCACCATAGAAAACATACTGTCATGTTGCATTACAGCTTGGTTTGGGAAGGGCTCTGCTCAAGACTGCAAGAAATTGCAGAGTTGCAGATTTAGCCCAGTCCATCACACAGATCAGACTTCCCACCATTGACTCCATCTACACTTCATGCTGCCTCAGAAAAACAGCCAACATAATCAAAACTTGTCCCATACAAGTCATTCCTCCGTCTTCCCATGTCCATCCAGCTGGGTACAAAAGCTTGAAAGTGCGACCACCAGACTCAGGAACAGCTTCTTCCCATCTGTTATCAGGCTTCTGCATGGTTCATACATAAGCTCGGTTACTGTCCAATTCATCTCCATCCGATTTGTCTATAAAACTGCTGCACTGCAATGTTGAGATTATATTCAGAACACTGTATTTTCCCTTTTGCTCTATCAATTGTACTTGAGATTGACTTGATTGTATTTATGTATGGTGTATCTGATCAGTTTGGATAGCATGCAAAACAAAGTTTTTCACTGTACCTCAGTGCAAAGGGTAAATAATGAACCTAAACCTTCTGGACAGACCAATTAAAGAGTGACAATGCGACATTTAGAAGGAGCACTGCATATTTACAAAAGCATGTCACGTAACAAAGTCTCAAAATCTGTGATCTACAATTCCAGAATGTTACTATGTTTAAAGATAGACACAAAGTGCTGGGGTAACAGAGTGGTGAGTCTGTGGAATTCTCTGCCACAGAAGGTAGTTGAGGCCAGTTCATTGGCTATATTTAAGAGGGAGTTAGATGTGGCCCTTGTGGCTAAAGGGATCAGGGGGTATGGAGAGAAGGCAGGTACAGGTTACTGAGCTGGATGATCAGCCATGATCATATTGAATGGCGGTGCAAGCTCGAAGGGCCGAATGGCCTACTCCTGCACCTATTTTCTATGTTTCTATGTTTCTATGTAACTCAACGGATCAGGGAGCAACTCCAGAGAATAAGGATAGGTGATGTTTCCGGTCAGGACCCTTCTTCAGATCTGTTTGAAAATATTTCTACCCACTTTCTTGGCCATCAAGGAAACATCAGGGGTGGCAGAGTGGAGTAGCCAGTGGCTCTGGCTGAAAAGGAAAGACCCCATCTGGTCTCCCAAATAGGCCGGCTAAGCAGATGCCTCGGGGGTGGTTCTGGGACGCCAGAACGCACCGCTGAGCCTACTGGAGACGTTGCGGATCCAGTCAGCGAAACGTTGATGAAAGTAGGAGCCCACTTGATAACCCCAATGACGTGTCTGCCCAGCCTTTCTCAACGTCGGAGGAGCGTAGGTGAGTGTTTATGCCTTCCATCACCACCGAGAGCAAGTTAAGAGGTGGCACTTTGGATTTTAACATCCTATGCATTTGAAAACATTCTGCCCATTATAAATGGAGCTAGTTTGAATTAAACAGTCAGAGGCAGCGCAAAGTAAAAGCATCAAATGCAAAGGGAGAGATTAATTTGTTTAACAAATGGGATGATTCACATCGAGGTCTCAAAATGGTTCACTAATATCCTACAGGAAGGAAACATACCTTTGTTTCACAGTTGAGAATCTACATGGGTCTAAACTCACACTAAAGTGCCAATGAAATGTCCTGATCATTAACAATACAATTACATCTAACAAATAAAAAAACTGTGGGCAAAACTCAAAGTGCTGAAGTAACTCAACAGATCAGGTAGCAATGGAGCGGCTGAACACTTCCACTCAATCCGACTCAACCAACCTGATCTCCCGGTGGCTCAGCACTTCAACTCCCCCTCCCATTCCTAATCTGACCTTTCTGTCCTGGGCCTCCTCCATTGTCAGAGTGAGGCCCAGCGCAAATTGGAGGAACAGCAATATTTCGCTTGGGCAGTTTTCACACCAGCGGTATGAACGTTGACTTCTCCCACTTCCGGTAGTCTCTGCTTCCCCTCTATATCCCCACCCCCTTCTCAGTTCTCTCACCATCCTATCTTTGTCCCACCCCCCTCCCCTGACATCAGTCTGAAGAAGCGTCACGACCAAAACGTCACCCATTCCTTCTCTCCCGAGATGCTGCCTGACCCCCTCAGTTACTCTAGCATTTTTGTGTCTACATTCAGTTCAGGTAGCATCTCTGGGAATGAAAAGGTGACGTTTCGGAACGAGACTCTTCTTCAGAATAAGATTGTGGGAGTTGCATCATCTTATGAGCTGCAAGGATTGAAAACCAAAACCTCACAACTGACTAGAAAATGGATATAAATGATAGAATTATTGTAAGCAATGTCTAAATCCCAAGAAATATTTTTTTAAAGCTGACATTTCTAGATGAGTGTATTTTATTTAGAAGTTATCTATGATAAACTCTGATCATCCAGCACCTCTGGTCCGGAGAAGCATATTTTCCAGACTTTTGGATGTTACCACTGTTAATATTCTAACACATTTTATATTATTTTTTTATTTTACATATTACAAAATAGTATATTAAATTTTGCAATGAATAAAGTGAGTTTAAAGGAAACAGGAACTGAAGCCCAGTATCGCTGCAATCATCCCCTCATTCTTTACCCCAGATGCTTAAGATCTCAACCCCAGTTCTGGCCACACATTGATCCAACAGTCCAGATCTCAGCACCAGCCACATCCCAGATATCAGCTCTGACTGCATGCCTCACTTGCACTTTAAACCCCTGACTCACAGACTACACAGAGCAACCCATATGCTGAAATGAATGGATTTCCAAATAATTCAATACCAGATTATTGAAGTTTTACTGTTCTGGAAGGAAGCCATTCAGCCAGCTCCCAACAGAGCAATCTGATCAGTCCAAATCCCCTTCTTATTTATCCTGGAACCTATTCTCTCTCATATGCTCAATGACTGCCCTTGATTCTCCTGCACTTACTGACATGATAGGTAATTTACAAAAGGTAAATAACCGACCAGCAAACTTTTGTATGTGGAAGAAAACCAGACCAATATGGGTCACGCACGTGGTCACAAGGGAACATGCTAACTCCACATACATGATTGGTAACCTCTCTTTCAATTTTGCTTGATTGCTGCACTGCTTTAAGTGCCTAAGACTGATTCTAAGTATTTTATTTCTCACCATCTTCCTCCACACACATTTACTCTATAGAACTCGCCTTGCTTTTATTGGTAGAAGTTAGTTTTTGCACCTCTACAAATGTATTGAGCAAACTGACTTTGTTTGTTGCAAAATCGATTGTTTGCTGTGAGTCATGCATTCCACCCATCTCTAATGTAATGTTTGCAACACTATAGACCACAAGTAGCATAATAAAAAATCATTCGTTGTATCTTGAAACGTAACTTTTGTTTTAAGTCTTTTAACTGTTCATCCATGGATTTTTCTTTCTCTTCTATTTGATTTGTCAGCTGTTTCCTTATTTTTGCAATTTTGCTCTGCTTTTCTCTTGAGTTCAGCTATTTTAGTAGCACTCTCCGTTTTCATTATAACATTTTGTAAATGATTAGTCAGCTTTTCTACCTCTGTTTTCAGTGATGACAATTGGCCATCCATTTCTTCATTCTGTTGAACAGACATCTTCAAATTTGACTCGAGCTCTTTCATTTTGTTGTTGTGCTGCACAAATTTTATTTCTGTTCTTTTCTTCCATTCTGCTAACTTGTTTTTATATTGATCTACCTGTCCAAGAGCTAAAATTTTCTCTCGAGAATTAGCTTCAATACTTGCAGATAGTTGATCTATTTGGTTCAGCAGCTTTTGTTGCTCCAATTGATGTTGTTCGTTGAGCAAGGATATAGCTTCTTTATCTGCAACGATACCATGGTGCTCAAGTTGCAACTTTAAACTCCTTATATCTTCCTTGCAACTTAAGATCTTTGATTCCTTTTCCTTCAGCTGTTGAGTGACGAGTTTATACATATCTAGATTTTCTGCCAGTTCTGTTTTACAATGCTCAATGCGTACCTCCTTCTCTTTCAAAAGCTGTTTGCTGAGCTTGCTTTCTTGTTGGAGTGTGTCGTGCTCTGCACTAATGATTTGTAATTCTGCTTGTAAGGCCTTAATATCCTGCTCTTTATTTTGCAGTTGTATCATATCATATCATATCTATACAGCCGGAAACAGGCCTTTTCGGCCCTCCAAGTCCGTGCCGCCCAGCGATCCCCGTACATTAACACTATCCTACACCCACTAGGGACAATTTTTACATTTACCCAGCCAATTAACCTACATACCTGTACGTCTTTGGAGTGTGGGAGGAAACCGAAGATCTCGGAGAAAACCCACGCAGGTCACGGGGAGAACGTACAAACTCCTTACAGTGCAGCACCCGTAGTCAGGATCGAACCTGAGTCTCCGGCGCTGCATTCGCTGTAAAGCAGCAACTCTACCGCTGCGCTACCGTGCCGCCCTGTGATATGTAGTGTGATATGCTGCACTGAATCATTTAATAAGACATTTTGGTTTATCAACTCATGAACATGAATTTCTAAATCACGAATTTCACAGATCCCTTTCATAAATGCCTTTTTTATTTTCTCAAATTGAGTTTGGTAAACATTAAGTCGCTCGCTAAGGGTGTTGATTTTATCAAAACAGAAAGGTAAATTTATTGATTTGCAACTCTATTTTTCCATCTGCTTCACAATTAAGTTCACAAATCCTCTCCTGCCTTTGTTCATGCGTGTTTTTCAACTCACTTACAGAACTGTATGCTCACCATCCTCCGAGTCTAAACTGACCCATAACCTCTGTCGCCACACTAGCCTCCTCCCATCTAGACACTCCCCATTACGTATTAAGCATGCAAAAAGACATAAACTAGAAATATTAAAACATAGCCATAACACAATGACAGTAACTGAATTAAGCATAAATGGCTCCTACACCAACCAATATTAAATTGACCCTGTATTGTTCAGCTGCCAGTGTTTTATTAGTCTCTTTAAACAGCGTGAGCTGTATCTTTGGCTAAATGTGCTTAAATCAGCCAGTGCAGTGATTCAGATTCTATTCTGGTGCAGCTGGTTGCTTGAACAAGAAGTTTCTGGGTGGGGATTATCATAAATTATCTCCTTTACACACGCACTCTTTCACCACAACATTCCACTGCTCAGCAGATTTGACACCCAATCAAACAATCAGTCCAGTCTCTCTCTCTGTCTCTCTCTCTCTCTCTCTCTCTCTCACACACACACTGACACACACACACCAACACACAAACAAACCATGCCTATTCATTGGCTTAGATCTGGACAAGTTGTCTATTTTATACTAACTATTCCTGGAATAGCATGTTCTTACTAATGTACAATGCAACCATAAAATTGAAAGGAAGAACAATCACATTACTAATAAATCTCATGAATCTTGCTAATTTGATTTAGACCACTCCTTTGTGATTCTCATACAGACAGCATCTCCCCTTTGCCTCTGTGTTTGTAGGAGCCCTTTGTGTTTGTGCTGGCTGTTTTAGCATATTATATTATTTTGTCTAGATATCTTGCTGTATTATGTTGGACACTTGGGGGCTGTCATGAAATGAATACATATATGGGCAAAACGTACTGGGAGGAGCCAGAACTAGGTGCTATATCTGGAGATGCAGAGACAGGAGGGGTCAGACACGGAGGAGCTTGGTGAGATACAGTTCCACAGACCTGCGACGAGAGTTGAAAGCTTGGGGAGATACAGACCTGTTTGTACTACTACTTCAATAAACGACTAATTAAACTGAAAATACGTTTGGAAAATCTCTCTGTTGATTTGCGTCAAGTTCACTCCCACTCCCTGTGGAAAGCACTGTATTGAAAAAGACTGAAGTTGCCATTACATTAAAAGTAAGAACTGCCTCTGTATGAATTGGTTCCATGAGTGAGACTGGAGCTTGTGAATCAACTGGACGGAACAAGGATTGTTTTATTTCACTCCTGACACCGAAGCCCACAGACTAGACAGGGTCACTACCTGCGCTAATTTGACTAACGGCGATTGGAAACTTCGAAAGCCAATGCGCAGGAAAAGTGAGTACAGCATTAAACTTTATTGGAAAAGCTGTATATCAGAAGCTGTATTGGAAAACAACTGCTGTATGGAATGCTGAGAACAAAGAAGTGACCTTGAGCATCGCATGATATCAGTTTGTTTTGAATTCTTGTGAAGATACCTACTGGCAAGCCACAAGGTTCTTGTTTGTTCTGTAACAAAAGTGGTCACACATTGGGGCGGTGTTGGCAGATCAAGAAGAAAGAGCATAAAGAAAGGATAGACATCTTAAAGGAGAAGCGAGTCTGTTTCGGATGTTTGAAAATACGTCACGTGAGAAAAGACTGCAAGAGTCGTATGGCTTGTGATGTGTGCAAAGAAAATCATCCTGAAATACTTCACATTGAACAAAAGGACAAAGAAAATAAACCAGAACATCCAGAACACACAGAACAGAATGAAAAGCCAATTGCGAGTGATACTGTTCTCCCATCTCAAATGTGTGGGCATATTGGGGGCGGTGATGAAACCTGCATCTTCTCCATTGTACCAGTACAAGTAAAGAGCCACAAGGGGAGTATAGTGTTGCAAACATATGCATTTTTGGATCGTGGAAGTTCATCTACCTTCCGCACAGAAAGCTTGATGAGAAGACTGAACATTACAGGACCAAAGACCAAAATTCTCCTGCGTACCATGAATCAAGTGAAGCCGGTGATCAGTCGTCCTATCTCAAGTTTGGAAATATTGAGTCTGGACAAGGACGATTTTATTCAACTATCGGAAGTGTTCACACATAAGACCATGCCTGTTTCTCAGCTAAATATTCCCAGACAAGAAGACCTGAAACAATGGCCTTACTTGAAGGATATCAAGATTCCTGAAATAAACTCTGGCATTGACCTACTCATCGGGGCAAATGCTTCTAAGATATTGGAACCTTGGGAGCTGGTCAACAACCAAGGGGATGGACCATATGCTGTGAAAACCCTACTGGGATGGGTCATTTATGGTCCCCTGAGAAGAGACCATGACAGCAGGGATAGAAATGGCTGTCTTGCTGCTGCTGTCGATTGAATATCCATTGCAAACCTAGAGGAGCTACTGGCCAAACAATATAATCACAAGTTTGGTGAAACAACCAGCAAGGAAACAGAAGAAATGTCCAGAGAAGAAGTAAAGTTCTTAGACATTATGAATCGCTCAGCAAGGATGACAGATGGACACTATTGTCTAGACTTACCTTTCAAGTTGGAAAACGCCAGCATGCCAAATAACCGTTGCATTGTAGAGCAACGCATCCAGAGCTTGAAATGCAAGTTTGACAAGAATGAGAAGTTTTATGACGAATATACATCTTTCCTCACAGAAATGATTGACAATGGTTATGCCAAAAGGGTACCAGTGGACCAGCTGAATTGAAGTGATGGATAACTCTTGTACATCCCTCACCACGGGGTGTATCACTCAAAGAAAGGAACTGGTCTTTGACTGTGGTGCAGTCTTCAAAGGAACATCACTCAACTGCCGACTGCTGCAGGGTCCAGACCTAACCAACTCACTCATTGGAGTTCTCATTAGATTCGGCAAGAACCGGTTGCTTTGATGGCTGATATCAAAGCAATGTTTCATCAGGTCAAGGTATCAGAAAAACATATTGACTATCTGTGTTTTCTGTGGTGGCCCGATGGTGATGTGCAGCAAGATCTTGTTGAATACCGGATGAAGGTACATCTTTCTGGAGCCGTGTCGTCACCAAATTGTGCAAACTTTGTATTAAGGAAAACTGCTGAAGATAACAAAGCTCGCTTTCCAGCGGAGGTGACAAACAAGGCAAAGAATTCTATGTAGATGATTGTTTGAAATCCATGCCTTCGGAACAAGAAGCATGTTCAAATGGGTAAGAGACCTGACTGCCATCTGCCAAATGGGAGGATTCATGCTGTCAAAATGGATCAGCAGCAGCCGTGCTGTATTGGCATCCATTCCACAAGAAAACAGAACCAAAGAGATCATGGAGTTGGATTTGGACAAAGACAATTTGCCAATGGAAAGAGCACTGGGATTGCGCTGGTGCATTGAAACAGATGTGTTCAAGTTCACAATTGCTGCACAGGAACGACCATACACTAGTCGTGGCATTTTGTCTGTAGTCGGTTCTGTATACGACCCTTTAGGATTTCTAGTAGCATTTACTCTGCCAGCCAAGCTGATTATGCAGGAACTCTGCAAGGAAAAACTTGGTCGGGATGAAAATACTGCTGAAGATAACAAACCTTCTCTCAGCGATGGACAGGATGGCTAGCAGATCTCAACAAGATTGCGGTTTAAAGTGGACCGGTGCATGAAGCCTACAAGCTTTGGTCAAATCAGATATGCACAGCTGCACCACTTTTCAGACACCAGTGAAAGTGACTACAATCCTGTTTCATATCTAAGATTGGAAAACAATAGCAAAGAGGTGCATGTTGCATTCATAATGGGGAAAATCCAGAGTGCCACCATTAAAACAAATGACGATTCCCAGAATGGAGCTTACAGCTGCAGTCCTAGCTGTCTGAGTTGACACAACGCTGCAAAAAGAATTACAGCTTCAACTGGACAAATCCATTTTCTGGACCGATAGCACAATGGTGCTTAAGTACATCAACAACAAAACTAAACACTTTTAAACATTTGTAGCAAACAAGATCTCTCTAAACTGTTATATCTAATATCACCAATCAAACCCATTCCAGCAAAGTATGTCTCAGTCAAGTGACTGAATCAATGATACCAGTAACAGAACCTCTTATAAACTTCCACTTCCTTTTCTGCATTACAATTAGTTGATGTTTGTACAAAATTAAATTTGCTTGATACATTGAGAAATTCATTGATAAGTGATGTAGCACATTAATGATAGGGTAAAGATAGGGTAAAACAGAGACATGTGAATTAGATGCTGTTTGGCAATTTCTGATGTTGTGTCAACTAGGAATAAAATGGACTAGCTCATTGCATTTGGAGATATCACTCTTTATCCATCCATTGATTTAAATGCTTCACTTTCTTCCAAAAGGGAATCAAAGTGTTTAGAGCAGGAGATTGGCAATGAGATTGAAGTTCAGCCACAATCTTGTCAAATAGTAGAGGAGCTGAATGGTGGACTTCTATTTACATTTGTTTTGTTCTTATGTACCTGCATTGTAGCAAGTAAGATCTTACTGGAAATTGTCGCTAGATGCAACTAGCAGCCAACTGCTTTCTCAAATGCCAACTATTCGTATCTTCATTAAACGCCTTAAAAGACACGATGAAGAGACGATAAGTAAAGGATTCTACTCAATGAGGATCCCTGCCACAGAAAGGGCCCAGGTCTGTTATTATTGCTCAATGACATGTGCACCACAGAACAATGTGACCTGTCCTCCTCACATTCCACCTGCATGTGTGCTGACTACATTTTCATTCAACCGAGGTACTTATTTAAATATTTGTCATGCAAAAATGTCATGGTGTGTCATTTTGCAGCTGTAGAAGGCATTGATGAGACAATATTTGGAGTATTGTGCACAATTCTGGTCACCTTGCTGTAGGAATGATGTTATTAATCTGCAAAAGGTGTAGAAAAGACACACCGGGATGTTACCTGGACTTGAGCGTTTGAGATATAAAGAGTGAGTGGATAGGCTGGGACATTTTTCTCTGGAATGAAGGTGGCTGAGGTGTGACCTTATAGAGATACATCAAATCACAAATGGTCACAATCTTTCTTCCAGGGCAGTGTATGTCTAAAAATAGATGGCATAGGTTTAAACCAAAGATAGTTTAAGATGAGAGGGGAGAAATTTAGAAGAGACTTGAAAGCAATTTCTTCATCGATAGGGTTGTGCTTATGTGGAATGAGCTGCCAGCAGAAGATATAGGGATGAGCAAAATGGCAACACTTAAAAGCCATTGAGGCAGGTAAATGGAGAGCAAAGGTATAGATGGATATGGGCGAAGCAAATGGGACTAGGCAATAGACAATACACAATAGACAATAGATGCAGGACTAGGCCATTTGGCCCTTCGAGCCAGCACCGCCATTCAATGTGATCATGGCTAATCATCCATAATCAGTACCCCGTTCCTGCCCTCTCCCAATACTCCCTAACTCCACTATCATTAAGAGCTCTATCTAACTCTCTCTAGAAAGCATCCAGAGAATTGGCCTCCACTGCCTTCTGAGGCAGAGAATTCCACAGATTTACAACTCTCTGAGTGAAAAAGTTTTTCCTCATCTTCGTTCTAAATGGCCTACCCCTTATTCTTAAACTGTGGCCCCTGGTTCTGGGCTCCCCCAGCATAGGGAACATGTTTCCTGCCTCTAGCGTGTTCAATCCCTTAATAATCTTAAATGTTTCAATAAGATCCCCTCTCATCCTTCTAAATTCCAGTGTATACAAGCCCAGTCACTCTAATCTTTCAACATACGACAGTCCCGCCATTCCGGGAATTAACCTTGTGAACCTAGGCTGCACTCCCTCAATAGTAAGAATGTCCTAATTTTGCCCACTAATCTCCTATGTGGGACCTTATCAAAGGCTTTCTGAAAGTCCAGGTACACTACATCCACTGGCTCTCCCTTGTCCATTTTCCTAGTTACATCCTCAAAAAATTCCAGAAGATTAGTCAAGCATGATTTCCCCTTCGTAAATCCATGCTGACTCGGAACGATCCTGTTACTGCTATCTAAATGTTCCGCAATTTCTTCTTTTATAATTGACTCCAGCATCTTCCCCACCACTGATGTCAGGCTAATTTCTCATATATTGGTCTATAATTTCCCATCTTCTCTCCCTCCTTTCTTAAAAAGTGGGATAACATTAGCTACCCTCCAATCCACGGGAACTGATCCTGAATCTATAGAACATTGGAAAATGATCACCAATGCGTCCACGGTTTCTAGAGCCACTTCCTTAAGTACCCTGGAATGCAGACCATCAGTCCCTGGGGATTTAGCTACAAAACCTGGTTGACATGGATACATTGGTCTAAAGAGCCTATTTCCATGCTGTATGACTCTATGACAAAAACAAAGACTTACAGAGTTATGACCCCTCTTTCATGATGTCTTTGGTAACTGCTTTTATTATTAACTGTGGGCTCCTGCTTCTTTGCAAGCCCAATTTGGTGTGACAGCCCGTGTGGGTGGAGGCAAAGTAAACATATCTGCAGTATAAGCAGAGACATATTAAGCAACAGGAAATACCCAAAGCAGAAAAAAAAGCACAGTTAAGATTAGAGTGCTTCAAATATCATAAAGGAAATGGAATGAGGAGTTGCCCATCAAAGTCTCTGCCAAAGGTCAGGGTGTGAATCATAGCTTACATATTTCACAGGTAAAACTCGCCCATCCCTAAAGATGAATGGACAGATTTGCAGAGGCTTAATCGTTCTTCTATCACTGATTTCAACGTTGGCCTCCTGCTCTCCAGGAGGAAGGAGTCAGCCTCTCCATACACTGTGGATCAGCTTTTGTGAATCAATGCCATCACAGACAAGTGGTGCTCCTTTTTACTGGAACAAATGGTCGGGGTGGGAAGGGTGGATGGTGTTATTTTGGGAAGATTAGATACGGTAGGAGATTCAAAACTCATCTGGTGGCCAAACCTGTCAGAGAAGGCTACTGGGAGGCATGAATGGATAAGAGAGCTGCAGCATGTTCTGTCTTTTCAACGATTATGAGTATGAGCAGGAATTGCAAAATGGATGGGCATGTGGGGAGGTACAGTAGGTATAGTTATATATAGTGGTTGGAGGGTTTAGACGCTACTAAACAAAGGCCATAAAATGAATGCCCTGATTATAGCACAATGTCAAGTAAGTTATAATTCTGTATTGAAAGAGAGAGCTCGTAGATTAAGGATCACCCCTATCATCACCGCACTGTCCCAGACTGTGTAGCTAGCTCCGCCATTGGCAGGAGTTGTTCCCTTAGATCCCATAGTGAATCTTTGACATTTTCTCACTGCAAATTTCCTCTCCCTCTCTGAACGGGAAGCAATTCCTCATGGCATCACACTCATCACTGTGCACGTGTGCATCTGTGTGCACCCACACGCACACGTGTGCGCACAAATCAAACACAGCCCAACATCATTCCATTTATCACTGTTTACTAATCACCGCACTCCAGCCCAGATAACATTCCCACCAGCTTTTAATAAGAGAGGTTTGGTTTATAGATACAGCATGGAAACAGGTCATTTGGTCCACTGAGTCCACGCCGACCAGCAATCCCCGTACACTAACACTATCCTACACATTGGGGACAATTTACACTTTTTTATCGAAGCCAAGTAACCTACAAACTTGTACATCTTTGCAGTGTGGGAGGAAACCGAGCACCCAAAGAAAACCCACATGGTCACTGGGAGAATGCACAAACTCCATACAAACAGCACTGTAGTCAGAATCAAACCCGGGTCTCTAGCGCTGTAATTTGCCAGCATGCCTTCCCAAGTGTGAAAATTTAAATGAGCCATGGGCATTAAAATTGCTGTGGACATTGAATCACTTCCTCACAAGTTAGCTGGGTTCATCACCAATTCTGGACGATCTCTTACAGTAATCCCCTCTTGCACACAAAATTCACTCCAGATGGTGCTGTTACACAACCAGGCATCTCTTGCTATATAATGCCAGATGTGGCATATTCCCTGAACTTCCTGAAAAATTTAATGTTCTCAGTATCTGTTTGCTAAATGTGTCTGTAATTTATGAAAGTAAAATATGTCTCAAGGTTTGCACGTCCCGAAACAATGAAAGTCAATTTGCTTAAGTGTACACACGATAGAAATGTGCTATGCAAGTAATCCAGACAACATAACAGCAGGTGCACGTATGACCAGCAAACCTGAGAAGGGAGGCTTTGTTAATTTAAGTATGTATTCATTAAATAAATCTACCAATTGACACACTTCCCTTTATTCCATAAAATAATACACAGGCATGTGAATAAAATGATCAAATATAAAAGTTAAACTTGTGGCTTTATTGCCATGAAAATGTTTCAAATTGCATCTGTTTCTTTTCACATCCATTACTGCCAGCCAACTTCAATCTTATCTAACACAATGGCAAAGATCTGACCAGAATTTTGCAGTAATTTGTAAGGTAATATCCACTCAGGCTCATCTTTTCTATTTTTTTGACCTAGTTTGGAGCAGCAGTTGGAATTGCAACATTGTCTTCACACAAAGGGAGGACTTTCACACTTACAACATCTCAACTGGAAAGAGAGATATTGTATTATTTTGTATGTTCACAATTGTGGAATGTGAGCTATTAAGGGCAGCTTTGTCTCCTGATTTAGCTGTGCCTAAATCTGAGGAAACGAATGGAAAAATGGGTTGCATTTTTAAGATGCCATTTTAGAAAAAGTAAAATTTTCCTAAAATCAACACAACACACGTTGAAATACTGAAGAACCCGGTATTTTTCATGAATGCTTAAAGTAAAATCAGATTCCTGAAAAACATTTCTTTGACCCTGAAAATAAAAATAAAAGACATACACAAGCACAAAAGATAAATCGTCGGGTGCAGATCAATTATAAATGCCTTTCGCAACACCATTCTCTCAGATACTGGGTAACAGCAGCCACTAATCAGCAGACACTTAAACCCACAACTAGATTTGTTGCAATGCTCATCTGTCCAGTTTTAATTCCCTTTTGATTTCATGTAATTTCTCTACCAGCCAATGACACCAAAGTTCAGAGTCTGTACTTACGTGTTTAGTCGATCTGAGGAACCATGCAGTTAAATGATCTAGGTGGAGAAAATTTGCTTCTTTAAAATTCTATCTTAGTCACAAAGTTTGTGAGAGCCTTTGGATGGGTGTGTTTGCAATATCTCTAAACTGGTTATGCAAGTTTTGGGTGTGGTTGTATTCACTTTGGAATGGCACCAATGCACACGTGGTACACCTTTCTCATACTCTGAATAACAATTACAAATGTTCAAATAATCAATTACCGAGAGATGGCACCTTGTATTCAAATTAACTGTCGAGTCCCCTGCATCTCAACAATGATTGTACTTCAAAATGTGCTTTGGATATCTTGAGGTACTAATAAATGGAAGTTTATTCTTTAAAGGGCAAGATTATTGAAATACTGTTCTACTTCAGATTCTTGATGCATGTATCATTCAGACATGCATAGCTGTTCCAAGTGAAGATTAATGGGAGGAGAGAGGGGGCTGGTGGGGAAAGGGGGGGTGGGGAAGAGTAAGACTGGGGGGGAGCGGGAGGGTGGGAGGAGGAGAGACTGGGGGTGGGAGAGAGAGTGGTGACTGGCGAGGGGGACAGCGGGGGTGGGGGGGAGAGGGGCTGGTGGTGGGGGGAAGAGAGAGTGGGGGAAAGGGGGGTGGTGGGGAAAGGGGTGCGGGAGAGTGAGAGTGGGAGTGAGGGAGGAGAGAGTGGGCTCCTCAATCACACCCTCTCCACTTCTCTGCACCCCCTCTACGAGGAATGGGCCCAACTTTGTCTAGTATATTACTAAAACTCTCAATGTGTATATTAATATGTTTGTTTCTACGTACCCTAAATACAGCCAAAACGGTACATGATAGCACAACAAATTTAGGCCCACCTTACTCACCATTGGCCTGCGGTTCAAATGGTTGTTATATTTTTAAAGTTATTCACATTTTAAACTTTAAAAATCACTTTAAAAACTTTAATAAATCCCTTTTCCACTCTCCCTGCCCTTCAGCCGTGTTCGACGTCACAATGGGAACCCAACGGGTCGGCGCCTGCGCAGTTGGGGCCCGTTGATCTAATACTTATGTAAGATAGCCGCGGAGCTCAAAGCACGCTGGTTGTCCACCGGGGCTTCCTCCCACTCAAAGCAATGGCCGTTGCCCTCGAGCTGCCGCTGCAGCGGAGGTTTGCACCCAACGGGTCCACGGGCGCTCTGGACGCCACGATGGCCATCCGGGGCTGGGGTGAGTGACTCCCTCTCCCCTTTCCTCCCCCCCTCGCCGCCCCCCGGCCCCGGGGGAGACTCCCTGGTCGGCAACGGGTCCACGGGTCGTCAGTTGGGAAAGGGTTGCTGGGCCTGCAGGAGAGGTTTGGACTCAATGGAGGTTGCTGCCCCCGCAGGAGAGCTTTGGGCCCAACGGGGGTTGCCTGGCCCGCAGGAGAGGGTTGCACGGAGGGTTGCCGGACCTGCAGGAGAGGTTTGGACCCAACAGGCCCACGCCCGGTTAGTGTTTATTAATTATCTGCGTAGGGCTACAAATTTACACCTGCTTGTAACATGATCAAGATCACATCTCCGTGAGATAGCAAAATCCCATCACAATTCCTGGTGGCAATTTCCCTCCAAAATATATTGTTTTCAAACCGGGATCCTTATTGTCTCGCAGAGAAAATTGTATTATCATTATCATTATTCATATTGGCTGGGATCGATGTGACTGAACACTTTGAAGTCTGCACTGTTTTAAGAGGCCAAAATTTAGATTGTTCTTTACTTCGATTCATATAGAATCCATTTGCAGATTAGATTACCTTTAATTCCTGCCAGCCACAACTCACTGTCTGGCACTATAGCGCCCTCTTCGGCAAACCTTGGTATTGTTACTATGAATTTAGAGGCAGCAAGAGCGGGCTTACTCAGCAACTGCACTGCCTCCTAGGAGTTATTTTTTTTTTCTTTATGTGGGGGTGTAAAGTAACTCCACCCTTCCAAAGCCTTTCTTTCCAGTGCATTCAAACCTATGTTATTTTTTACTTTATTTCAAATTTAATTCCAGCAGAGATGATAAAAAGACAGTACTTTAAATCCTCATTCAGGGCTCACTTCAAGAGCAAAACTTCAAAATGTTAAAGGGAAGTTAAGAGTTAATTGGACTGCCAATTTTCATAAGTTACAGCTTGCAGCATTTTAAAACCATATCCTGTCTTTTTATGTTAACCAGCATTTTACACTTTCAATCTCGTTTGTTAATCTCTCAATTTATGTGGCCACGTTGTGCAGCAAACTTAAAACTGAAATGAAAATTGCAAGGAAGAAAAGTTCTGATTTACATGGCGCTGCCACTCTGTACTCTGGAGGTACAGATGGTCTCACGAGAAATGAGTCCTTGTCAAAACCCCCAGCAAAAGGTTCGCCACAAGACAGCTGATGAGAATATCTTAATAATGCCTCTGGACTTGAGCATCCAAAACATCAAGGTGTGTGAGGTATCACAAACTGTACTGCATTAGCCCATTCACACTACTGAAGGAAGAACTCCGATGCATAATTGACAAGGAAACGTTGGGGGTTGGAATTCAGCTGCGTGCGAGAATTATTGGTTGCTAGGTGCTCAGACTTGTTTAACCAGAGATTGGTGGTTGAATAGCATTAAACTTTTATGTCGCCACTTCCGAGGATCATTATTAAGCCAATTGTGCAGTCAGCTTTTACCATAGTTTGCATTACTTTGTTGGCTAGAATGAGTTCCATGTACCTTCCGTGTGTCCTCACTGAGTATGATACCCAATTCCAGATGCTTCTTCTAAAACCTAAATGAGACAGAAAGACCTGATGGAGTAAACCTGCAACTGGGATTCTTCTCCTATTGTCCCAAGGGTTTGGCATTAGCAAGCTCTGGGATTGCAGATGGTTAAACTCCTGTGGTTACCCATTGTGATGCAATCTTGAGGTTTTTATGCTTCGACACTTGCCAGTCTTGCCCATATTTCCAGGGAAGAGTTACTTCTTTAGAAATGAAGGGCGTTCACCCCTTATCATTCAAACCAATGGTATCCTTATGTGAAACTGTTTGTAAATTGATTTGTGGGTTTTATGTAGGTTAACTGGAGACTGTAAATGACCTCATATTGTAGGATAACGGCAGAGAAAATCTCAAAAGAAATGATCGACAAACGGGAGAGAATAAGTAGCAGGGATCCAGAGAAATAATGAAAGGGGGAATGGGACTAATAAAATGGACACCAAAGCTTCTTTCCATGTTGTTATCAGATAAGATAAGATAGACGGTGAGCATGTTAATAGGTAACATTACGTTCTGAAAACCAGCCTCCCAAAATCATCACTCCCTGATCTGAGATGCTGATGTTTAATCATGGGGTGAAAAACATGTCTTCACTTCCAAACAAGATTTTAATTATGTATGAAACATACACAAATAAGTAATTTCTTTAAGATTGTGACTATTTCTCAAACACTATTATTTTCACTCCTGAGGAGTGAGGCTCAACAACAAGATTCTTGGCAACATTGGCCAGTTTAGTATTATTTCCACAATAAACCTTATGAACACAACTATGATCAGCATACAATATTCCAATTAAGATACTGGGATGTACTTTCACCAAATTGTATCGAAGCTACCAATGTGTTACATTTCTGTTACTCACCTCTCTGAATTTGTTCTGAAAGAAATTCCTTTGCAATTTTGTTGTGTTAAATGGTGAGTGGTCTTCGATTCAGCACCAGTCCCAACCAACTCAAATGAGCAATGGTGAAGTTAATGCTCACTCCCAACTTATTTGTTCTGTATTGACAGGTTTCCACCCCAGTGGCACTGACTCACACTCTCACTCCCTCTGGGTGGAGAAGAGAGAATGGTTTGTAATTTGTGACAAGCAGAAAGCAGTTAAAAGAAATAATTAGATTGGCAGCAGAGTTTCCACATTCCACCACTCCCTTTCGGATCAACTAAAACTACATTCCTTCCATATCAGTGTAACTCCACCTGAGCAGATTGCACCACCCATAGTTGCAATGCAGCTATGCCATACACCTGTCTGTGAGGTGTACAGGGATCAACCTCTTCATAAGAGAACTCTTTCACTGTAAAATGTATTGAATAATAAATTGATTGCAGGTCAGAAACCAGAAGAACATGCCTTTAAGAGGCATCTAAATCCTGAAATAAGATTGCAAAGTGTTGATTTTTTCCAGAATACATTTCAGTAAAAAATGTACGTCACTGATATGCAAATGTCATTAAATGAAAGGACAACAGAGAAAACTATATACTCGGTTGGCAGGCCAGACAGAAGCAAGAGGGTCGGAGCATTTCTGTTTCTTCTTTGAATTTCCAGCATTTCCAGCTTTTTTGCATTTCAATTACTGCAACTGGAGTGATCGACAACATTTCTTATCCTTTTTCTATATATCTTACCAGATGGGGACACAAGGAACTGCAGATGCTGGTTTACTAAAAAAAAGCAAAGTGCTGGAGTAAATCGGTAGGTCGAGCAGCATCTCAGGAGAGGCGATATTTCGGGTCAGGACCCTTTTAGATTGATTAGTAAGATACCTATCCTTTTAAAATGTTGTTATAGCCTCTACCTCTTTAATCACTTGCACAAAACATTCACTGTCCATTTATCTTTTTAGATGGATGTAAATCTTCCTAGCTGCCCCTTGATACAACCAGTATTCATTCAGAAGTTAGCTTCCAGTGTTATTGATTTACTTCCAATGGCAAGAAAGTCATTTTAGAGTCACCTGAATGTTTCCCTGTAACTTTATGTTAGTTGTAATTTTAACCAGGTTTTCTGCCTAATAATCTGTAATTGTTGAACAATGTTGAGGGTTGTGTTACATTTAATATGGCTCTTTGGAAGATGAGATGCTCTTCCTTGAGGTTAAATTATGCTTAATGGAACAGTTTTGGAGACAGTGACAAAGTGGTTGGAGTAGGAGTGATAGGGAGAATTAACGTGCCACGTGCCTGGAACCTCATGGCACCTTTGCTTTCAAAATGACAATGTCCTGCAGAGGACATTTTCAAGACTCTATCGTCAGAACCAGGGGTCACAGAGTAAGAATAAGGGGTAGGCCATTTAGGACTGAGATGAGGAAACACTTTTTCACCCAGCGAGTTGTGGATCTGTGCAATTCTCTGCCACAAAAGGCAGTGGAGGCCAATTCACTGGATGTTTTCAAGAGAGAGTGAGATATAGCTCTTAGGGCTAATGGAATCAAGGGATATGGGAAGAAAGCAGGAACAAGGTACTAATTTTGGATGATCAGCCATGATCCTATTGAATGGCTCAAAGGGCCGAATGGCCTACTCCTGCACCTATCTTCTATGTTTCTATGTTTCTGTAGTCATTGAGGTTCAGAACAGCCACAACCAGCTGTGTTGTGTAAATCACATCATCTGCATGCCTGACACTAGACTCCATGAATCAGCTTTCCTCTTTGATTTCTGTGAGGGGAAGAGATTTCTAGAAATACAAAGAAGATGCTTCAGGAACATTGTCAAAGTCTTGTGTAAAATATGTAACAATTCATTTGATCATTGGAACCCATGGCCTGTGACCAGTAAAATAGAGAAAAGCATCCAAAAAAGCATTAAGCATGATACTCTTGTGTGGGTTTCTTCAAGTCCTCTTGATTTCCCCTACATCTACATCCCCAGTATTTAATTTCCATCTCAGCACAAGAACATATAGTTCATTGAAAGTGGCATCACATGCAAGCTTTTGTTACATTGGACTTCATCAGTCAGGGTATTGAGTATAGAAATTGGGATATTATGTTATAATTGTACAAGACATTGTGTGAGGCTGCATTTGGAGTACTGTATTCAATTTTCGTTATGCTGTTATAGGAAGAATGTCGTTGAGGTAGAAAGAGTACAGCTTTACGAGGATGTTGCCAGGACTTGTGAGTCGAAGCTACAGGGGGAGGTTGGGCAGGCTAGCACTTTATTCCTTGGAACTCAGGAGGCTGAGGGGCAATCTCATAGAGGTATATAAGATCATGAAGGGAATAGATAGTGTGAACACAGTCTTTTTCCCAGATGGGGAATCAATTAATGTGAGAGAAAAGATTTAATAGGAAACTGAGAGGCAATGTTTTTTCACACAGAGGGTTGGTGTGTATATGAAACAAAATGCCAGAGGAGGTAGTTGAGGCAGGCACTATAACAACGTTTAAAAGAAAGGTACACGAATAGGAAGGGTCTAGAGGGAATGTAATAGCAAGGAATTGCAGATGTTGGTTTATATCAAAGGTAGACACAAAATGATGGAGTAACTCAACAGGTCAGGCAGCACCTCTGGCGAAAATGGATTGGTGATATTTCGGGTTGGGACACTTCTTCAGACAGATTACAGGGTGAGCAGGAAAAAAAACATGGTGCAAAGAGGTTTTCAAGCAACACCCTGATGTCTGACTCTCCAAACTGAAAGCATGTGTTTTGCCAATGCACAAGTGTTCACGTGCACCTCCTCTAACCTCAACTACTGCATCCGGTGTTTCCCATGTGGCTTCCTGTACATCGGTGAGATCAAGTGCAGTTTCGGCATCCATTTCACTGAACACTTACACTCGATCCACCAAGACCTACTGGATATTCCGGTTGCTGACCATTTGACCTCCCATTCCCATACTGATTTTTCTATCCTGGCACTCCTCCATTGCCAGAGTGAGGCCACACTCAAACTGGAGTATCAGTACCTCATATTCCACTTGGGTAACTTACACCCCAATGGTATAATCATTAAATTCTCCAATTTTAGGCAGCCTCAAACAACCCCGCCCCCTCTCCCTTTTGCCCCCACTCCCCTACCACACCCCCACCCACCACCTCCCCTCTCTTGTGCCTCACCTCCTTCCCTTGTCTCCTACATTCCTTTCTCTGGCATCACAATTTGCAACTTCACTCCTTCTGTCTCACACCTACTTTAATCTCTGGCATTTATTCGAACCATTTGCCTGTCAAAAAACCCTTGCTTGTTGCCTGCCATGCTTTGCCATGCCACTTCTCACTCCCAGCTTTTGTCACCCCTCTTCCCCCCCTTCCACAATCAGTCTGAAAAAGGGTCCCAACCCAAAACATCATCTGTCCATGTTTTCCAAAGACGCTTTGCTAGACCCAATGAATTACTCCAGCACTTACTGTCCTTTTGTGTCAACCAGCATCTGTAGTTCCTTGTTTCTACATTCTAACATACAAAACTGCACTAGGTCATATGGCCTCACTACTATGCTTGATCATCTATCCAAATAGATCATGAATGAATCTAGGTTGTAGACCTCAGTTGCAATTTTCTACTCAATCTTCAAGCAATTGTAATTCTGTTCCACATGATTTATATTGACACCTCTGGATGGAAACTCAGTGCCTACCATTTCCTGCTGCAAAGTCCAGAAGAAATTTTCCGAGACACAAGAATGGGCGGCACAGTGGTGCAACTAGTAGAGTTGCTGCCTCACAGCACCAGACACCTGGGTTCAACCCTGACCTCGAGTGCTGTCTGTGTGTAGTTTGCACGTGCACCCTGTGATGGCATGGGTTTCTTCCAGGTACTCTGGTTTCTTCCCACATCCCAAAGATGTGAGGTGAAGGGTCTCGACTCAAAACATCACCTAATCCTTTTCTCCAGAGATGCTGCCTGATCCACTGAGTTTCCCCAGCTTTTTGTGTCTATCCAAAGACATGTGGGTTTGTTGGTTAATTGATCTCTGTAAATTGCCCCAAGTGTGTAAGGAGTGGATGCAAAAGTGGGACGACATAGATCTAGTATGAATGGGTGATTGATGATCAGCGAGGACTCGGCGGGCTGAAAGACCTGTTTACAAGCTGCATCTCTAAACTAAACTGAACTAAACAGCAGACACTGGAACCTTGAACAAGAAACAAACTTCTAGTGGAAATCAGCCGGTCAGGCAGCAGGAAGGAAGTGGACAAATGGAACTCTTCTTCAGAAACTTTCAGAATGAGTTATATTCATCTGCAACAGTTTCTGGGTCAGACACACACACACCAAATGACAATATCCTTAAAAAAACCAGCAGATGCAATAAATCTGAAATAAAAACAGAAAATACTGAACACACTCAGCTGGTCAGGCAGCATCTGTGGAAAGAGAAACAGAATTAATGTTTCAGGTCTGGGGTCCTTTGTCAAAAGTACCAAAGAGAAAAAAAAACCTTATTTTTTCAGTGGCAGGGAAGATGGTGAAGGGATGAGTTGAATAAAGGGAATTTCTCTGATAGCTTGAGACCAAGTGATATCATCCCCTCAACAGTACTCCTCTCGACATAGTAGTTCCTCTTCATTTTCCCGAAAGGAACTTTTTTGTGCATTTCTGGATTAATCACATTTTCATTGTTCAGTACTGGATTGGGTTAACCAAGTCCTACTGTTTATTTTCAGTTCTTTGGGACCTCCCCCACTGTACCTCGGTACATGTGACACATAAAGTTCACAAGTTCATAAGTTATAGGAGTAGTATTAAGCCATTCGGACTGCCGAGTCTACTCTGCCATTCAAACATGGCTGACCTCTGCCTTTTAATCCCATTTTCCTGCCTTCTCCCCATAACCCTTCTGCACATAACCCGTTCTAATCAAGAATTTGTCTATCTCTGCCTTAAAAATATCCACGGAATTGGCCTCCACAGCACTCTATGGCAATGAGTTCCACAGATTAACTACCCTCTGACTGAAGAAGTTCCTCCTCACCTCCTTTCTAAAAGAGCACCCTTTAACTTTGAGGCTATGACCTCTGGCCCTAAAGTATCATACCTTACCCTCTCAGTCCACCAACAATCTCATCATCAATCCCCTTGGTTCATCAGGCCTCGACACAATGATCACCATACTCTCTTCCCCTGACGCAATTGCTGAATTTCAAAATGAATCGCACCCTCACACCCCTCCCTTCTTCCTACCCACCCAGGCACCCACCCACCTACCCACTCTGCCCACGACCCCCCCATGCCCACAAGACACCCCCCCCCCATGCCCCCAAGAACCCCCCCCATGCCCACAAGAAAATCCCCTTACACCTTGATAGACACAAAATGCTGGAGTAACTCAATGGTTCAGGCAAGAAAATGACCTTTACTCCCTGACCTGGATCCCACAATGTCTACGCCACTGCTCTCATCGGAGCAATCGAATTGGAAGTGGTTTTGACCTCCAAGCCCTGGCCTGCCAATGGCCAAACCTCAAACTTGCCACTCAATGCCTGAAGCTCAAGCTATCAGAGAAATTCCCTTTATCCACACTTCTCTTCCCTACCTTCCCTTCAGACCATTGTCCTTCTTCCCACCACCCACCCCATTAACCCCACTCTAGGTCAGACCTGACCTGCAGGCTTAATGCTGTATCTTTCTTCACAGGCTCCATTGTATTTACAGGAAAACGTACAATGCCCCAGGTCTGATGTGATACTAAAGTTTGCGTGTGACTGAAATGCCCATTAGCAGCTACAAAGTGATCCATTGGCCTCGATGTTGACCATTTGCTGTGCCATTAACAATGCTCTACTGTCTCTGGGCTTCATTTCGTTTTTGAATAATAATGTATACGATTTAAAAGAGAGCTAATGGTCGTAATTTTTTCACTTCATCCCTCTGATTCAGCCTTTCCCACAATGAGACCTGAAAACGATGGGAATTCATTCTGCGATCAGTTAATCATTGCTTTAGCAGTCACACAAGAGCAATGTTTGAAATACACCCCGATAATTGAGGCTCACAGCTGCTGGTGCAGGTTTAAAGAATTATCCCTATAATTTCTTCTCATTAATGAAATTACCGTTGCAACCTTTTATAGTTATTAATAAACAACTGCATCGTGAAACAGCATTGTATCAAGTGTCACTAAATCCCCTTATATCATACTGATCAGATCACCATAAAACTAAAGGCACTTGGCTCAAGGCAGCAAAATGAAATATTTACAAAGAATCACAATCATTTGACGTGAAGTCGAGAGTCAAGAGTCAAGTCTTTTCTTGTCATATGTCTCAGATAGACCAATGAAATTCTTACTTGCTGCAGCACAACAGAATATGTAAACATAGTACACTGTAAACAATATGATAAATGAGAGAGGAAAAGTTCAGTGTGCATATATACATATACTCACAAGTACACATATATATATGTACTTATACATACACATATATTCAAACAACAAACTATAATAATAATAATAACAGTCCATTGTAGTTCGGAGCTTATTTGAGGTTGTAGTGTTTAATAGCCTGATAGCTGTAGGGAAGAAGCTGTTCCTGAACCTGGACATTAGTTTTCAGGCTCCTGTACCTTCTTCCCGATGGCAATGGTGAAGCTAGTGTGTGGCCAGGGTGGTGTGGGTCTCTGATGATGCTGGCTGCCTTTTTGAGGCAGCGACTCCGATAAATCCCTTCGATGGTGGGGGGGTCAGAGCCGGTGATGGACTGGGCAGTGTTCACAACTTTTTGCAGTCTTTTCCATTCCTGGACATTCAAGTTGCCAAACCAGGCCATGATGCAACCAGTCAATATGCTCTCTACTGTACACCTGTAGAAGTTCAAGAGAATCCTCTTTGACATACCAAATCTCCTTAATCTTCTCAGGAAGTAGAGGCATTGATGTCCTTTATTTATAATTGCATCAGTGTGCTGGGTCCAGGAAAGATCTTTGGAAATATGCATGCCCAGGAATTTGAAGTTTTTGACTCTCTCCAACATCGTCCCGTTAATATAAACAGGATTGTGTGTCCTCATCCTTCCTCTTCCAAATTCCACAATCAGTTCATTGGTTTTACTGATTTTGAGAGGCAGGTTGTTATGCTGGCACCATTTGGTCAATAGGTCGATCTCACTTCTATACTATGACTCATCACCATCTGTAATTCGTCCAGCAACGGTGGTGTCGTCAGCGAACTTGAAGATGGAGCTCGCACTATGCCCGGCTACACAGTCATGAGTATAGAGTGAGTAGAGCAGGGGACTGAGCACGCAGCCTTGAAGTGTTCCCGTGTTGATTGTTAATGAGGAAGAAGTATTTCTGCCAATTTGAACAGACTGTGGTCTGTGGATGAGGAAGTTGAGGATCCAATTGCAGAGGGATGCGCAGAGACCCAGTTCCGTAAGCTTGGTAACCAGCTTTTTGTTAAATCAAAAAATTGTATTCAATTATTAAAAATAATATTTACAATCCAATAAAAACATGTTGCCACAGACAGGCGCTATCTTGTATTATGCGCCATCTTGCGTGGGAAGGAACTGCTGATGCTGGTTTACTAAGAAGACAGATGCACCTACTGATGCACCATAGAAAGCATTTTGTCAGGATGCATCACAGCTTGGTCTGGGAACAGCTCCATCCAAGACCGCAAGAAATTGCAGCGAATTGTGCACACCTTCGCTCAGTCCTTCTTGGACTCCATGATCTCCCGGTTGACAAACATTAACCCACCTTCCCATTCCCTTACTGACCTTTCTGTACTAGGCCTCCTCCACTGTCAGAGTGAGGCCAAATGCAAATTGAAGGAACAGCACCTCATATTTTGCCTGGGCAGCTTACAACCCAGGGGTATGCATATTGATTTCTTTAACTTCAAGTAACCCTTGCATCCCCTCTCTCTCTGTCCATCCCCACCCTTGTTGTTGTACTCATTTCACTGTTATCCTGGTGAGTTTCATTGTCTGTATACCTAGCCCACAGCCAACAATGCACCATTTCCTTGATCGTTATTTTTTTGCATATCTTTCATTCATTTGTCCTTTATCTCTCTATATCACTATCTATATCTCTTAATTCCCTTTCCCCTGATTATCAGTCTGAAGAAGGGTCTCAAGACAAAAGTCAGCTATTCCTTTTCTCCAGAAATGCTATCTGGCCTGCTGAGTTACTCTAGCTTTTTGTGTCTGTCTTCGGTTTAAACCAGCATCTGCAGTTCATTCCTGCACATGTTTTGTCTTCATTGGCACACATTCCTCTACACTCTTAAGAATGAAATCTGTGACAGCAATGGGTGGCCCACCCAGTTTTATACTTGTCAACTCACATAAGATGTAATATTAGACTCCCAATGTATAAAAGTATAACCAGTCACTTTCTTAATGCTGGGTACTGGAAAATGTGCAGCGAAGATATACAAGGATGTTGCCAAAACGCAAGAGATTGGACAGGCTAGGCCCATTTTCCTTAGAGAATAGGAGGCTGTGGGATGATCTTATAGAGTTGCATAAAAAACACGAGGGGAATTGATTGTATATGCACACAGTTTATTTTCCCAGAGTAGGGGAATCAAGAACTAGAAGTCATAGGTTAAAGGTGAAAGGAAAACGATTTAATAGGAATCTGAGGGACAACCTTTGTTCAGACAGATGGTGGTAGGTATATAGAATGCATTGCCAGAGGAAATAGTTGAGGCAGGCACATTCAAAAGACATTTGGGCAGCTATATGGATAGGAAAGGTTTGGAGAACTATGGGCCAAATTAGGTAAATGGGACTAGTTTAGATAGAGCATTTTAGTCGGCATGGACAGGATGCGCTGAAAGGCCAGTTTCCATGCTGCATGACTCTAATACCTTTTAGCTGTATAATATCTCAGCATCATGCCCAAATAAATTACTCTTTGCAAACTAGTTTGGTTTGGTTGACAATACAAAATTAAAAAGTGTAGGAAGGAACTGCAGATGCTGGTTTACACTGAAGAGAGACACAAAATGTTGGAGTAACTTAGCGGCACAAGCAGCATCTCTGGATAGAAGGAATGGGTGAGCCTTTTTGGGTCGAGACGCTTTTTCAGACTAAATTAAAAAGTCTGGCTTTAAGAAATTTTAATGCAATTCTAAAGGTTGGTGAAATTAACAAAATAATGCAGATGCTGAAATCTGAAATAGAAAGATGTAATGCTAGAAGATAGACACAAAATGCTGGAGTAACTCAGCGGGCCTGGCAGCATCACTGGAGATATTCAATGGGTGACATTTCGGGTCGAGACCCTTCTAAAGGGTCTCGACCCGAAACATCACCCATTCCTTCTCTCCAGAAATGCTGCCAGGCCTGTTGAATTACTCCAGCATTTTGTGTATCTTCGATTTAAACCAGCATCTGCAGCTCCTTCCTACACGATAAAATGCTAGATATGTGCAGCAGTCTAGGCGGCATATGTGAAAAGGGAAACAAGAGTCGAGGTTTTAGAACTTCGAAGTGCCTTTAATCTGAAATGTTTTATGTTTCTTCTTATCTTTGTCAGACTTGTCTGGACTGACCCAAGACACGATAAAGGCTTAAAATCTGAAATAAAATAGGAGTTGCTCAAAATATTCAGCAGGTTAACCAATTCTATTTAATCTTATCAGACCAATCTGTCCCCTTGTACAATCTTTAGCTTTGTCCCATTTCCATCCTCTTTTACCTTGTACTCTCGTTGCTCTTATCATTTTATCCCTACCTTCTGCCCAATCACAGAACTTTCCTCTTGTTCTTTCCACCTCTCGCCCCTTTGTCATTTTCTTCAGCCCTTATCACTGACTTGAAACATTAAATCAGTTACCCTCTCAACAGATACTGCTTGACCTGCTCAGTATTTGTTGTTTTCAAATCAAAACAGGTTACACCAAAGATAGGCACAAAATGTCGGAGTAACTCAACGGGTCAGGCAGCATCTCTGGAGAAAAGAAAAAGGTTACATTTTGGTTTGAGACTCCATCAAACCCAATGAAGGGTCTTGACCCAAAGCGTCACCTATTTCTTTTTTTCCAGAGATGCTGCCTGGCCCAGTGAGTTACTCCAGCATGTTTATGTCTATCTATAAACAAAAATAGTGTCAGGAAATTGTAAAGTTTCAATGCGGACCTTTTGTTTGAGTGCAGGGACCAATGTTGGACGGGGTTATATGTGTCAGATTTCTAGCATCCTTCTGTCCTTCTAAAAAGTGCAAAATAAAAGAAAGAAACGTCTGATTGATTAAGAAGCTACCAGTCGTAGTTCCATTAAAGATTGCTAGTTAGACTGCTCCACACCAGGGAACAAAGGGTGCATTGTGTGTGGCACATGAGCCCATGTAAACCAATGTGAACTCCTTATTTAAATATCTGAATAAGGTTTTTGTTTGCTTCAACTAGCCATCCCCAAAGTGTGGCCTTTAAGCTTTGAAATTTGCTGATGCCTGTCACCCACCTTCCAGTGTAAACAAAATGTTTAAAGATCAGATCTTACGCTTCTGGTCTTTCTCATAACTTGTTTCTGATCCTCGTTCTGAATCTAGAGTTTAGCCTCAAGATTCTTCTCTGAATTGGTTGCAACACCTGTACATTTCTCTGTGAACCAACCCAAACAACTTGCATATCTCCAGAGCCTTGGAATCTGCCAGCATCATCAAGACAGATGTTGAGTACCTCTAACTTTCCTGGACTCAACATTGACAGGAGCATAAGATCGAATAGGAGTATTGTGCAACACAGTGCTAACAGTAATTACACTTTGATTGTATTAATTGACCCTGGAAAATTCTAGGCCAATAAAAATCAAGCACCTTTGCCAAATTCCTGACTCCTACATCATAGGCAAATAACAGCTACTTGTAAATAGTGACTTGCTCAAACATATCAGCAAAGAATGTGATTGTTATTTATACATCTATGACACAGATCATAGTAACTCTTCGAGAAACAAGGGAAGGTGTGTTTGAACACCCCTCCCGCTCTTGTCTCCTTTTTTTCCCAGCAGCTCATTTCTTGCCTTCTCTTCCCATAGGCTGAACTAGGATAGAGTTCCCCTGGTTCTCACCTTTCCCACCTTCACACAAGTCTCCACATCTCATACATCCACCTGCTTCATTACGATCCCACCACCAGTTGCATTTTCCCATCCCCATCCCTTTCTACATTCCACAGAGAACACTCTCTCTGTGACTCCTTAGTTTGTTCAACCCACGCCATCAATCTCATCCGCTCCAACTCCACAGGCACTTTCATAAGTTCATAAGTTCTAGGAGCAGAATTAGACCATTCAGTTCATCAACTACTCCACCATTCAATCACGGCTGATCTATCTTTCCCTCTCTACCCCATTCTTCTGCCTTCTCCCCATAACCCCCATCTTCCCTGACTAATCAAGGGTCTGTCAATCTCTGCCTTAAAAATATCCATTGACAGCTTCCAGAGCCATCTGTGGCAATATATTCCACAGATTCACCACCCTCTATCTAAAGAAATTCCTCCTCATCCCCTTTCTAAAGGTATGTCCTTTTATTCTGACACTATGCCCTCTGGTCCTATATTTTCCCAATAGTGGAAACATTCTCTTCACATCCATTCTTTCCAGGCCGTTCATGATTCGATAAGATTCCCCTCATCCTTCTAAACGCCAGCGAGTACAAACGCTCATCATATGTTAACACAATCATTCCTGGGATCATGCACGTAAACCTCCTCTGGACCTTAGTTTCCTTATAACTATGGGAATTGCAACACTTGGCCCTAAACCTCCTCTCTCACCATTCAGGGACCCTAACCTGTCTGTCCATGGCCTCCTTCGCTGCCAGAGTGAGGCCATAAACTAGAAGAATAGCATCTCATATCCAGCTTGGGTAGCCGGCAACCTAATGGCATGAACATTGAATTTGCCTTTCTCAGATCACCACCATACCCCTTCACATCCACCCAGTCACCAAAGCTTTCAGTCATTGTCGTGGTGGCTATCCCTCGGGGTCGAGGATGATGGTCTACGTTCTGTTGCTTTTATGAACTCTCAGGTGGCTTATGAGTCCAATCCTGGCTTTGAAAGTACTTCGGCATTCAGAACAGGTAATTCCAGATGTCAGATCGGACTTTGGTTGTTGCTGCCTCTCTTTCCGTTTAGTTCTCTTTTCTTCTAATTCTACGTATCTGTTGGCTTTGAAGGTCGCTGTTCCTTTTTGGATGATGGTTCGCCAGAATTTCCTGTCCTTGGCATTGGTTTCCCAATTGTCGATGTCGATTTCACATTTCTTCATGCTGGCTTTTAAGGCATCTTTGAATCTCTTCTTTTGTCCGCCTCTTTTACGTTGCTTTCTTTAAGCTGGGAGTAGAAGGTTTGCTTAGATAGACACTCGTCTTCCATCCGAACAACATGACCGCTCCATCTTAGTTGGTTCTTGATGACGAAGGCTTCAATGCTTGATGTTTTTGCTTCATTCAGCACGCTGACGTTGGTTCTTCTGTCTTCCCAGCTGATATTTAAGCTGCTTTGAAGACATCGTTGATGGAACTTTTCAAGTGTTTGCAGATGGCGCCGGTATGTTGTTCAGGTTTCTGATGCATGCAGGAGCTTTGGAATCACCACAGCTTTGTACACTAACATTTTGGTGTCTGTTCGGATTCAGAAAGTGATCCGCATTTTCCAGGGTTGTTTCACCAAGTTGAATTGACTGTTCTTTCCGATTTGTCTCAGTTGGTGACGATTGGTAGATAACTTGAGTCTTCTTAGAGTTGATGGTGTCCAAGTTTCGTATATGCACTGTTGAAGGCAGTCAGGATCTGTTGCAGATGATTTTCTGAGAGAGCTGCAACACAGTTGTCTTCTGCATATTGGAACTCGATGAGGGAGCTCGTAGATGTCTTAGTCTTGGACTTGAGACGGGCAAGATTGAAAAGTCTGCCATCTGTTCTGTAGACGATTTTGATTCCTGGGGGATAGGTCGTTCTTGATGATGTGGATGGTTGTTACAATGAAGTTGGTGAACAGTGTTGGGGCAATCACGCATCCCTGTTTCACTCCTGATCTGAATTGAAATGGCTCACACTTGCTGTTGTTGGCCATGACTGTGGCAAGCATGTCATCGTGGAGGAGTCTCAGGATTCAAATGTACTTTTCAGGACATCCATAGGTGGATTGGATGTTCCATAAGACTTCCCTTGATACCGAGTCAAAGGCCTTAGTGAGGTCGATGAATGCCATGTACAAAGGTTGAAGTTGTTCACAACATTTTTCTTGTAGTTAACGCAATGTGAAGATCATGTCGGCTGTTCACCGTGATGGTCTAAAACCGGCTTGTGTCTCCGGAAGGATCTTCTTGGCTAAAGGCTTGAGTCGGTTGTTCCTGATGCGGGTGAGGACCTTGCCTACTGTTGCTAATAAGGAAATTCCACGATAATTTCCGCAGTCAGATCGATCGCCTTTCCTTTTGTAGATGATTGCTAAGTCTCTAATGTCTCCTGGTTTGTCTTCATTTATCCAGATCGTGATGAGAAGTTGATGCAGTTGGTAATGGAGCAGGTTACCTCCAATTTTGTAGAGCACGGCTGGTATTCCGTCAAGTCCAGCTGCCTTGTTGTTTTTAAAGGTTTTGATGGCTTCCTTAACTTCTTCAAGTGATGGTGTTCTGCTTTGGGAGTCGTCAGCGGGCTGCTTTGGAATGTTGTTAATCACATTCCTGTCATATGAGGCGGTTTGATTTTGAAGATCTTCAAAGTGCTCGCTCCATCTAGAATTGATGTCAGCATTGCTCTTCAGAATGGTGGACCCATCCTTGCTTTTGAGAGGGGCTTGACCGTGAGTGGGTGAGCCCAAAATGGCTTTAGTTGCATTGAAAAAGCCTCGGGTGTCGTTGGCATCTGCTAGTTGTTAGATTTCCTGAGCTTTCTCCCTCCACCATTGGTTTTTCAGGTTTCGGGTGCTTTTCTGGACTGCAGCCTTGCATTCCTGATAGCACTTCCATTTGGTAGCCGACTGTTGGTCATTTTGTAAGGTGATGAAAGCTTTTCTCTTTTCATCAATGAATTGTTGGAGTTATTTGTCATTATCGTCGAACCAATCCTGATGTTTTTTTTACTTGAACCCAATTGTTTCCTTGCAGGAGGCGATGATAGCGTTCTTCAATAGATTCCAGTGTTCTTCGACAGATGGTGGGATTTGTTGGGGCAGTCGTTCTTGAAGTTTTTGTACATGGTTGATGTCTTGAAGGACGCCAACATTGAATTTCTTGATAGTATTCTGGTTTTGATGTTACCTTTTTGGCCGAATATTCATTCTCATGGTGGATGAGATGAGACGATGGTCGTCGGCACCAGTAACGGCTCTTGTCTTCAGCACATCTTGTTGGTCACAGGATTGTACGATGATGTAGTCGATGAGGTGCCAGTGTTTAGAACGTGGATGCTCCCAGGAGACTTTGTGCCTGTTTTTCTGGCGAAATAAGGTGTTCATAATCACCAGGTTGTGTTCGGCACATTTGGTGAGGAGAAGTGTTCTATTGGCGTTGATCTTGCCAACTCTTTCCTTACCGATTGTTCCGGTCCAGAGCCTATGATCCTTCCCAACTCTGTCATTGAAGTCTCCTAAGAGAATGATCTTGTCGTCATTGGGAACAGAGGAGGGGACGTTGTCAAGTTGGGCGTAGAAGTTCTCCTTCACAAATCAATCAACTAATTCCAATGGCAAGGGAACCAAGACGATTGGAGCTGATAGATCTGTTGCAGCCTTAATCCACTTTCACAGCCGTTGAGTTAAAGATAACTTTGTCTGCCTGGTCCGCCGTTGAGGTCTTGTAAACTAGTAGCACTACCGCTACCTCGAATCATAGAGTCATACAGCACATCTAACCTAGTTTAATTTGCCTGCGTTTGACCATGTACCAATGAACCTTTCCTGTTCGTGTATGTGTCTTTTAAATATAGTTATTGTATCTGTATCAACCACTTATCACCTTTTGTGTGAAAATATCACCCTTTAGGTTCCAATTCAATCTTTCCCCTCTCATCTAAAACCTATGTCCTTTAATTCTTGATTCCCCAACCCTGGGAAAAAGACTGCTTTTACTTGATCTATGCCCCTCATAATTCTGCACACCTCTATAAGACCATCTCTCAATCTCCTATGCTCCAAGGAACAAAGTCCTAGCTCGCCAAACTTCTCCCTGTAACCCATTCTCTCATGTTCTGGCAACATCATCATAATGTTTTTTTTCTGAACTATTTCCAGCTTAATGACATCTTTCCTCTTGCAGGGTTACAAAAACTGAAAACAATACTCCAATGCTCCAATACTTCTGAGCTACACATGGAGTTTTATTGCAAAACACCAAGCTGCCATAATAATACTGCTACTGCTTGTTTCTGGTGTTCAAAAACTTCTACCTTACATAGAAACATAGAAAATAGGTGCAGGAGGAGGCCATTTGTCCCTTCGAGCCAGCACCACCATTCATTGTGATCATGGCTGATTATGCACAATCAGAAAACCATGCCTGCCTTCTCCCCATATCCCTTGATTCCGCTAGCCCCTAGAGCTCCATCTAACTCCCTTTTAAATTCATCCAGTGAATTGGCCTCTACTGCCTTCTGTGGCAGAGAATTCCACAAATTCACAACTCTCGGAGTGAAAATGTTCTTGCTCATCTCAGTTTTAAATAGTCTCTCCTTTATTCTTAGACTGTGGCCCCTGGTTCTGGACTCCCCCGAACATTGGGAACATTTTTCCTGCATCTAGCTTGTCCAGTCCTTTTATAATTTCATACTTTTCTATACTTTGTTGTTGTTTTGTCTTGCTCCCTGCTATGCTTTTAGTCTTATGATTAAAATATGTTTTCAGCAGAAAGATGTATTGTTTTTTAACCATGAAGCTCAATTGTGGTGCAAATTGGTTAAATCAAGTTAAATCAGTATTCAACTCTCAATACCATTTACACAGATGGGCCAGGTATGTTCTGGGAGGGGTATTTTAAAAGATAAAAGTATTTATCTCTAGAATGTGGCTTGGTAACATATTTAAGTACTGTATTTTTTATAGTTAGCAGAACAAAATAATTCCTTTGCAATTATTTTCCCTCTCTCCATCCTAATAATCTTATGAAGTTTAAAAAGGTTATTCTGGTGCAGAGTTCATTTTCCACCAAACCTATTTTTGCCCAGAATTTCTAACCTTGACTCAGAAATTAACTACAGTGACCTAACCACTGGCCCATCTGGGATAAGGGCAGTCAGTTCATTGAGACTGTCTCACGTGTGGCTTATCGGTACAGTTTGCTGTATCTTCAAGCAAAAGAATGCGGGGGGGGGGGGGGGGACCTCACTGAAACTTACCGAATAGTGAAAGGCCTGGATAGAGTGGATGTGGAGCAGATGTTTCCACTAGTGGAGAGAGTCTAGGACCAGGAAGTTCTTTAGTCAGAGGGTGGTGAAACTATGAAATCCATTGCCACAGATGGCTGCAGAGACCAAGTTATTGGGTATTTGTAAAGCAGAGACTGACAGGTTCTTGATTAGTTAAGATTATGGGGGGGAGGCAGGAGAATGGGGTTGAGAGGGAAAGATAGATCAGCCATGATTAAATGGTGGAGTAGACTTGATGGGCTGAATGGCCTAATTCTGCTCCTATGACTTATGAACTTATGAAAAGGTTAGCAGGCAAAACATTTGGATTTGTTTGATCTTCATGTTTGTTAAGATGAAGATTCTAGGTATTAAAGCACTTTTAATAATTTTGCTCCCTATTGCCAACATAGCTGTTTAATAAGTATAAGAAAATAACTGCAGATGCTGGTACAAATCGATTTATTCACAAAATGCTGGAGTAACTCAGCAGGTCAGGCAGCATCTTGGGAGAGAAGGAATGGGTGACGTTTCGGGTCGAGACCTTCAGACTGATGTCAGGGGGGCGGGACAAAGGAAGGATATAGGTGGAGACAGGAAGATAGAGGGAGATCTGGGAAGGAGGAGGGGAAGGGAGGGACAGAGGAACTATCTAAAGTTGGAGAAGTCGATGTTCATACCACTGGGCTGCAAACTGCCCAGGCAAAATATGAGGTGCTGTTCCTCCAATTTCCGGTGGGCCTCACTATGGCACTGGAGGAGGCCCATGACAGAAAGGTCAGACTGGGAATGGGAGGGGGAGTTGAAGTTGATATTGCTCCACAAGGATAACATGCTCTCAACCACAAGCAAGCAGGTTTAAGCAATCAAACTCATTTGACTTTAGATTTGCAGTACATTACAGCTCCGAGCTGCTACATCTAATGCCTGACGTAGGCGAGTTCTTAATATTATAAAGCACGATTGTTCCTGATGTTGGGGGAGTCCAGAACCAGGGGTCACAGCTTAAGGATAAGGGGGAAGTCTTCTAGGACCGAGATGAGAAAACATTTCTTCACACAGAGAGTGGTGAGTCTGTGGAATTCTCTGCCACAGAAGGTAGTTGAGGCCAGTTCATTGGCTATATTTAAGAGGGAGTTAGATGTGGCCCTTTTTGCTAAAGGGATCAGGGGGTATAGAGAGAAGGCAGGTACAGGCTACTGAGCTGGATGATCAGCCATGATCATATTGAATGGTGGTGCAGGCTCGAAGGGCCGAATGGCCTACTCCTGCACCTATTTTCTATGTTTCTATGTTTCTATGTTTCTATGTTTCTATGTTTCTACGTACTAGGCGGGACTACTACTAACAAGCAGTATACCTGGACTTACTCAATCTACAGAACATTGCACGGGATCCTGTCCTAGGCTCGCCAGCCCAGCGACTAATGTCTCGCCAAACTCGTGCTCCCCTGCCTGTCTCTCAGCAGGTGCTCCAGCCGCACGTTCGGTCCCCGCCCGTGGTGCAGAAGCAAGTACAATGTCAACGGGACACACAGAAGCGGTTCTTCGACAAGTCCAGTAAGCCACTCATACCTCTTGCACGTGGACAAGTGGTTCGTCTGCAAACCGACAAGGGCCATACATGACTGGGACACATTTACGGCCCTTCCAAGGAGCCACGTTCATACCTGGTCGAAGTGGACGGGGTCATCCACAGACGCAACCGTCAACACATCCTTCCGGTGAAGGAACCGCGTCCTGCGACTCAGAGTCCTGACGCCCCGCATCTCGTGTTCGCTCCCACAGTTGATTCACCACCAACCGTTGTTCCTGCCGCGGGTTCCCCGCTTCAGTCGGTGCCTGGCGCGCCCATGTTGTCTCCCACTAGTCCTGTCAAGTCGCCTGTTGCGTCCCCACTCTCCTCCCCCGTCTGTTCTCCCATGAAAGGAGGTGAGGCAGTCTCTTACCGCAGGAGGGCCGGACGGGTTTGTAGGCCACCCGTTAGATATGGCGATTTTGTGTAACTTTGCTAGTATATTCTTTACACTTTTGTTTTTTCATTGCTTAAGCCATTGTTGTTCCTTTATTTCTACAAGAAGAGATGTAGATGAGCTATTGCATGCTAACCAATCGTAGTGCTTGTTAGTAGTAGTCCCGCCTAGTATGTGCTTTATAATATTAAGAACTCGCCTACGTCAGGCAGTAGATGTAGCAGCTCGGAGCTGTAATGTACTGCAGGTCCTATGCTGTAAGTGCTTCAATAAAATGATGCGTTGTATCTTAGCGTGTACTTAAGCACTTTATTACAGGTTTAAGCAATCAAACTCATTTGACTTTGGATTTGCTAGAAGAGCCATCCATTGAAGGCGGGGCGAGGGAAACAGAGTGTTCGTGGCATTGGGTACAGAGCAATGGGGAAATTAGGGATCCAAGGGTGGGAAATAGGGGATTAGAGTCAAATCAGGTGCAGTGAGAAACAAAACAAATGAACACAGAACAGTACAGCACAGTACCAGGCCCTTCAGCCAACAATGTCTGTGCCGAACATGATGTCAAATCCAAGTATTATCTGCCTGCACATAATCCATGCCCCTCCATTCCTCACACATCGATGTACCTATCCAAAAGCGTCATAAATGCCACTGGAAAGAAAGAGATTTAAACAGAAAATAAAAGAAGACTGAAGAAAGTAAGGTAAACTCTACAAATGTGACATTCTCTCATGAAAAATCAGAACATACAAGAATAAAGCCCACAAATTTAAATTATTGTTTTGCATGGTATTGAGGAGAGCACAAAATAGTCCTAAATATACAATAGATACTAATGAGTCCACCAATAAGTTTCGGAGAAGCTTTTCTTAACCAAGAGAGTGTTTGGAAAAGAGAATCTTTTAATGCATAAAATAGTTGTGATGAATGGTAGAGGAAGTCACCAACATACAAGACATGGAAAGGAATAGAAGAGTGTGTGGTTGGTGTTATATAAGGCATTATATGATCAAACAGCAAGGATGTACAATGCAAATGTCCTGTTTCTCTGCTCTAAATTCTATGTAAGCTAACTTACCTACTGGTAGAAAGGTACATGTTCTTAAGTGATCGAGTTTATCTGATGGTATTAATGTTGATTAGTTTGATAATTCAACATTTCTTTGAAATAACAGGATGCTAAAGGTGAGAAATCAGCAGAGAACTGTAACTCAGTCAGCAACTGTGCGATTCACAACCTACATCCTTGCTGTTTGATCATATGATGCCTTATATAACACCAATGACACACTCTTCTATTCCTTTCTATGTCTTGTATGTTGGTGACTTCCTCTACCATTCATCACAACCGCACCTGGAGTACTGTATGCAGTTTTGGTCTCCAAATTTGAGGAAGGACATTCTTGCTATTGAGGGAGTGCAGCCTAGGTTCACGAGGTTAATTCCTGGAATGGCGGGACTGTTGTATGTTGAAAGACTGGAGCGACTGGGCTTGTATACACTGGAATTTAGAAGGATGAGAGGGGATCTTATTGAAACATAAAAGATTATTAAGGGATTGGACACGCTAGAGGCAGGAAACATGTTCCCAATGTTGGGGGAGTCCAGAACCAGTTTAAGAATAAGGGGTAGGCCATTTAGAACGGAGATGAGGAAAAACTTTTCACTCAGAGAGTTGTAAATCTGTGGAATTCTTGGCCTCAGAAGGCAGTGGAGGCCAATTCTCTGGATGCTTTCAAGAGAGAGGTAGATAGAGCTCTTAATGATAGTGGAGTCAAGGGGTATGTTGTTGTTTATTTCACAAGATCTAGTTCAATAGAGATGACCAGACAACTAAACTTAGAATAACCTAGAATATCAGCTTTATGTATAAAGTACACTTTTGTAGTTAAGAGGTTCTTTGATACAGAATGCTATTATATATTCCTGAAATGGTCACAATTAACCTTATTTTGTGTGATTACCATGTCAGTCATTGTGACTCTGTAGGCTGGATACACTGGTTCTACTGAATATTTGGTGTTTCACATTCTTTCATGTACTGAAACAACCACCCTGTTTCGGATTGGACCCTAGAATGAATTATCCTCCCTATTTAATTGACAGAAGACAGAGCTTGAAGTTTGCATTTGGAATTTATGCTTTGATCATGCTGAGGAATTTTTAGACAGGGTTGTATCGAAACATTTATGAGGCAGATAAAAATTGTGAACTATGCAATGGGAAAAGGTAGAATGACCAATCTTTCACACTCATGTTCAATAAATTTATTTTCCCTTCATCATCTGCATCATCATGGCTGCATCCATAGGAACTGAATGAACCAACTAGCGTGAGTGTTCACGGACATCATTAATCTCTCCCTACTCTGTTCTGAGGTACCCATTTGCTTCAGAAGGCCACTATCATCCAGTGCCTAAGAAAAGCAAGACCTCATACCTTAATGATTACCACCCAGTGACCTTGACAGCCACCATCATAAAGTGCTTTGAGAACCTAATTAGGGAATGCATTAAATCCAGCATACCAAGCAAACTTGATTCACTGCAGTTCGCCTACCGCCGCAACAAGTCCATGGCTGATGCCATCTCCCTGACCCTGGAACAACTGGATAAGAAAGACATCTATGTCAGACTTCTATTCATGGACTATAGCTCTGTTTTCAATACCATTATCCCAACCAAGCACTTCTCTAAACTCATGGAACTTGGAGTCAGCACTTCCTTCTGCAATTAGATCCTCAACTTCTTGACCAACAGACCACAATCAGTGAGGATAGGTGACAAATTATCCTCTAGATAATCCTCAACACTGGTGCCACACAAGGATGCGTTCTTTGCCCTCTATTATACTCCTTATACCTCATGACTGTGCAATCAAATACCAATCCAACCCAATTTTCTAGTTCACAGACAACACCACCATAGTGGGCCATATATCAAATAATTATGAGACAGAATGCAAGAAAAAAGATATAGAACCTCATAACCTGGTACTAGCCAAAAACCTCTTCCTCAATGTTAACAAGATAAAGGAGATTGTGATTGACTTCAGGAAATGAAGCATTACACACTGATAGCGCCGAAGTAGAGATGGTCGAAAGCTTCAATTTCCCAGACATAAATATCACCAGCAATTTGGCCTGGACCAGTCACATCAAAGCTATGGCCAAGAAAGCACACCAATGTCTCTACTTCCTTAGAAGGCTTAGGAAGCTCGGCATGTCCCCAACAATCCTCACCAACTTCTACAGATGTGCCGTGGCATTGTTTGGGAACAGTTCCATCCAAGACGGTAAGAATTTGCAGAAGGTTGTAGACTGAGCGCAGACCATCACGCAAACAAACCAACCTCCCTTCCATTAACTCCATCTGCACTTCATGCTGCCTCAGCAAGGCCACCAGCATAATCAAGGACCAGTTTCACCCGTCACTCCTTCTTCTCCCCTCACCCATCAGACAGGGGGTACAGAAGTTTGAAAACGCATATCTCCAGATTCATGGACAGTTTCTTCCTAGCTGTTATCAGGCAACTGAATGGTCCTCTCATGAGCTAGCGTGGTCCTGACCTCTCATCTACCTCATTGGAGACCTTGATCTATCTTTAATCAGATTTTATCGGACTTTATCTTGCACTAAATGTTGTACACTTTATCCTTTATCTGTACAATGTGGATGGCTTGATTGTAATCATGTATGGTTTTCTTTGACTGGATTGCACACAGACATAAGCTTATCACTGAACCTCGGTCACGTGACAGTAATAAACTAAACTAAACTAACTTTTATGAGAGAGTACAGCTTTAATGTCCAAGGTTTTGAGATGGGCTAAAACCAACATAAGTAGAGTGGGTCTACCAGACTGATGGTTGAGCTCACAAGGAGAGGGGACAGGTACATGAAGTCTGGTACTGTTTTAAAGGATGAAGAATGAGGGAATACACTGATGTAAGTATATTTGTGGGATTGAATAACTTGTTGCCTTTCAAACAGAAGACAGGAAGCTTTAAAAAAGCTTGTTGAGAATCAGCGGGGAAATCCTTGTAGATCATGAAAGAAACTAGTTCAACTAATATTATACAGAGGATATGTAATTTGATGAGGGCGTTTTCTTTCAATCCTTTAGGCTCTGTAATTATAAAGCCAGCAGAGTATTTCAGGTTTAGCCAGTTCTCCAACATAAATGTGCAATGTGTTTTTGCCATAGAAACAAAACCGACTTCATTGTTCATCAGGTGTGCACAGTGGTGAAGTTTCTTGATGTCGATCTGTAACTAGGAGTGGCTGTAATGAACTCAGACAGCATGCTGTTGTTGAGGAAATGCTTCTCAGGGTGGGGCAGCCAAATGCAGAACTAGAATTTTTGATCTGGACTGATTTTATTTATTCAAAAGAAGATGATACTTTTTAATGTACTGAACATAGTCTTTGCCCAGCTTTAGAAAAGGATCTTGAAGTTGAAACATTAACTGTTTCTCTTTCCATTCCAACTGTTTCTTTACATTTAAAGCATTTTCAGAATTTTCTGTTTTAATTTGTTGCTTTTGGAACATTTTGTATGTTTCATGGTTTAGTCTGTGTTTGAGATCAAAGAAAATGAGCATTTATCTCTTGAAGCAGGGTTGTATATCACATACTGATTAAATAAGAGGACACTACTAATAATACAAAGCAACAAGTCCACATCCGAGGAACAACTTTGTATCTAGACATTCCCATAGACAATGGTCTCTTAATAATTGGTGTCTACTTTACACAAAGTAAAAAAGAAATGTCAAATTTGAATTAGACACTGCAGATATTAAGGTAAAGGGAGGTATCTTGCAAAAGAAATAAAATAATCTAAATTATTGTTATTCAATAAAACTGAGTTTCTTAGAGTTATATAGCACAGAAAGATTCCTCAACCTTACTCATCAATGCCAACAAAGGTGAATTCCCTTTTGCCTATACTGGCCCTATATACTTCTAAACCTTTTCCAACCATGTACTGAGCTTTTCCATTGTTTAACCTGCAAGAAGGTCTGTATTTTCTCAAGTATCCTTACAATTTAGAAGGCAGACAATCAGCCTTTTGGATCAACCCACTACATCTCGCTTATTTCCTCTTTCACATATTTTCTCTCCAACATGCCCATTTACACTTTAGAGTTAAACAGTATGGAAACAGATCCTCCAGCCCACCGTGTCTGCACCAACCAGTGATCACCCCTTACACATGCACAAAACCTACACACCATGGAAAATTTACAATTTACGGAAGCCATTTAACCTACAAACCATTATGTTTTTGGAGTGTGGGAGAAACCAGGGCATCCAGAGAAAAACCCACGTGGTATCTATGTCTTTGAAGAAAACTAGTAATATCTCATTCTTTGCCTCAGTTTCAAATTTTTTAACTTTTTAGTTTAATTTAAAGATACTGCCATTCGGCCTACCAAGTCCATGCTAACCATCAATCACCCATACACTAGTTCTATACTACACATTAGGGACAATTTACAGAAGCCTGCTGACCTATAAACCTGCATGATTTAGAATGTGGGAGGAAACTGGAACACCTTGAGAAAACCCACGCAGTCACAGGGCGAGTGTACAAACTCCGTGCAGACAGCACCTGTGGTCAGGATCAAACCTGGGTCTCTGGCACTGTGGGAAAGTAGCTCTACCATTCTACCATCTGCCTCCCAGATGATATTTCTGTCAAGTGCTTTTACTATATTAAAAGTGTTACATAATTGCTCCTGCTATGTTATCGCCCTACTCTGGTCACATCTCCCACACTGGCCCATGGCAACTTGACAACCTTTTTCTCAGAAATTGCACCAACCTTTACTCAAACTACTCACCCAGGAAGCTCCGAAGCCACAATAAATCCCTCAAATTTGTTCCACTCACACTTGAAACAAATCATTGGGTTCAACGAAGCTTTGGTCATGTCACCAGCTTTTTATGCAGTTTAGTAGCTGCTCTGCTTTGTACTTTTCTTCTCAGATTCAATTACATTTAATTCATTAGAACTGAATCTTGGAAGTAGAATAATTGGTAACTGTCGGTATATTGCAGAGGCAGAAGGGGAATGCAAGTTCCTCCCTGTTGCTCATTGAAAACGCTGAATGATGCCAAGACTAGGCTTATATACACTGGAATTTAGAAGGATGAGAGGGGATCTTATCGAAACATATAAGATTATTAAGGGGTTGGACACGTTAGAGGCAGGAAACATGTTCCCAATATTGGGGGAGTCCAGAACCTGGGGCCACAGTTTAAGAATAAGGGGTAGGCCATTTAGAACAGAGATGAGGAATAACATTTTCAGTTAGAGAGTTGTAAATCTGTGGAATCCTCTGCCTCAGAAGGCAGTGGAGGCCAATTCTCTGAATGCATTCAAGAGAGAGCTAGATAGAGCTCTTAAGGATAGCGGAGTCAGGGGGGTATGGGGAGAAGACAGGAACGGGTACTGATTGAGAATGATCAGCCATGATCACATTGATCGGTGGTGCTGGCTCAAAGTGCCGAATGGCCTAAACATGCACCTATTGTCTATTGTCTATTGTCATAACATATCCAAATTATACCAGGTCCTGGGGTTGTAAATGACCTGACTTACGGAACTTATTTGACTTTATTCAAATTCTTCCATGCATTTGTAAAGGATTTTCAAGCTAGTAATAATAATAACAGTAAACATAAGGTTCCATTATTTATTCCATTAGTTTAATTATGAGGGGTGTTAGGATGATTATTCAATAAAATAAAATAATTATTGTAAGAATACATAGAGCAATATGATATAGCTTACTATGGAATATGGAGTTCACTAACTTACAGAGAAGTTGGATCATTGATTGTTCTCAGGAAGGGGACACCTATGTAACTTGGGGACTGGTTGTATTTTCTTTCTAAATGCCTTTGAATACAACCACTGGTAATATATTGCATGTACTCCTAGTACACTATCACCTAATTTCCTGAAATTGTGGAAATAATAACCAGGCTGCTATTATCACTTCAGTATCATTTAATTTAGTTTAGTTTAGTTTAGTTTAGAGATACTGCGCGGAAATAGGCCCTTTGGCTCACCAAGTCCGCACTGACAAGCAATCCTCGGACATTGACACTACCCTACACACACTAGGGATAAATTTACATTTACACATTTATACCAAGCCAATTAACCTACAAACATGTACGTCCTTGGACTCTGGGAGGAAACCGAAGATCACGGCGAAAACCCACGCAGGTCACGGGGAGAACGTGCAAACTCCGTACTGACAAGCACCCGTAGTCAGGATCGAACCCGGGTCTCTGATGCCGTTAGGCAGTAGCTCTACTCCTACGCCTCCACGCCGCACTTTTGCTTTTCTCTACCCAACACAATCATGATTATCCATCTTATTTAGTAATTAGTAAGAGACACAAGTTGTAAAAGTTTTCTTGGAGTTGCATTTTACAGGTGGGACTTGCCTTCATTGGAGCTTGTGAGTGGGACCATCCGATGAAAAGCAGGACTACAACAAGTTCTGCTGTATATTGAAGGAACCTCTGTGTAGCACAGGTTCAATGTGCCAAACTGTTCACTGCCTTTGTGGCCTTTATGTGAAATGATAACAGTGAACAAGGAAAAGAAAACAAGATCTGCTATTTCCCCCTTGAAATCTGTCTACTAAGCCATGAAGGCAAAGCCTAATCCCATGCAGTAAAAAGGCATGAAACCTAAGTTTTCTTTCTCTTGCTGTTCACACTTTGCGTACTGCTATGTCAGGAAGCTGGAGAAATTTTCTCCATCCAACACAAAAACCACCACCTTGTGATACCACCTTTTGCAGAATCAGCTTTATCCAGGAATCCCTTATGTCCATATGCCCGTTTTTTAGAAGATTAAAATTCAGCAAAGAGGTTCTGGCATGTACAAACATTTTGCTACCATTGTGCTCACAGCGGCTCCTTTAAACACACAATATGGAATTGCATTTGGTGCCAATGAGTGCCTTTCCCAGGCCCAGGGTGATCTTAGATGCTCAGAGATAGGCCTTCCTTCTTGCAAATTCCCCAGCTGATCTTCATGCCCAGGCCCAGTCTGATCCCTGGCTCCAAGGTATAGTCCGATCATTGTGCCCACACCTAGCAGGGGGAGTACTCTAAGCAAATTGGCTGTGATAACCCAATTGAGTGGGGCATGGCCCAAAGGAAACGTGCTCAGAGGATCCAGGACTGACATTGTGCGGACCCTCAAGATATAGACCAAGCAACGTGGACCGAAAGGTCCAGTTCCAACATCAGGTGAGCATTGACAATTCAGGTCTGGATTTGGGTTAATCTGAATGATCCAACCGAACATCAGCTGAGTCCCAATGACCCGTCCCCGGTGATAGATTAGATGTTCAGGATGTACCCTTGCACTGGGTGAGGCCTAAGGACAAAAACATAGCAATGGATGGAATTCAAGGACACTGGCACTGCATAGAGTGACCCCAAAGGATTAGGGTCTGACAATGGAGAGTCCAGCAACTGGGCATTTAGTGACTGTGGTTCACTTCGAATCCACTAGCATGTGGGAATAGCCCCTGAGAAAATTTGGGCTTTGTAACAATTGACATTTTTAATTGCCATTTGCCAGATATTGGTCTTTGATTCAGCAACTGACTGATTTGCTGGATCATTTCAGATGTTAGCCAAGACTCAACCATATTACTAAGAGACTAATACCTGGAATGGTTGGTTTATTATTATTGTACCGTTGGACAGTGAAAAGCTTTTGTTTGCATGCCAGTAGTGACAGTAGGCAAACTGCAGTGGATCAAGGCAGTCGTGCAGGCTGGAGTTAATAATATCCGTGACCAATCTCTCAAAGCATTTCATGATGCAGAATGTCAGTCCCCCTGGATGTTTTTAATTAAGACAGGTTACTTTGGTTTTCTTTTGCACAGAGACGATAGTGGTCCAGTTTAGGAAAATAACTGCAGATGCTGGTACAAATCAAAGGTATCACAAAATGCTGGAGTAACTCAGCAGGTCAAGCAGCATCTAGGAGAGAGGGAATGGGTCACGTTTTGGGTCGAGACCATTCTTCAGACTGATGTCTTGGGTGGGATATAGACGACTGATGTCCAATCTCCTCCCCTTTCTGCGTTCCGCAGAGACCGTTCCCTCCGTAACTCCCTGGTCCACTCGCCCCTTCCTACCCAAACCACCCCCTCCCCAGGCACTTTCCCCTGTAACCGCAGGAGATGCAACACCTGTCCCTTTACCTCCCTCCTCGACTCTATCCAAGGACCCAAACAGTCTTTCCAGGTGAGACAGAGGTTCACCTGCACCACCTCCAACCTCATCGATTGTATCCGCTGCTCTAGATGTCAACTTCTCTACATCGGCGAGACCAAACGCAGGCTCGGCAATCGTTTCCCTCAACACCTTCGCTCAGTCTGCCTTAACCAACCTGATCTCCTGGTGGCTGAGCACTTCAACTCCCCCTCCCACACCCAGTCTGACCTTTCTGTCATGGGCCTCCTCCAGTGCCATAGTGAGGCCCACCGGAAAATGGAGGAACAGCACCTCATATTTCGCTTGGGCAGCTTACAGCCCAGCGGTATGAACATTGACTTCTCCAACTTTAGATAGTTCCTCTGTCCCTCTCTTCCCCTCCCCCTTCCCCGTTCTCCATCTGTCTTCGTCTCCATCTATAATATCCTTCCTTTGTCCCGCCTCCCTGACATCAGTCTGAAGAAGGGTCTCGACCCGAAACGTCACCCTTTCCCTCTCTCCTAGATGCTGCCTGACCTGCTGAGTTACTCCAGCATTTTATGGTCCCAGTTTAGTTTAGCTTAGCTTATTGTCACATGTACCGAGGTACTGTGAAAAGCTTTTTTTGTTGTGTGCTATCCAGTCAGTGGATAGACTATACATGATTACAATCAAGCCGTCCACAGTGTACAGATACAGGATAAAGGGAATAATGTTTAGTGCAAGATAAAGTCCAGTAAAGTACGATTAAAGATAGTCCTGGGGTCTCTAATGAGGTAGATGCTAGATATTCTTAAAGCAGGTGGGGACCTCAAATGGAGTAGTGAGAAGTTAAAGCTGTCTGTGAATCCTCCCACCAGTTAGTCTGTGCAAATCCTGAGGTTACAACAGACAATAGACAATAGGTGCAGGAGTAGGCCATTCGGCCCTTCGAGCCAGCAACACCATTTAATGTGATCATGGCTGATCATTATCCTTAAGAGCTCTATCTAGACTCCACTATCCATAAGAGCTCTATCTAGCTCTCTCTTGAAAAAATTCAGAGAATTGGCCTCCACTGCCTTCTGAGGCAGAGAATTCCACAGATTTACAACTCTCTGACTGAAAAAGTTTTTCCTCATCTCCGTTCTAAATGGCCTACCCCTTATTCTTAAACTGTGGCCCCTGGTTTCGGCTGTGGACTTCATCCAAGCCAGTTGCTTTCCACTGATTCATTCTCGGGAAGGCTGATTTTTCATCTGCTATATTGACTGTGTGTACAGAGCACCAGAGGCTGACCAGACGGATGATATCCTTCCATCGACCTTCCGTTCAAAGTGAGCTCCTCGGGGAGGGACATGTTGTTGCCAGCAAGACTGCCCCACTTTACTTTTAGCCCATTTTAGCCTTGTCACAATCAATATGATCTTGCTTCTTTCTTGGCATCCTTGATGGCTTTGCGAAATCCGTAAACAGATTTCTTGTACTGCTCGGGATCATTTGACATGAACGCTGCAACTCTTGGATTTCATCCTGGGAGTGAACCTCATAGTTCACTCAGAATTTCCCGCTGAAAAACACTCGTTTTGCCTTTTTTGGTATGCATTCCTCTACACACTTACTGATGAAGTCTGTGACAGCAGTAACATACTCAGTTGGGTTGGCCACAGAGTCCTTGAGTATGAACTAGTCCATCGACTCAAAGCAGTTGTGAAGGATCTCATCTGTTTACTCAGACCAGCACCATACAACTTCTGTACCAGATCATCATGCTTCAATGTCTGCTTGTAAGCAGGAGTTGAAACACAGCCTAGTGGTCAGAATTTCCAAAGTGTGGTTGGGGGATGGAGTGGTAGGGGACTTTGGTGGTTGTGTAACAGAGGTCAAGAGTGTTTGTGCCTTTGTTTGGCCGGAGACCTGCTGATAATATTTTGGTAGGGTCTCGTTGAAATCTCTGGCTATTATGCACAAGGCCTCGTGGTATTTCATTTCAAGGCTCTTAGTAACGGTGTGTAGTTCCTCAAGTGCATGCTTAGCATCTGCCTTGGGTGGGATATAGACAACTGTCAGGGTAGCTGGTGAATTCCTGCAGAAGGTAACCATAAGATATTCCCAGACCACTACGTCTGAGCACCATAAGGAGTTAATTAAGAAGTAACCCCCTTCTGCCTCTACACTGACGAAATGGTACTGTTCTCCTGGTGTTGTGATTCACACTCAGATTGTATGGCATAGTCAGATGAAGCAGGTGTGAACCATGTCTTTGTGAAATATAGCAATAATAAAACCCAAATCAGTTAAAGGCAAAAACACAGCAGCTGATATTACAGTGTTAACTCTGGTGTCAAATAGTCTCCTGTGACTCGTGGACACCAAACGCAGGCAGGTGGGACTACTGTAGCTGGGGTATGTGTTGGCCGGTGTGGACAAGTTGGGCAGAAGGGCCTATTTCCACACTGTATCACTCTATGACTCTATTGCTGGGACTCATGCATTACAGAATGAACATTATAATAACAGAGGAGCAATTTCTGTGAGAAAAAAAAATGCAGATGTTGGAAATCTGAAATAAAACAGTGAGTTCATGACATGCAGCAGGTCAAGCAGCATCTGCAGAAAGAGAAACAGTTAATGTTTCCATAGCAGAGAGGCGAGGGGGAATGGGCATAACAAAGGGACAGATAGGGTGAGATCAGAGGAGATATTCTCGCAGCTGGAATCAGTTCATGCTTTCTTGTCTTATGTGTTGCAGACAATAAGGCTGCGTGACTTGCCTAACAAGTCGCAAGTGAAGTTTCAGCAGGTACTTTAAACTAAAGCTCCCTCAAGTGGATGTAAAATTCCCCAAAGACAATTTAAAGTTCACTTTGAATTTTGGGCAACAGTCAATCAACATCACCCAAGGGACGGATCTTTTTACAGTGGAGCATCCTGTTGTGCACCTTGTCAGTTAATCACAGCTCTGCAGACTTCACATCCTGCAAGTCATTTTCTGGAAATGTATGCTGAGAAGGACATGGGGAATGAGGCATCTGGGACGATGAAGAAAAATATGCTCATAAACTGAGATTCAAGCATTGGAAAATTAACAGAAAAAAAAGTTAAATTAGAGCTGATGCATTCACTGTTAAATAAGGCACAGAAAAAAGAAATAAAATGAGAAAAATATAGAGGCAGAAAGGAAAAATGAGAAAATCTGTTTTTTAGCCTGAAAGTCTCTTGAGTATTTGCAATGGTAATTACATCTGTTAAAGTTGTTAATAACCAGATTTGCCATTCTGTTGCATGATTACTATGTAAAATCAGCCATTCTTTGCAAATAACATAAAGGTTAAGGGTGAGATACAACTTGTGCAAAGCTGTAAATTAACCAGATTTTATTGAAGATTTGCAATTCATGTATCTTCCAAACCTTTAGTTATTTTGGTTGATTTGAAACAGTGTGTATTGTGAAAAGCTTATTAATTTGTCCAGCAAAGGGACATATCTCATTTTTGGGAAACCTCCTGCCAGCTCCGGAGGGGTTTTGAATGGATTCCACAGACTTGTAGATGACAAAGCTCCTTTGTCATTGATGATAAAGCTCCTTTGCCATCAGTGGGACCTGCACCTGGTAAAGGGCAGTCAGGATGGAGATAGTGCAAACTTCCTTGGGCTCCCTAGGTGCTCCAGCCAGGAGGTAGGCATGGAGATCTCCATAAGGACGAGCACATTTTATTCACTTTGAGGAGAAGGCTACAAAGTAGCCAAATGGATGTGTCTGCCCTGGAGCTCTTGTGGGTTGAAGGAGAGGTAGAATCACACCTTCTCTAATTTCCCTCGAAAAACAATTTCTCTCCTACAAATTACTCCAACTGAAGATGATTAATTCTCTAATGTATTTGAATGTGATATAAAGTGAATTATACTGAAACCACACAATTGGATGGACAATCCAGACCAGTGGAAATTGTTATTTTGGTGTGTGCGTGAGAGATTGTGTAAAAGCAGAGAGTACATGAAAATGAAAAAGGGATTACTGAAGCATTAATTTGTGTTTAAAATTAATTTTGCCAGTACATAAAGTTTATGTATTGTCAGGTTCCAACCTGTATTCTCAAAACAAAAAGCACGTCCAAGCATTATTATTGCCAATAACGAGAAATTAAGTCAGAGAGAAGAAAAGACAGCGTAAATGAAATATGGCATTTAGCTTAGTTTAGTTTAGAGATACAGTGCGGAAAGGGAACCTTCAGCCCATCGAGTCCACGCCGATCATAATCCCCATACACCAGTACCATCCTACACACTCGGGAGAATTGACAATCTTTATCGAAGCCAATTAACCTACAAACCCAAGCACTCGGGAAAAGCCTACGTGGTCACGGAGAGAACGTACAAATTCCGTACAGACAGCACCCGTAGTCAGGGCCGACCCCGAGTCTCTGGTGCTGTGAGGCAGCAACTCTACCACTGCGCATTGTGCCGTTATTTGTACGAAATGGTTGTGAAAGTGACATCCAATTGCGTTCACCTACTGTTCATTAGGTTCCACCAATGTTTATGGAAAAGATATGCAATGTATCAAAATTCTTACAAGAGTTAGGACTGGAAAACAAAGCCAAATTTCTCTCCCAAGACCTACTCTCAACAAGCAAACAAAAAGTGGCAAATTTAATGGGCTGGACAATGCCACACACCAAGCTGGTTCATTTACACTCTGCACCAGTCAGCATATTTGGGGCTGCTGTCATAACCCTACTGGGCCATCTCCATTGGAGATTATCCAATATCACTCTAATGCTGGTTGCAGGGAGTCCATCAGTGGAGTTTAAATTTGCTGAATAGCCAAGTAATTATGCTCTAAAATGTAGCAGCAAACCAGCACCAGGTTGAAACATGAATGGAGAGGAATGAATGCAAGAGAGAAAGGTCTTCTTCTTTTTGTGTGTGGCGTGCACAGCCTAAAGTTGTAGGTCAAGGGTAGACATCCAGGCCAGGGCAGTATCAGTTGCTGGGTGGATGGCCTTGATGCCACCAGGGAACAGCCTCAGTGAGCAGTCATTCACGATGTGTGGGATGGTCTGGTCAGGATATCTGCAGTTGCAAGCAGGGCTGTCTGTCATCCCCCACTTGTGCAGGTGATGGGCTATTCTTGCCTGGAGGGTGCGGATCCTGTTCAGGTTTCGCCATTGCTTGCGATGGAGGTCAAATCCCGGTGGTTTCACTGTGGGGTCTGTGATGACCTCTCCGTTGTTGGCGTTGCCATCTTTCCAGGCTCTGCCCCACTCAGTCTTGAAGTCAAAGTCTTCCAGGGATTTGGCTGAAGACCAGAAGGGTTTGCGGGACTTCAGGCGCATGTTGGGCAGATTGTTCAAGTCAGCATGGATGGGAAAGTCAGGGTTAGCACGATGGTGCACCAATCTTTCAACATCCTCTCCCTTCCGCATATATTGGGAGGGGTGATGTGAGAGAGGACAGGGACCAACTGCAAAGGTTTTGACTTAAGCGTCCCTGTGATGACCCGCATTACAGAGTTAAGGACAGTATCAACTCGTTTGGTGTGGCAGCATTTGAACAAAACTTGGCTGTGAGTCGACTAGGGCTAAGCTTGCAGTACAGAAGGTGGACGCATTGGATCCCCAGCTGTTGCCTGCAAGTTTCCTGATGGTGTTGACCCTTGCTTTCAGTTTATTAGCCACCCTCTTCAGGTGTTCACGATCGGTGAGGGTGCGGTCCAGGGTGACTCCGAGGCACTTGGGGAATTCCTCATTCTTCGCCGGCTTACCACAAAAGAACACATGGAGCTTTGCATTGGTGAGCTGATTGCTGAGGTGAAAGGCAGTGACGGTTGTCTTAGATGGGTTGGGGCGAAGTCACCAGAAGGTGAAGTGCTCCTCCATCCCTTTCAAGTCTTGCGTCAGCGCTCTGCTGATATCCTCAAGGGCAGCTGATATCCTCAAGGGTGGGGAAGGGCAAGGTCATCTGCATACGTAAACTTCCTGGACGAGGTAGTTGGCATGTCACTCACATGGGTAGGGGAGCTAGGACAGAACCCTGTGGGAGGCCATCATTCAGAGTGCTGACAGAGCTGGTCTGGTCCCCAAGCGAGGGCAGGCATGGTGGTTTGGCAATTCAAAATTCTGGAAGTTTTCAGCAACAGACCATGTCTCTGAAGAAGGGTCTCGACCCGAAACGTCACCCATTCCTTCTCTCCAGAGATGCTGCCTGACCTGTTGAGTTACTCCAGCATTTTGTGATACCTTCGATGTCTCCACACGGTGTCATATGCTGATGACAGATCGATGAGAGCAAAACCAGTTTTCAGGGCACATTGGAAGCCAGCCTCTATATTGGTAGTGAGGGCAGGGACAATCTGCGCAGTTTCTACCAGGTCTAAAGCCAGCTTGCTCTCTGGGCAGAACAGGTTCTATCAATGGAGAAATCCTAGCAAGCAGGACGCACTCAAACAGCTTGTAGGATGTACACAAGAGGGAGATGGGTCGGTAACCAGCTGGATCATCAGCAGGTTTCCCAGGCTTGTGGATGGCGATGACCTTAGACTCTCTCCAGGCCTTAGGGATAATTCCTCTACAATGGACATGGGTGAAAAAAGCAGCCAGCCAGTTGCGTCCTTGGGGACCAAGGTTCTTCAGAAATTCCGGGTAAATCCCATCAACTCCTGCTGCGGGAGTTGAGAGAGAGAAAGGTAAGTGTAAAGTATTTTATTTCTTTTGTAAAATGATTTAATTTGCTTTCAAATTAAAGTGTTTCACATCAAGTGTTTTAAATTACTTTTAAAAAATTCAAATTTTAAATCTATTAATTTTGTCTTTGGTTTTTAATGTATTTTGAATATTTCTCAATGTTAAGAAAGCCCATGGCTTTGACATTTGTCAACGTTTCCTCCGCTATATCCTGGGTGGGGCTTGTCAATGTGACAGCTTTGGGTAGTATCTTCTGTTGGCCAGCAGGCTGCCCGGAGTCGCCTTGGACCACGCTGTTTCTCCCAGAGGGTTAGAGGCACATTGTTCTTCTGTGGAGTCCAATCCCAGTTGACTGTGAAGGCTAAGCATAACATAAAGCGGAGAGTCTGTGTGTCCAACAGTGCCTGCAGGATGACCATGCCTGTAATGCCCAGTCCCCAAGCTCACCCGCTCTCAAAGCTGCCACTGCAAATGCTTGATTGTTTGAAAGATTTGGAAACAAATCCTTCAGCCCACCGTCCACGTCAACCATTGATGTTCACATTGGTTCTATGTTTTTCATTTTTTGCACCCACTTCCTGCACCCAAGGGGCAATTTAGAGAAGCCAATTAACCGACAAACCTGAATATCTTTGGGATGGGGAGTAAATCTGGACGAAACCCACACAGTCACAGGGAGAACATGCTTACTCCACACAGACAGCAACCGAGATCGGGATCAAACCTGCATCTCAAGCGCTATGAGGCAGCAGCTCTACCACTTGCGCCACTGCACCACCTGCTTTGTTCATGAACATTCAAAACTACTTGGTAAACACAATTTTACAAACAAATAATTTAATTTTAATAAACCACCAAAAGCAACAGACAGTTAAAAACAATGAAATTCATTTAAATTAAACAAATTAAATCAAATAAAAATACTTTTTACTATTGTGTGCAGTTGTTGCTGCAGTGTGCAACAGCTCTACTTGCAGCAGGTTGACCTGGCAAAAGATTAGTGGGCAGACCTCCCAGCTGAGGATGTGGGAAGAAAGGAAGGCTGCATCCCCCCCTTCTTGGTGCAGAGCATACGTCCTGGGGCTGACACTTAACTGGAACAGAAGGTTGCACTAGACTGAGCTCAGCTGCCCCACTCTTTCACCCTGTTAACTGCTCAAAATTTATCAGAGCCAACGGGTTTTCTGGCTCTAAAATGGCAGATCTGTCCCGTTACTTTACTGCATGCTTTTCTGGTTTGCAGGGCCTTGCTGTTTTGGACCAGTCATTAATTACCAGTGTCAATAACACGAGCGACTGCGTGAAAGTATATAGTTAGCAGCAGATATCGGCAATTCACTACATGGCAATAAGATCTGCTCCATTACCTTTTACAGATTTTGAGACTTCAGTAGAACCAAATATATGTGAGGTGAACACAATCAACGGCTGTATGAGTAGGAAGGAACTACAGATGCTGATTAATACCAAAGATAGACACAAAATGCTGGAGTAACTCATGGGTCTGGCAACATCTCTGCAAAAATTGGATATTTTGGGTGACGTTTTGGGTTGGAACCCTTCTTCAGACTGTTTTTTTTAAATTTCGGAGAAAGTAAAAGCGGGCTGTGCAGAGCTGGGGAACGATAAGGTTGGAGGCTGTGGAGTGAAAGTAGCCGGAAGTGAGAAATTGGAGATAGTTTGAGAGGTAATGGCCTGGTGCTCATCTGTGGGGTCATGGTCCAGGGGTAAGTATGAAGAGGTGTCCAAGAGCTGGCGCCTGGCCTCTGCTCGCCAGACAATCAATGGCTAATACGTCCTCACTCCATGCATCTAATCAAAGACACCTATATTATTTTACTATGGTTTCAAACCTAGTCTTGCTGCTGATAACCATAAACTACCCCATTGTCACACACCCAGATTGCTAAGGCCATCTGAGGGGTTTGGTGGGGGCTAGAACATAGATCTTAGAACAGTAGACCACAGGAACAAACCCTTCAGCTTAGGATGTCTGTGCCAACCATGCTGCCAAGTTAAACTAACTCCATCCGCCTTTCACATGATCCCACCCTTCCATCCCCTGCATGTTCAACTGCCTGTACAGATGCCTCTTAGATGCCACTATTGTGTCTGCTTCTACTCCACCCCCTGATATTGCATCCACCTACCACACTCTGTGGAAAACAACATGCCCCACACATTTCATCTATAATTCCCACCCACCCCCCAACTTAAATGTTCCCCTCTCACCTAGCCCTTTATGTGATTACAGACTCACCAATGCGATTGCCCTTGACTGCCTCATTTCAGGGCCAGTTAGGAATAAACAAGAATGTGGATATAGCCAGTGATGCCGCATCATATGAGTTAACATAATGAACAAATTCCTCCTCTCCTCCCCTCACATTTTTCATTCAAACCAAACCCCACTCTCTTTCCCTCACGGAACAGATGTCCAAAATGTGCCTGTTTCCACATTCTACCTCAACCTCAACCTATCCATAGTTTCACCAAACTCCAGTTCTAATCCATTTACAGTGATGACAACTTCTGCCTCCAGGAAAGGTCCAGTGGTCAGAAAATTGAGAGTCATTGTCAGTTCTGCAGGATGTCACTTACGTCTGTGATAATTACCTTAGAAAACTCAAGCTGCACATGTATTGTTCTGTCTCAGTCCCCAACCCTCCCTGAGTGTCCTGCCATGCCTATCCCAAAACTTTCAGGAAAAGCATACCAGTAACAGTAATGTCACCACTGAGGAAACTTTTACATCAGCACCTCACCTGCTAAATGGAAGAAAAAAATCATTCACTGCTGGTTGTATCACCATCTCTAGACTTTGCAAGGTGTTCTAAGGCTGCACAGTCATGTCTCCAGACACAGTAGTGTCCCTGAAAAGACCAAGTAAACCAAGAATTGTACAGAAAGGTCCCCCTTCTACTGAGTCTGTTCCACAATAATCATAGCATTGGAGCTATAAACTCCAAAATAAGTAAGTACAATGGGCAATGTGCATTGGAGAAATCCTGACGCCAAGGAAAGAACAGAATCGTAACCGGAAGCACTCATCAGTTTTGCATTTGTTGCAAACACAAATTCCATTTGCTCTGAGATATATTGACTTTCAAGGTTGTTGCTAGGACATGAGGGCTTGAGCTATAGGAAGAGGCTGAGCAGGATAGGACTTAATGTGCATGCATAGGAAAGGTTGAGAGGGATATCGGCCATATGTGGGCAAATGGGATTAACAGAGATGAGGCATCTTGGCTGGAATGTGCAGGTTGGGCCGAAGGGCCTGGTTCCATGTTGTTTGACTATAATTTTTAATCGTGTGGCATGTAAAAAAGAACAATTTCTAGATTGCAGCAACTCTCCAATTTGACACTAATTCCTGAGACAGTGTGGCTGGACTAACTGGCTGTGGATTCAGGGACATACAGGTATGATGGGATGAGAATTTCAGATTACAGCAAAGGGGGCCCAGGGGATTTGAGTAGAGTAAGAATTAAGTAAAGTTAGGCTAGGTAGTGTAGGAAAATAACTGCAGATGCTGGTACAAATCAAAGGTATTTATTCACAAAATGCTGGAGTAACTCAGCAGGTCAGGCAGCATCTCAGGAGAGAAGGATTGGGTGACGTTTCGGGTCGAGACCCTTCTTCAGACTGAGTAAAGTTAGGCATGGAGCCAGACTCGAGTACAATGACTTACTCCATAGGAGATGAGGATAACTATTAATTGGGAAAAAATAAAGGATGCAAACTAGATTGACAGTTAATTATAACAAACAGGCACAATGGAAACAATTTGGCAGAAATAAATCATTAAATATTGCTTTACATGAGCACCATAATAAAGGATCTTAACATTTTACTTTGATCTTGGCAAGTCTGAGGCTTTATTAGAACAGCGTGTTCTGCCAAACTGTTTTTAACAAAGATGCCAGTGAAAGGAAGCAGAGCCACTATCCAGGTTTGCTGACAACAGTTAACAGCTTCAAGTTAGTGGTTTCAATGGACAAAGTTGATGCAGGTGGAGGTTCAGTGCAGCGGATCTGTGGTCTTCCATTTAAGATTTAAACAATAGACCAAAGCATTTTATTTATGGTAAGAACTGTGGAAATGTGAAGCGGAGATTTTTAGGAGTCAATACCTGTACAAAGAATGGGTTCAAAACATTTAACAAAGCAGTTGCAACACCAGCCATTATCACAAGAGATTTAGTGAATAAAAAGGCTGGAACATAGGCACTGCATGTTACACACTGCTCAGACAGTACTGGATTCAGTTCCTTGGACAGCATCACAGGAGGTTTAATGTGTAGGAAGGAACAGCAGATGCTGGTTGATACAGAAGATGGACACAAAATGCTGGAGTAACACAAATCTGAAGATGGGTTCCAGCCCAAAACATAGCTGTTCCTTTTTCCAGAGATGCTGCCTGACCTATTGAGTTTCTCCAGCATTTTGTGTCTATCCACAGGAGGGTTATATTGGTGTGGGAAGTCTCACATTAACTATGACGATTCTCTGGCTGAACAGGTTGTTAAAGAGCTGATTGCATAAACAAAGCTTGTATTCCTTTGAGTTAGGAATATTAAAGTGAACATATTGAGGGTTGTAAGATGAGATAGTTTTTTTTTTCAGTTTTCACTAATTAAACGTTAAAAACACAAAATGCCTACTCAGAGAAATCCCTGCTTATTGTCTTCTGCCCATAAAACTTCAAGACTGCAATTGATTAAAACATAAAATTCATATTTGAAGTTGGTTTGCTTTAACAATGTTGTTTACAGCTTTTGAAATGCTCATGTATCCACTGATTAATCCTATTCAATTCTGGGATCCACTTATCAATGGTGTGATGTTGAGGAAAATACTTGCACGAGTAAAACCTAGGTAAAATGGGTGAAAAATTAAAGGTGGGTGAGCACATGAAAAAACACGAAGATATAAGGAACTGCAGTTGCAGTTTTACAAAAAAAAACACAAATTGCTGGAGTAACTCAGCGGGACAGGCAGCAGCTCTGGAATAGAAAGGCAACATTACAGGTTGGGACCCTTCTTCAGACTGAAGAAGGGTCCCAAAAGAAATGTCACTGGTCGAGACCCTTCTTTAGACTGGGTCTGAAAACCCATCACTATGATGAGTCAAAGAGTGTAATCTTAAAATTACAGCTGGGTGACCTTCCCACTCTCCTTGATCAGACTTTGCTGGCTTTACCTCGCACTAAATGTTATTTCCTTATCATGTAAATGTTATTCCCTTATCATGTATCATTCCCGTATCATGAAAATGGATTGATTGTAATCATGTATTGTCTTTCTGCTGACTGGTTAGCACGCAACAAAAGCTTTTCACTGTACCTTGGTACAAGTGACAACAAACTAAACAAAACTGAACTAAGTCTTTGAAGGTCCATGGCAGGAAACACTTTCTCACACCAAAGGGGAATAGATATTTGCAGCTCTCTCCCCCCAAAAGATCTTAATTCAAGAGTTCAAACGATAGTTCTTGTTTGAGTGTTTTAAGGGATATGGAACAAAATTAAATCTAATTAAATAACAAAATTCTGGATACAGGGACAAATGTCCAGGATTTTGAGGGCTGAGGAAAATGTGCCCTTCTGATGAAATCTCTGCTGAATCCCAGGCATAGGACTCCCATTCCCGACTTTATATGGAATCACCAACAGATGTTAAAATGACAAAATGAAATTCTGAACTGCAGCTATCATGCAAGCCTGGCTTCAATATACTGACAAAATGTGTAAGGGTAAATTTAGCTAAAATAACTTTACATGCATAAAAGGTGAAGGCTATTTGTTTCTGTCAGGAAGTTTATTTATTTGCTTCAAGCCGGCTGAGTGCATATCTGCAAATGTACCCCTTCCAAAGATCACTAAAGTAGTGGGTGTCGAGCAGATCACTGGTACAAGATAGCCATAATAAGCACCATGCTGGCTTGGAGCAAACAGCTGTCAATAATACATATTCAATTTAGCCACTGTCAATCTTCCCATTAGAAGTGTGGGTTATTTATTCTCTCAAGAAAGCACCCCTACTGATAATCCAGCATTTTAAAATTCACCCTACAGTGACACATCTGAAATGTATTCACCACTAAATGTAGCAATATAAATGAAGATAAAGATCTATTTAAACAGAAGGTTAGAAAAGCATTGCAATGTGACAGAAACCATCCTAATACTGTACAATTTCTGTTGATGGTTTTGCTTATTATTTTTTTAATATGTCATGAAATTTATTACTGATGCAATATTTCTGTTATTTTGATAATCTTCCAGGAGCCCTTTCTGTCAAACAAGCAATTATGTTTAAATATTTACTTGTCAGTTTTTAGATATTAATTGAGCTCTTTGAAAAAAAATCCATGTCAAAGAATCTGCCATTTCCTCAGTTGGTGGCCAACATGAATAACTCTTCCTTGATCTACGCAAGGCTGAACACTACAGTCAGTAGTCAATCAGGAAGACAGGCAAATTGCATTGAAGTTTATTATTGTGGTTTGAACAGCATGCTCTTCAGCAGTTTAATGTCAACCAAGTAGATTGTTAAAATCTTATAGATTTAGATGCCAAACATACAGCAAGTAATTGGTTCTGTGGATATCCAAAGAACATACAAGATATATGTCTATAACTTGCTCCAGTTGAGTATCCACTGAATCTGTACAACACAACCAGACACATTTTCAGCATGGTATGCTTCCGAATTATTGGAAATAGGGCTATTTATCATATCATATCATATCATATATATACAGCCGGAAACAGGCCTTTTCGGCCCACCAAGTCCGTGCCGCCCAGCGATCCCCATACATTAACACTATCCTACACCCACTAGGGACAATTTTTTTTACATTTACCCAGCCAATTAACCTACATACCTGCACCAAGATGTACAATGTCAGATGAATTGCTCACTCTTATCAATGCTGAGATTATGGTCCTATGATTTTTATGGATCATTTGCTTCTGTAACAGTAGATGGAAATACAATGCTAGGTACATGTCATTCTCACGGTAACATGCCGATTCAGATGTATTGAAAACTGTACAATTTTACATTGACGAAAGATTTTCATATGCAGGATCTTTAATTCCAGTGTGTACCAAAACATCTTCGAGTCATTAACATGGAATTAAAGTGTTCAATGCTAGCCAAAATAGACTTTGGACTTTAGAGATACAGCGTGGAAACAGGCCCCTCGGCCCACCAGATCCGGACTGACCCGTGATCGGTAGAGCACTAGCACTGTCCTACACACCAGGCACAATTTACAATTAACAGAACTCAAGTAACCTACAAACCTGTACATCTTTGGAGTGTGGGAGGAAACCAATGATTTTTTAAAATAAATGTAATGGATTTTGGAAAATCTATATGTGCGAGAAGTAATTTGTCCTTAATGTTTTGTGATCAATTGCACGATATGTTAATATCAGTTTAATGAAAAATGCTTGTGCAGAAGAGTGGAAAGATTTGGTTACTGTGGTAGTTTGGGCTTTCATAGAACATAGAACAGTGCAGCACAGGAACAGGCCTTTCAGCCCACAATGTCTATGCCGAAAATGATGCCAAGATAAACTAATCCCTCTTCCCTGCACGTGATCCATACCCCGCCATTCCCTGCATATTCATGTGCCTATCTAAAAGTCTCTTAAATACCATTACAATATCTGTCTCCACCACCACCCCTGGAAGCACAGGATATGGTTGAATTGATAGCATTGATAGCAATCTGAAGAAGGGTCTCGACTCGAAACGTCATCCATTCCTTCGCTCCAGAGATGCTGCCTATCCCGCTGAGTTACTCCAGCATTTTGTGTCTACCTTCGATTTAAACCAGCATCTGCAATTGCTTTCCTACACAGCATATTTCACTGTCGGGTTTAAGCCCCATCCAGAGATATGAACACAAAAGGTTAGACAGAGAACAATTGATAGCATTGGTTCAATGGTTTAATGGTCTTTTATTGTTACGTGTACCATTTAAGGTAGAGTGAAATTTGATTTGATACCAGAAAAAAACCCCAATAAGACACACAACCAAATAAAAGTTAACATAAACACCCACCACAGCTGCTCCCCCACATTCATTACTGTGATGGAAGGCAATAAAGTCTAATTTTCCTTCCTCCTTATTCTCCTCTGGATGGGACAGTCGGACCATCCGCAGTCGGGGCGATCGAAGCTCCCTCAGTCGGTGATCATAGGTCCCACATCAGGGCGATCAAAGCTCCCACGATCCTGCGGCTTGGAGCTCCCGAAGTCGGTCCCTAACCAAGGGACCGCAAGCTCCACGGTGTTAAGTCCGCAGGCTCTAGCGGTTGGAGCTCCCAAGGTTGATCGCTGACAAAGGGACCACCAGCTCCATGATGTTAAATCCGCAGACTCCCGCAGTTGGAGCTCCAAAAGTTGATCCCCAGCAAGAGGCAGCCAGCACCTCGATGTTATGCCGTAGTGCAGATGGAGATATAAGGGAAAAAATCGCATCTCTGTCGAGGTAAGAGATTTCCCTCAACCACCCTCCCGCCCCCCACATAATACAAAGCTATAGATACACTAAAACATACATTTAACAACATACTATAAACAACAAAGAAAGAAAAGGACGAGACAGAATGACCTCACAGTGAAACACTAGTTCAGTTTAGTTTATTGTCACGTGTACTGAGGCACAGTGAAAAGCTTTTATTTTGCGCGATCCAGTCAGCAGAAAGACAATACATGAGTACAATCGTCTGTTTTGTCGACACATGTTAGAGGTTATGGGGAGAAGGCAGGAGGGAGGGATAGATCAACCAAGATTGAATGGCGGAGTAGACCTGATGGGCCAAATGGCCTAATTCTACTCCTGTTCCTTCTGATCTTATGACCTTATGATTTATTGGGTATAAATACACAGGGATTCTTCATGGTGAGAGTCTTTGGGATGAGTCACTAAATTGAAGCCCATGCAGATTCCATGGCACAATTTTGAAGAACAGCAGCAGAGTTGTCTCTGTGATCCAGCCAATATTTAGTTTAGAGATACAGCATGGCAACCAGTCCTTTGACCCATCAAGTCCATGCTGACCTGTTAACACTAGTTCTATGTGACCCCATTTATTCATCCACACCTTACACACGAGGGGTAATTTACAATTAACCTACAAACCCATATGTTTTTGGGATGAAGGTTATCACATCACAAAAGATGAGTATAAAACATCAACATGAAAAGCACAGGTAAACTGCTGCTTCCACTAAAAGGCAAATTAGCCCCCCCCTCCCCCTCCCCCTCCCCCCCAAGACAAGGTGGAAGGACAGTTGCAAATGAAGGTGTCCATGGAAAGGGAGAAGGTCTTAGTGAAAATGGAAAAGTAAGCCAAAGGGAGTAACAACATGATGGAGATGTCAGAAATTTCCGAATCCTTTGAACATGAAGCCTGGTGAAGTGGAAAGCGAGGACGGGGACAAATCTATATTGGTCTGACATTGGATCAAGGGGGGAGCAAGAATGAGAGCAAAAGTGTCTGCTCCATTTCCTGCACAGATGCACTGAGTTTACAAATGCAAACTAATCGTGGTTTCCTGATATGTTTGCTCATTGAATGAGACTGGCCTTCAGCATGCGTAAGAAAATAACTGCAGATGCTGGTACAAATCGAAGGTATTTATTCACAAAATGCTGGAGTAACTCAGCAGGTCAGGCAGCATCTCAGGAGAGAAGGAATGGGTGACGTTTCGGGTCGAGACCCTTCTTCAGACTGAGGGCATTGTTTTGTAAAGCAGGTCTTGTGGTTTCTAAAGAAACGACCAAAAGAGACTTTGTTCCTGCATAATTTGTGGAATGCTGAATGAAGATGAATTAACCTTTTGCTCCAAAAATTTAAGTACCTCTAATTGTTGAAGAATAGATTGCATCAAATAGTGTTCCAGAACGTTGTGTATTAAACATAGATACTGAGATTATTTATGGGTGTAGATATCTCATTTTCTACATAATGGACCAAAATTATTTTATGGCCACCAGATTCAAATTCATAATAAATCTTCATAATGTTTCTTTGTGGAAGTTGTTGCTGCATTAGTTTAGAGATACAGCGTGGAAACAGCCCTTCTGCCCACTGAGTCCACACCGACCAGCGATCCCCGCACACTTACATTATCCTACACACACTACGGACAATTTACATTTATACCAATTAACCTACAAACCTGTACATCTTTGAAGTGGGGGTAGAATAAGGAAAGGCATAGATAAAGAGGATGTGGAAAGGATGTTTCCACTGGTGGGAGAGTCTAGGACCAAAGGTCATCGTCGCAGAATTAAAGGGTATCTTTTAGAAAGGAGATGAGGAGGAACTTCTTTAGTCAGAGGGTAGTTAACCTGTGGAACTCATTGCCACAGAGGGCTGTGGAGGCCAAGTCAGTGGATATTTTTAAGGCAGAGATAGACAAATTCTTGATTAGAACAGATGTCAAGATTATGGGGAGAAGGCAGAAAAATTGGATTAGGAGGCAGAGATCAGCCATGATTGAATGGCGGAGTGGACTCGATGGGCCGAATGGCCCAATTCTACTCCTATAACTTGTAACTTGTGAATTTGTGAAACCAAAGATCTTGGAGAAAACCCATGCGGTCACGGGGAGAACGTACAAACTCCATACAGACAGCACCCATAGGCGGGATCGAACCCTGGTCTCTGGCACTGTAAGCGCTGTAAGGTAGCAACACTACCGCTGCGCCACTGTGCACCATGCAAAATTTTCATGTGGTTTCTTCGCATTGATGTTGGAGGCAATCCTCTCAGATATGTATGATTCAGCACTGGAGAGGAGCCGTACTGCTGAGTTTGTGCACAGACTGACACATCGAAGAGAAGGATAAATTGACCCAGGCCGGGTAGGATATCAATGTTTGCACAGCTCCTAACTTCCCTAACCCTTCCCTAACAGAATTGTTTTACCACTGATAAAACTCGTTGTGATGGGACTACAAAGCTGGTTCCATTATTGGGAAGTGGGAGAGGCCTGGCAGCCATCTTGAAACTTACCCTCAGATAATTAAAGGGTAAATGAAAATCAAAGAGAGAACTGCAGATGCTGGATAGGCCATAGGTTTTGATAAAACGCCTCAGACCTAAACAGTTGATGTCATTTCTTTTCCACAAATGCTGACTGACTTGCTGAGTATTTGGAGCATTTTGTGTTTTTATCTCTGCAAATTCACTGTTGTTTTGGAAGGGATTGCAGATTAATTACTGGCACTCACCTTTAACTTTACTTGAGCAGCATGTGGCAGCCTGCGCTATTAATCTAGAGATAAACTCTCAGATCCTTTTAGAGTAGCTGAGTATTTTAAATCCAGATAATTAAATAAATTCAGCTAATTAATTAAAAAGCAGTATCAATAATGGTCACTTCACAATTTTCAGCTTAGTCATAGTCATAGAGTGATACAGTGCGGAAACAATTTTTTCGGCCCAATTTACCCACACCGGCCAACATGTCCCAGCTACACTAGTTCCACCTGCCAGCATTTGGTCCATGTCCCTCCAAACCTGTCCTATCCATGTACCTGTCTAACTGCTTCTTAAATGTTGGGATAGTCACTGCCTCAACTACCTCCTCTGGCAGTTTGTTCCACACATCCACCACTCTTTGTATGAAAAAGTTAACCCTCAGATTCATATTAAATCTTTTCCCCTTCACCTTAAACCTATGTCTTCTTACTGTACAAGAGAAAGGGAAATCTGATCTGACCTCTGTGTAACCCCAAGCCCAGCAATGTGTTTGACTTGAAACAGCAACACAGTGGAGCAACTAGTCGAGCCGCTGTCTCACATCCCCATGGACCTGGGCTAAATTTTCTGACCTTGGGTCCTGCCTTAGTGGAGTTTGCACATTCTCCTTGTGAGCATGTGGGTTTTACCCCCAGGTGCTCCAGTTTCCTTCCCAAAGATATGAAGGTTGGTAGGTTAATTGGCCACTGTAAATTCCCCCCTAATGTGTAGGTGAATTTTAGGATCTGGAGATGTTGATGTCAAGATGAGGAGAATAAAGAAATAAGATTAAAGTTGGATCAGTGTTCATTGACGATCAATGGGCAGCACTGCCTTGGTGGGGTGCAGGGTCCTGTTCCAATCTATAATCTCATAATGTAAGTATTTACTGGAAAAGTAACGGCATCTGACTGATGGTGCTCAGATGTTGTGATCCTTTTCAACTCCTGCTCCCTCCACCTGTAACATCTACAGTGAAATCTCATCCCTTCCACCACTCTACCCGCAACCAACCAACCACCCCCCCCCCCCTCACCCCCCCCCCCCCCCCCCCCCCTCCCTCCCCGTCCCCCTCCACCTAGGTAATTCACTTCCATCATACAAAAGTGAAACCTCGGCAAGCGTATGGCCTTGATGGTGTACATGGCCACATTCCCAAAAACCTGCAAGGACCATCCGGTACAGTGGAAAGTTTACTATCTGATTGCATCAGGGCATGGTTCAATCGCTAAACAATAGACAATAGACAATAGGTGCAGGAGTAGGCCATTCAGCCCTTCGAGCCAGCACTGCCATTCAATGCGATCATGGCTGATCACTCTCAATCAGTACCCCGTTCCTGCCTTCTCCCCATAACCCCTCACTCCGCTATCCTTAAGAGCTCTATCCAGCTCTCTCTTGAAAGCATCCAACGAACTGGCCTCCACTGCCTTCTGAGGCAGAGAATTCCACACCTTCACCACTCTCTGACTGAAAAAGTTCTTCCTCATCTCCGTTCTAAATGGCCTACCCCTTATTCTTAAACTGTGGCCCCTTGTTCTGGACTCCCCCAACATTGGGAACATGTTTCCTGCCTCTAATGTGTCCAATCCCCTAATTATCTTATATGTTTCAATAAGATCCCCCCTCATCCTTCTAAATTCCAGTGTATACAAGCCTAATTGCTCCAGCCTTTCAACATACGACAGTCCCGCCATTCCGGGAATTAACCTAGTGAACCTACGCTGCACACCCTCAATAGCAAGAATATCCTTCCTCAAATTTAAAGAAGTAAGGTAGCTTCAGAAAGTGGTGGACATTGCCTGATCTGCCGGTATTGACCTCCATATCAAAGACCTACCTCTGGAAGACAACCAATATCATCAAAGATCCATGTCACCCTGGCCACACTCTCTTCTCTCTGCTACTATCAGAAAGAAGGTACAGGAGCCAGAGAAATGTTAAGAACAGCTTCATCCATCAACCATCAGGTTTTTGAATAACAATGCACAACCAAAACTACAACCCTCACTTCAGCACCAAACCACTATGGACTTTGCATTACAACTTGCTCTAGAATGCTTTTGTTTCTCCACTAGTTTACTTACAATAACAACTTTGTTTAATTAGTATCGTTTAGAGATACAGCGCAGAAACGGGCCAACCGAGTCAAGGCCGACCAGCGATCCCCATACACTAGCACTATCCTACACACCTGGGACAATTTACAACTTTTACCAAAATCAAATGAACCTACAAACCTGTATGTCTTTGGAGTGTGGGAGGAACCCAGAGCACCCAGTTCTTTCGAGGAAAAGGGACAACCCATGTGCTTATAGGGAGAATGTACAAACTCCGTACGGACAGCATCCGTAGTCAGGATCGAACCCAGGTCTCTGGCGCTGTAAGGCAGCAACTCCACCGCTGCACCACTGTGCCACCCCAAGTTTATTGAATTTTTTTTTTGGTGTTGTTGCAACGAATGTGCCTGTAAGGTTCAGCAAGATAGAATGTCATTGTTCCACTTCCTATCCAGAGCATATTGCAAATAAACATACTTGACTTTTGATTTTTATACCTATCTCTTAATTTCTAGATCAATTAGGGATTATGATAAAAACCACCAAAGCCGTTCATGTTAATATCCCCTCTGAATAGTTGCTTCAATAGAGAGTTTGGAAGTGGGAATGTTAAAATCCCCATTCACCCTATTGCATTGACATACGTTTTACTGTATTTTTTGAAAAATACTGAAGTTTCAAGGTGCTTTTTTGAAACACAGTTAAGATATTAAAGGAATGTGCCGTTATTTAACTTTGTTATAGGCACTGCACAATATGAATTATACTGTGACTTTGTGTTCTTTCTGCCATGTACAAAAATTAGAAGGCTTGAGTGGTTGTGAAGAAATATTAATCATCCACGCATTTTGTAATGGAAAAAAATGCAAAGCATCAAGGAAAATATATAAATGTCAGAAGTGGTGGAATGGGACAAAGGTGGTTGTGTGAAAATATTTCTCATTAGTGAGCTGAAAACTGCTTTGATGGAGACCATTCAGCCCATCTGCCCCTACAAGTCCAAGGAGAGCAATCCCAATAAATCTAATTTTCCCTATAGTTGCCTACACACCTGCACATTATTCTCTTTCATATGCATGCATCCATTCCCCCTCTTTTCTTTTTGACATTAACCAACACTAAAGGGCATTTACAGTCATTGATTAACTGCCAGCGCATCCTGTGGGAAGTGGGAGGAAATTAGAGGACCAAGACGAAACCCCTGCAGTCACAAATAGAATGTACAAACTCCACTCAGGAGCAGAATTGAACCCTGGCCCCTTGAGCTATGAGGCAGTATTACTAACTGCTGCAATAACCATGCTGACCTAGCAAGTATTTCATAAAATCCTGAGGGCTGGATGTGGAGAGGGTGTTTGCTTCTCTTTGAGAACTAAGGATCAATGTTTAAAAATGTCGTGCATTTTGGACAGAGAGGAGTAATTTATTTTTCTTGCAGATGGTCGTCAGTTTATGAAACTCCCTTCCTCAAAGGCTGATGGAAGCAGACTCTTTGAATATTTTAAAGACAGAGTTAGATTGATTCTTGACAAGCAAGCGTGTGTAATATTACAAAGATTAGTGGGAACGTGGAGTTAAAGTTATATAAAGATCAGCCATCATTTTATAAAATGGGAGAACTGGGTTAATGATCTGATTGAGCTACTCTTGTTGCTAATGCATGGATAGAGTACGTAGTACAAAGAACAGTATGTCACAGGAACAGGCCCTTTGGTTCACAATATCTGTGCCAACCTTTATGTCAGGTTAAAGTAATCTCCTCTGCCTGCACATAATCTATATTGCTCCATTCCCTGCATATTCATATCTATATACTAAAATTCTCCTTTATTTGTTGTTTGTTCCTGAACTACAGCCAAAACGGCATATAATAGTGTGACAATTTTAGTCCCACCTTACTCACCGTCGTTCCTTTGGTGCTAATGGAAGAAGTTTCATTGAAATCGGTGTTATATTTTTAAAGTTATTCACATTTTAAAGTTTAAATCTATCTCCTAGGGAGGGAGGGGGGAAGGGAGGGGGGAAGGGAGGGAGGGGGAAGGGAGGGAGGGGGGAAGGGAGGGGATGGAGGGAGGGGGAGGGAGGAGAGGGGGAGAGGGGGAGGGAGGAAGGGAGGGAGGGAGGAGGGGGGAGGGGAGAGGGGGGAGTGGGGAGGGGGTCTGCACCAATGTAGGAGAGGTTTGGGCCCAACGGGTCCACTTGGTCTAGTACCTATCTAAAAGCTTCTAAAACATCTCTATCATATCTGTTTCCACTACCTCCCATGGCTGTGCGTTCCAGGCACCCACCACTCTCTGTGTAAAAATCATGCCCCAACACATTTCCTTTCAACTTTCCTCCTCTAAACGTAAGCCTATGCCCTCTAGACTGACATTTCCACCCTGAGAGAAAGGTTTTGAGTGTCTCTCATGTTTTGATGTATTCAAGAGAGAGTTAGATATAGCTTTTGGGGCTAACGGAATCAAGGGATATTAGGGGAAAGCACGAAAGGGGAACTGATTTTGGATGAACAGCCATGATCAAATTGAATGGCAATGCTGACTCGAAGGGCCGAATGGCCTAATCCTGCACCTATTTTCTATGTTTATATGTCTAGTATCTATACATCATAATTTTATAAATTTCTTTCAGCCTCCATATTTCCAGACTAAACAATCCAAGTCTGTCCATCATATCCTTATAGCTAATACATACAGCATCCTGGTAAATCCCTTCAGCACCCTCTTCAAAGCTTCCACACCCTTCCGTAATGGAGTGACCAGTACAACACAATTGTAATGGGGTGACCAGAACTGCACGCAGTGTCTGTTTGTATGAGAGATTCCTGTACTCCTCCAGAATTCTGATTAACAAATGTAGCATCTGGATGCTTAAACTTGTGACCTTCCAGCCTTCAATATTGCCCATTTGGAAGGATACTGATGACTTTCGATTTACTTGCATTCCCAGTATTATTTATGGATCTCAGCAGAGGTGCTGAATGAATGATGATTGCCCACAGATGGTGAAGTTGACAAGATTAAGTGAAAGGCTGGTAAAAAGATGGGACCAGACCTAAAAGAGATACAAGGGTCAAAATCAGGAATAAAACAACAAGAAAAAATGTCTTCTGTAATAATGTGTCTGCAAAAGCAGAATTGTTTGGAAGTGTGGACTGCCTTAATCAAATTGTACCTTAATGTTAAAACTGTATATGTGAAGTGAAAGTGCTAAAAATGCAACAAAATGGGCATATCATTATACTCTGCATCCCAGGAAGTTAGTTAAGCAATACTATATTCAATATTTTTGTTGTTCATTGTCATTAGTACAATAATCTGAGGACAAGTCGAGTTAAGCCAAGTTGAGTTCATTGTCATGTGCAAAAGTACAGTGAGGTACAAGTATAATAAAATTCTTGAACCAATCTTGTATGAGGTCAAATGGGTCCCAACCCGAAACATCACCTGTCCATTCCTTTCTCAGTTGCTGCCTGACCCGTGGACTTCCTCCAGCACTTTCTGTTTGGCTAAATTACTTGTTTACCTGATCTAAAAACCCATGAGCATAAACACAGAATTATATATATTGTGTATGTGTGCTTTCAAAACAACAAAAGATGAATTATTTTTCCTCAAAGTATGGGAGGTACATTATTTGCAGCAGCTTTCTCCTTTAGGTAAGAGAACATTGCAACAAACTGCTATTAAATGTGTTAAGATATCCTCATTTTTCAACCTTTTCTAGCTCTGATGAAAGGTCATCTATTTGAAGCACTATTTCTGCTTCTCTATCCACAGATGCTGCCTGATCTAGTGAATACTTCCAGCATTTTGTGTTCAAACAGGAGCTTTTCTATACAAATGAAAAATATGGCATTATAATTAATTAATGATTTCTAGTCTGCTTCTTCTTGTGTATGGCATGCACAGCCTAAAGTTGTAGGTCAAGGATAGACATCCAGGCCAAGGTAGCATCATTTGCTGGGTGAATGGCCTTGATGCTACCAGGGAAAAGCCTCAGTGATCAGTCATTCACGATGTGTGTGATGGTCTGGTCTGGATATCCGCAGTCACAAGCAGGGCTGTCTGTCATCCCCCACTTGTGCAGGTGATGGGCTGTTCTTGCATGGAGGGTGCGGATCCTGTTCAGGGTTAGCCATTGCTTGCGATGGAGGTCAAATCCCGGTGGTTTCACTGTGGGGTCTGTGATGACTCTCCGTTGTGGGGTTGGCATCTTTCCAGGCTCTGCGCCACACAGTCTTGGGGTCAAAGTCTTCTAGGGATTTGGCTGAAGACCAGAAGGATTTGCGTGTTGGGCAGATTGTTCAAGTCAGCATGGATGGGAAGGTCAGGGTTAGCCACGATGGTTGCACCAATCTTTCAACATCCTCTCCCTTTTGCGTATGCTGGGAGGGATGATGTGAGAGAGGACAGGGAGCCACTGCAAAGGTTTTGACTTAAGCGTTCCTGTGATGACCCGCATTGCAGAGTTAAGGACAGTATCAACTCGTTTGGTGTGGCAGCTATTAGCCCAAGCTTTTGAACAAAACTCAGCTGTGAGTAGACTAGGGCTAAGCTTGCGGTACGGACGTTGTGTGTATTGGATCCCCAGCTGTTGCCTGCAAGTTTCCTGATGATGTTGACCCTTGCTTTCAGTTTATCAGCCACCATCTTCAGGTGTACACGATCGGTGAGGGTGCGGTCCAGGGTGACTCCGAGGTACTTGGGGAATTCCTCATTCTTCACCGACTTACCACAAAAGGACACTCGGAGTTTTGCATTGGTGAGCTGATTGCTGAGGTGAAAGGCAGTGACAGTTGTCTTAGATGGGTTGGGGCGAAGTCGCCAGAAGGTGAGGTACTCCTCCATCCCCTTCAAGCCTTGGGTTAGCGCTCTGCTGATATCCTCAAGAGCAGGGTGGGAGATTGCAACCTTCACGTGGTCCACCCTGTTTCGACAAATGCAATCAACCCGACGTGCACAATCTAATAGATGTAGTATTTTGGTGTCACTTTTGACAATGATTTCTGGTGTAAATGTACTTTAATTTAACTTTAAAACCACTGTAATAAACAGCCCCATCAGAATCAGAATTACTGGATTTTACTCCCACACTGAAAGTCCAGTGCATCAGACCATTAGTGATCGACTACATTGATCCACAATCAATCGACATGGATTTATTGGCCCATTGCAGTTTTCACAACATTGACTTTTTTTACAGATTAGTTGACTTAATTAGACATCATTTAGATCTTTTCTTGAGAAAATAAAGAACTGAACATAATTCATAATTGTAATGCAAAACCATTAGCTTTTTTCAACGTCAACCGGATGCCCTAGTTACATCCAGATCAGGGAAAGCTATGCCATGTAAAACAATAACCTAAAGTTAAATGCAAAGCAGGGATTATTATCTTACAACTCAAAGCAAAAGCTACTGCAAGATATAAATCATCTATTAATAGATTTGAAGCTGATGTTACCCTTGTTCAAAGTGACATAAACCATTAAACTGAAGGTCAAGTATATTAAAGGCCAACTAAATCCTTTTGATTAAAATATGTTTTAAGTATAACCCGATGAAGTTATTCAAAATGTAAGACCAAGAAAACACTTTATATTTTCAAGTTGACCCAAAGTTGTATTTTGCTGGCTTTGTTTTAAATTCTTTCGAAAATTTTAAAAGTGCATCTTCTCCATATACCTATTCACGAGTTGGCCGTTGTTAATTTCGTAGCCAACAGTTAAAAGATTATCTTGTCATTATTATGTAGTCATTTGGGGGAGTTTGCTGTGCACAAATTGGCTAATGCATTTCTTTTAGTTTTTTAGTTTAGTTTATTATTGTCACATGTACATCGAAAAGTATTTATTGTTGTGTACTATCCATTCAGCGAAAAGACTGTACATGATAACAATCAAGCCATCCACAGTGTACAGATACAGGATGAAGACAATAACATTTTGTGCAATATAAAGTCCAGTAAAGTCCAATTAAAGGTAGTCAAATGGTCTCCTACATTAGAACTATGGTTAGATTTCCAAAACTACTTGGTTGCCTGTACAGTGTTTTGGAATAGTCTGAGATTGAGGGAGGAGTTATATAAATGCAAATATTTCTTAACTATTTTCCTCCTAATATGCCTTTCCCACCACTTCTGTAAAGGTACAGTAGAAGAGTTTGAAGAAGGATCTCGACCCAAAACGTCACTTATTTGTGTTCTCCAGAGATGCTACTTGACCTGCTGAGTTACTCCAGTACTTTGTGTCTTTTTATATAAGGGCACAAATGGGTTAGAACCTCCCTTTAACTGGACTTGCGAATAACTGAACAAAATATTCACTGTCTCACAGTTGCGATTTGTTTTAAAAGAAATTCCATAACTTAAATATTTACATATCTTCAGACTCTATGTGGAATATGGCCTTGAACTTACATAAAATAAAACAGAGGAGCCAACAAGCAAAACTCTATGTGGGTTTCTAAGTTGTATTCTCAACAAAGAGGCTAGGTAAATTCCCAGAGGGTGCTGCAATGTTATTTGAGATGTAGAGATTGGAGTCCAGGCAGTAATTCAAGTTCTATTTCAAACGTGTGTCCATCCATATTTAGAAGATAGATTGCTTCCCACTAATTGCTCATCAATATACGGTTTAATCATAAGCTCTGGAACATAAAATAATATTGTTTACAAAATATTTTAAAAGAAGGAGCAGAACAAATTTAGTTGTAATGTTAAGATAAACACTCCATTGACAGTTAGTGGACAACTGCTTATTTCTGTTAGATATTTCCTCAATTTGAGAGAGGAGTGGAATATACATATTCTTTATACAATTTACTAAATTACCACCAATGTGACTTCAGTGGGGGATGTCATTTTTCACAGCAATGCTTAATTTTTCTATTTTGATGCATAATTGCCATTGGCTATTTTTCTTCTCAACAACCATTGACTTCCTTACAAGCTTTAAATAATGATGACATTATTGAGAATAGACACAAAATGCTGGAGTAACTCAGTGGGTCAGACAGCATCTCTGGAGAAAAGAATAGGTGACATTTTGGGTTTATTATTTAGATTGTGGCGGTCTCTGGTGGTGAGCCACGCGTGGTGCAAACCCTTGGCTTGGGGGGTGGGGTCACGGGACTTGGAATGGGCAGGAGTGGCAGTTGTTAGTGGAGTTCCTGGAGGTGTTGAACTGGTTGGGGGTTTGGGGAGCGGTATGATGCTTGAGGAATAAAGGAAACTTGGCTTGACGCGTGTCCCGCTTCATTGGCTTTGCTTGACACTCGTGTCTCGCTTCATTGGTGACCCCAACGTGATATGAACACGCAGCCTTCTCACTTTGAGATAATAAATAATATCTAGACTCTTCTTTAGACTCTCAGAGATGCTGCCTGACCCGTTGAGTTACTCCGGCATTTTGTGTCTATCTTCAGTGTAAACCAGCAAATGCAGTTCCTTTCTACTCATGACATTATTGAGATTACTTGCTGTACTGGCACCAAAGCAGGAAAAGAGGGAACAGTGGAACAAAGTATGTACATACCCTTTTCCCAAACTTATAGATATCATCATTTTTTAGCCCCACTTCCATTACCTACTTTTCTCAGCAAGCCAGACTTTTGTTCAATTGAAAGTAAAACATTGATTGCTTATCTTTTCAATTTCAACATTACTTACAACTGCAGTGAGAGGTACATGACATGATCAGCAGAATCTTTGCCTCTTTTGATAAGAACTGGATTCCAGGCTCTGAGAGGAAATGAAAGTAATCCTTTTATTGATTTTGTCAATGGTCAAGCTTCACAAAGTGTTACGTGTATTATCAGTGAAGCTAGTTTCACTGCATGAAGATGTCATCATTCAACATAAGTCAGCAAAGGACTCCTGCAGAATACAATTTAAAAAAAGTGCCAGCATTCAGAATAAAAACTTCTGTCTGGTGTGACCCATTTAAATCAGTGGAACTTGTGATGGCTATGGTATCCATCATAAGTGCCTTTCAGAATTCCTGTTGAGACATTAATAGACAATATACAATAGGTGCAGGAGGAGGCCATTCGGCCCTTCGAGCCAGCACCACCATTCAATGTGATCATGGCTGATTATTCTCAATCAGTACCCCGTTCCTGCCTTCTCCCCATACCCCCTGACTCCGCTATCCTTAAGAGCTCTATCTAGCTCTCTCTTGAATGCATTCAGAGAATTGGCCTCCACTGCCTTCTGAGGCAGAGAATTCCACAGATCACAACTCTCTGACTGAAAAAGTTTTTCCTCATCTCAGTTCTAAATGGCCTACATCCTAAATTCTTAAACTGTGGCCCCTTGTTCTGGACTCCCCCAACATTGGGAACATGTTTCCTGCCTCTAACGTGTCCAACCCCTTAATAATCTTATACGTTTCGATAAGATCTCCTTTCATCCTTCTAAATTCCAGTGTATACAAGCCTAGTCGCTCCAGTCTTTCAACATATGATAGTCTGTGGCGGCAGCGGTAGAGTTGCTGCCTTACTGTGTCAGAGACCTGAGTTCGATCCTGAACTCGGGTGCTGTCTGTACGAAGTTTGTACATTCTCCCTTTGACTGCATGGGTTTTCTTTGTGTGCTTCAGTTTTCTCCCATATTCCAAAGACTGCGGGTTTGGAGGTTAATTGGCTTCTATAAATTATCACTAGTGTGTAGGATAGAACTAGTGTGAACAGGTGATCATAAGTCGGCAGGGACACAGTGGGCTGAAGGGCCTGTTCCAAGCTGTATCTAGAAATTAAACTAAACATTAGGTCCAGTGCTGCGTTGCTTCAAAAGCAAGTGATTGAAGTGGATTTAGTGTTGTCCAATGAACCAGATTTAATAAGGGGACTCAAGGTAAAGGAACCGCAAGGAGGTAGTGACCATAATATGATTAGTTTTCATCTGCAATTTGAGAGAGAGAAGGTTAAATCAGAAGTGTCAGTGTTGCAGTTGAACAAAGGGGGCTATGAAGGCATGAGAAAGGAGCTGGCCAAGATCGACTGGAAAAGGATCCTAGCATGAATTACGGTGGAACAGCAAAGTCAGGAATTTCTGGGAATAATCCAGAAGATGCAAGATCATGTCATTCCAAAGAGGAAGAAAGATTCTAAGGGGAGCAAGAGGCAACCGTGGCTGACAAGGGAAGTTAGGGATGGAATACAACTAAAAGAAAAGATGTATAACATAGCAAAGAGTAGTGGGAAGCCAGAGGATTGGAAAAACTTTCAAAGGACAACAGAAGGAAACAAAAAGGGTAATACGGGGTGAAAAGATGAAGTACGAGGGTAAGCTGGCCAAGAATATAAAGAAGGACAGTAAAAGCTTCTTTAGATATGTTTAGAGAAAAAGATTAGTAAAGATAAATGTGGGTCCCATAAAGCAGAAACGGGTGAAATTATTAGGGATATCAAGGAAATGGCAGTTGAACAGGTACTTCGGATCTGTCTTCACTAAGGAAGACACAAACAATCTCCCAGATGTACTAGAGGACAGAGGATCTAGGGAGACAGAGGAACTGAAAGAAATTTGCATTGGGCGAGAAATAGTATTGGGTAGACTGATGGGACTGAAGGCTGATAAATCCCCATGGCCTGATGGGCTGGATCCCAGGGTACTCAATGAGGTGGCTCTAGAAATCGTGGGCGCATTGGTGATCATTTTCCAATATTCAATAGATCAGGATCAGTTCCTGTGGATTGGAGGGTAGCTAATGTTATCCCACTTTTCAAGAAAGGAGCGAAAGAGAAAACGGGGAATTATAAACTAGTTAGCCTGACATCAGTGGTGGGGAAGATGCTGGAGTCAATTATTAAAGAGGTAATAATGGCGCATTTGGATAGTAGTAAAAGGATTGCTCCAGGTCAGCATGGATTTATGAAGGGGAAATCCAACTGGACTAATCTTCTGGAATTTTTTGAGGGTGTGACAAGTAAAATGGATGAAGGAGAGCCAGTGGATGTAGTGTATCTAGACTTTCAGAAAGCCTTTGATAAGGTCCCACACGGGAGATTGGTGATCAAAATTAGAGCACATGGTATTGGGGGTAGGGTATTGACATGGATAGAGAATTGGTTGGAAGACAGAAAGCAAAGAGTAGGAATAAACGGGTCCTTTTCAGAATGGCAGGCAGTGGCGAGTGGAGTGCCGCAAGGCTCAGTGCTGGGGCCACAACTATTTACAATATATATTAATGATTTGGATGATGGTATTAGAAGTAACGCTAGCAAGTTTGCAGATGGCACAAAATGGGTGGCAATGTGAACTGCGAAGAGGATGTTAGGAGGTTGCAGGGTGACTTGAGTGAGTTGAGTGAGTAGGCAGATGCATGGCAGATGCAGTATAAAGTAGATAAATGTGAGGTTATCCGCTTTGGCGGAAAAAATAAGGAGGCAGATTATGATCTCAATAGTGTCAGATTAGGTAAAGGGGAAGTGCAACGAGACCTGGGTGTCCTTGTGCACCAGTCACTGAAGTTAAGCGTGCAGGTACAGCAGGCAGTGAAGAAAGTTAATGGTATGTTGGCCTATATAACAAGAGGATTTGAGTATAGGAGCAAAGAGGTCCTTCTGCAGTTGTATAGGGCCCTGGTGAGACCACATCTGGAGTATTGTGTGCAGTGTTTGTCTCCTAACTTGAGGAAGGACATCCTTGCTACTGAGGCAGTGCAGCAAAGGTTCACGAGGTTAATCCCTGGGATGGCAGGACTGTCATATGAGGAAAGACTGGGCTTGTATTCATTAGAGCTTAGAAGGATGAGAGGGGATCTTATAGAGACGTATAAAATTATAAAAGGGCTGGACAAGCTAGATGCAGGAAAAATGTTCCCAATGTTGGGCGAGTCCAGAACCAGGGGCCACAGTCTAAGAGTAAAGGGGAGGCCATTTAAAACTGAGTTGAGAAGAAACCTTTTTCACCCAGAGAGTAGTGAATTTGTAGAATTCTCTGCCACAGAAGACAGTGGAGGCCAATTCACTGGATGAATTCAAAAGAGAGTTAGATAGAGTTCTAGGGGCTAGTGGAATCAAGGGATATGGAGAGAAGGCAGGCACAGGATACTGATTGTTGATGATCAGCCATGATCACAATGAATGATGGTGCTGGCTCGAAGGGCCAAATGGCCTCCTCCTGCACCTTTTTTCTATGTTTCTATGAAAATTACTTATTTTTGAGTGGAACATGATTGCCAGTTTCTGTTATTGTGACAATTTGTCAGCTGGATATAAACTGCCAGCACAGGTGAAAGGATGCCCACATTTGTCACACATAAGATAGTCATAGAGTCATACAGCATGGAAACAGGCCCTTTGGCCATGCTTGCCCATGCCGACCACGATACCTCATCTACACTAGTCCTACCTACCTGCGAGTGGCCAATATCCCTCTTAAACTTTCCTATCCACATGTACCTGTCCAAATGACTTTTAAATATTGTTATATACTTGCCTCAACTACCTCTTCAGGCAGCTCATTTTATATACGCACCATCATCTGTAAAGAAGTAGCCCCTCATGTTCCTATTAAATCACGTCTCACCTTAAACTTATGTCCTCTGGTTCTTGATTCCCCTACTCTGGGTAAAATACTGTGCATCTACCCTATGTATTCCCCTCATGATCTTATACATCACAATAAGATCACCCCTCATCCTCCTGCGCTCCAAGAAATAAAGTTCTAGCCTGAACAACCTCTCCTTATAGCTCAGGCCCTCAAGTCCTGACAACATCCTCATAAATCTTCTCTGTACTTTTTCCAGCTTAACAACATCTTTGCAATAGCACGGTGACCAAAACTGAAGCAGTACTCCAAATGTGACCTCGCTCATGTCTTGTACAATAGCAACATAACATCCCAACTTCTATACTCAATACCCAGAATGGTGAAGGGCAATGTGCCGAGAGTTTTCTTGACCACTCTATCTATCTGTGATGTCACTTTCAAGGAGACATGCACCTGCATCCCTCTGCTGTACAACACTCCCTGACTCCTGCTATTCACTGTGAAGGTTCGGCACTGGTTTAACTCGTCAAAATGCGACATCTCGCATATCTGCATTAAACACATTTAACCATTCATTCCTCAGCCTACTTGCCCAGCTAATCAAGATTCTGTTCTAATTTTTGATAAGCATCTTCTCTATCTACAAGACCACCCACTTTAGTGCCATCTGCAAACTTATGCCTTGTACATTATCATCCAAATTGTTGATATAAACCACAAACAGTAATGGGCCCAACAGCAATCCCTGAGGCATACTGCAAGCCACAGGCATCCAGTCCAAAAAACATCTTCCATCATCACCTTCTGGTTCCTTCGATGAAGCCATTTTTTATTCAGTCAAGTCCTGACAACAGACCACATGGGATCTACCAGGATCCCATGTGATCTAACCTTCCAAAGACGCCGACCACCTTTGTTAGTTTTAGTTTTAGAGATACAGAGTGGACACAGGCATTGACCAGCGATCCACGCACATTAACACTATCCTACACGCACTAGGGACAATTTACACATACACCAAGCCAATTAACCTACAAACCTGTATGTCTTTGGAGTGTGGGAGGAAACCGAGGATCTCGGAGAAAACCCACACAGTCACGAGAAGAACGTACAAACTCCGTACAGACAGCACTCGTAGTCAGGATCGAACCCGGGTCTCCGGCGCTGCAAGAGCTGTAAGGCAGCAACTCTACCACTGCGCCACTGTACCCTTATCAAATATCTTACTAAAATCCATATGGACAATGTCTATGACTCTGCCCTCATCAACCTATGTGATAGTAACATAGAAACATAGAAAATAGGTGTAGGAGGAGGTCATTCGGCCTTTCGAGCCAGCACCGCCATTCATTGTGATCATGGCTGATCATCCCTAATCAATAACCCGTGCATGCCTTCTCCCCATATCCCTTGATTCCACTAGCCCCTAGAGCTCTATCTAACTCTCTCTTAAATTCATCCAGTGATTTGGCTTCCACTGCCCTCTGTGGCAGAGATTTCCACAAATTCACAACTCTCTGGGTGAAAAAGTTTTTTCTCACCTCAGTTTTAAATGGCCTCCCCTTTATTCTAAGACTGTGGTCCCTGGTTCTGGACTCGACCAACATTGGGAACATTTTTCCTGCATCTAGCTTGTCCAGTCCTTATATAATTTTATATGTTTCTATAAAATCCCCTCTCATCCTTCTAAACTCCAGTGAATACAAGCCTAGTCTTTTCAATCTTTCCTCATATGTCAGTCCCGCCATCCGAGGGATGAATCTCGTGAACCTACGCTGCACTGCCTCAATTACAAGGATGTCCTTCCTCAAGTTAGGAGACCACAACTGTACACAATACTCCAGATGTGGTCTTACCAGGGCCCTATACAACTGTAGAAGAACCTCTTTACTCCTATACTGAAATCCTCTTGTTATGAAGGCCAACATTCCATTAGCTTTCTTCACTGCCTGCTGTACCTGCACGCCAACTTTCAGTGACTGGTGTACAAGGACACCCAGTTCTCACTGCACCTCCCCCTTACCTAACCTAACTCCATTGAGATAATAATCTGCCTCCTTGTTTTGCCACCAAAGTGGATAACCTCACATTTATCTATATTATACTGCATCTGCCACGCATCTGCCCACTCCCTCAACCTGTCCAGGTCACCCTGCAGCCTCCTAACATCCTCTTCACAGTTTACACTGCCACCCAGCTTTGTGCCATCTGCAACCTTGCTAGTGTTGCTTCTAATTCCCTCTTCCAAATCATTAATATATATGGTAAACAGTTGCGGCCCCAAAACCGAGCTTTCCTGCACTCCACTCCAGGGCTGTCTTAACGCATGGGCCTGATGGGCACTTGCCCGGGGGCCCACGAGCATTGGGGCCCCATGCTGATCTGTGTATGTTAAGTGACTTGCAATAAATAAATACTACTTTAAAAATGTAGGTTCAATAAATGCTTTTTTCGCAACATTTTCGGTCTTTAAGTGCTTCTCACAGCGATCTGTAAGTGCTTTTCGCAACAATGTAGCACCCTAAGTCCATCGCTAAGTGCTTTTCGGTAAGTGCTTTTCGCCGGCACGACAGGGGGGGGCTGGTAGGGAAAGGGGGGTGGGGGAGAGTAACGGTAGGGGCCCCAGTACACTGCTTTGCCCGGGGGCCCATAATGCTGTAAAAACGGCCCTGTTCCACTCGCCACTGTCTGCCATTCTGAAAAGGACCAGTTTACTCCTACTCTTTGCTTCCTGTCTGCCAACCAACTTTCTATCCATGTCAACACCCTACCCCCAACACCATGTGCTCTAATTTTAGTCACCAATCTCCCGTGCGGGACCTTATCAAAGGCTTTCTGAAAGTCTAGATACACTACATCCATTGGCTCCCCTTCATCCATTTTACTTGTCACGTCCTCAAAAAATTCCAGAAGATTAGTCAAACATGATTTCCCTTTCATAAATCCATGCTGACTTGGACTTATCCTTTTACTGCTATCCAAATGCACTGTTATTACCTTTTTAATAATTGACTCCAGCATCTTTCCCACCACCGAAGTCAGGCTAACTGGTCTATAATTCCCCGTTTTCTCTCTCGCTCCTTTCTTGAAAAGTGGGATAACATTAGCTATCCTCCAATCCACAGGAACTGATCCTGAATCTATTAAACACTGGAAAATTATCACCAATGCATCCACTATTTCTAGAGCCTCCTCCCTGAGGACCCTGGGATGCAGACCATCAGGCCCAGGGGATTTATCATCCTTCAGTCCCATTATTCTACCCAACACTATTTCTCGCCTAATGAAAATTTATTTCAGTTCCTCTACCCCCCCTAGATCCTCTGTCCTCCAGTACGTCTGGGAGATTTTTTGTGTCTTCCTTAGTGAAGACAGATCCGAAGTACCTGTTCAACTCTTCCGCCATTTCCTTGTTACCCATAATAGTTTCACCCGTGTCTGCCTTCAAGGGACCCACATTTGACTTTGCTACTATTTTTCTCTTAACATATCTAAAGAAGCTTTTACTGTCCTTCTTTATATTCTTGGCCAGCTTCCCCTTGTACTTCATCTTTTCAGCCCATATTGCCCGTTTTATTACCTTCTGTTGTCCTATGAAAGTTTCCCAATCCTCTGGCTTCCGGCTACTCTTTGCTGTGTTATACATCTTTTCTTTTAGTTTTACTCCATCCCTAACTTCCCTTCTCAGCCACGGTTGCCTCCTACTCCCCTTAGAATCTTTCTTCCTTTTTGGAATGAAATGATGGGATGGTGTGATCACCTGTGATAAGTTTACTCAGAGTGTTATCTGGAAAAATAGATGACGTCAGTGGATACAAGTTAGATTATTATCAATGGACACTGCAGCAACAATCATGTTTTCTTGTTATGTAGCTCCAGGCTATTGTTTAAGCAGGTCCCAGGTTAAATCTGAAACCAATAGCATTGTTCTAATTAATTAGTCTCTTCCGGATCCTCCCAAACTGTCCTGACCCATATTAGGATCCCAGCAAAATTGCCCAAGATCAATTGCTAAACTCCCCACCACAAGTTCCTAATCTTCACTCAGAATTCCACCCCATACTGCAAGGTACCCATCATCAGCCAACCCCATTAGAGCCCAATTGGCTCTTTAGCTGCCGCTCTCTCTCCCCAGAAAGCCACCACATCCCACCCCAAGACCAGCCCTGATTCCAACAAACTCTCCTTTGCACACGCCTCAGAAATGTAATGATGCAAAGTGATTTTGTCCGATTTTCTCACTCTGTAAATGTGTAATTGATGTGAAGAAAACAGTGAAGAAGTTCACCCCATTTTGTTTTTTTAGATATATTGATTGATTGATTGAAAGAAAGAAAGGAAGACAGTTGTGGCAAGAAGGTTCAAAGGATAAATGAATTGGAGAAGGCACAAATGCTTAGTGCCATACTTTATGGCACCACTCTGGTGAATTTCAGAGTAAATCAACACAGAAAACATTGAACAAAATAATTTATACAAAGTCCGCAGTTTCTCTTGGAGTCATCACTATACACCAATGCATAGTGGAATCCATAAGTATCATTACTAGTCACAATGTCCCTTCCATATATCTAATTCAGTCCCTGGAAACTAAAAGCATACATAAACCATTCTGCACAACCAGGCCTTCAGTGTGTCTCTCTGACTGGGTCCCAAGCCATCACTTGCAACCTGCCTCAGATGTGGCTCCACGACGACCCCAAGCCCATCTCCAGTAACAGGCAAAGACCACTACAACTACAAACAGTCTTCTACTGACACCATCCTACCCACCAAACTGATGATATGATTTGAACAGACATTTCCTGATTGTTTATCTTCAGGCAAATTATTAACATTGCTGAGATAAGACTGCAAAGTCAGGGAAAACCTAATCCCAATGCAAAATAATACTGAGACTTCATCTACTTTATTGGATGAACTCAACCCAATTTTACATAGAATTTATGTATAACTTGTTTCTGTGTGCATCTCTGAGTCTATGTGCCCACGAGGCTGCAGCATTGTGCCTCTACCTCAATGTACTTGTGCATATGTCAATAAACTCAAGTCGACTTGACTTGAATTAATTCCCACAGTCCTTTTATTTTCCTCCATCAGTATCACAAAAATGGGATTGCCTGAACATTGTAGACAATAGACAATAGGTGCAGGAGTAGGCCATTCAGCCCTTCGAGCCAGCACCGCCATTCAATACGATCATGGCTGATCACTCTCAATCAGTACCCCGTTCCTGCCTTCTCCCCATACCCCCTCACTCCGCTATCCTTAAGAGTTATGATCATAATTTGTGAGAGCTGATTGTACACAAATTAACTGACATTTTGACAATATTGCAATAATGATTTCAGTTCAAAAGTAATTCATTGGCAGTAAAATAGGATAGCCTGCAGTTGCAAGGAATAATATATAAATGCATTATTGATAAGTAACAAAATGTAAGTCTTGACATATTGAGCCAGCAGAAAATTTCAGTTTCTGGAAATCTGAAATATTAAAACAATTGCTGGGAATACTCTACAACTCATGCAGCATCTGTGGAGAGAGAGACTTAATATCCAAGGTATCTGGATTTTCATCTGAACTGGGAAAAGTGAGAAAAGTGAGAAAACTAACATTAGTATTTCCTATTTTGATACGTTCGAGACCGCACCTGGAGTACTGTGTGCAGTTTTGGTCTCCAAAATTTGAGGAAGGATATTCTTGCTATGGAGGGCGTGCAGCGTAGGTTCACTAGGTTAATTCCCGGAATGGCGGGACTGTCGTATGTTGAAAGGCTGGAGCGATTGGGCTTGTATACACTGGAATTTAGAAGGATGAGGGGGGATCTTATTGAAACATATAAGATAATTAGGGGATTGGACACATTAGAGGCAGGAAACATGTTCCCAATGTTGGGGGAGTCCAGAACAAGGGGCCACAGTTTAAGAATAAGGGGTAGGCCATTTAGAACGGAGATGAGGAAGAACTTTTTCAGTCAGAGAGTGGTGAAGGTGTGGAATTCTCTGCCTCAGAAGGCAGTGGAGGCCAGTTCGTTGGATGCTTTCAAGAGAGAGCTGGATAGAGCTCTTAAGGATAGCGGAGTGAGGGGGTATGGGGAGAAGGCAGGAACGGGGTACTGATTGAGAGTGATCAGCCATGATCGCATTGAATGGCGGTGCTGGCTCGAAGGGCTGAATGGCCTACTCCTGCACCTATTGTCTATTGTCTATAGATCGATGACCTTTCATCTGAACTGGAAAAATGATGAGGAAAAGTATGTTTTAAGTTGCAGAGTAGGAGAGAAGCGGATCAAACAAAAGTACTCAGAGAATCATAGAGTCGTACAGCACAGAAACAGCCCCTCAGCCCAACTCATTAATGCCGACCAAGTAGCCCATCCATCTCGTCCTATTTGCCCTGATTTGTCCCATTTCCCTCTGAAGACCACTTGTTAATGGACAAAAATCAAGATTCTTCATGTGACATAATTGTTTTCAGTGCCATCTCGTAAATCATCAATGTTCTGGGATGGAACGGGATACTGATTATGGATGATCAGCCATGATCAGGGTGAATGGCAGTGCTGGCTCGAAGGGCTGAATGGCCTACTCCTGCACCTATTGTCTATTGTCTATTGAGAAGAGTAAATCGGAGGATAACTGTGGGTAATTAGAGAGAAAATAAAGCACAGCACAATGGAGCTGTGAGATTCAGGGCACAGCTGTTAAAGATTCATAGAGAGATATAACAAGGAAGCAGGTCCTTTAGCACAACGAGTCCACATCCACCATCGACCACCCACTAATCCTACAGGAATCTCCACACTCACATCACCTCCCCCAGAATGGAAATAGGATGGAGAATGAATCTGGGCACTCTCCTGGCCTAAACAAGATGTTCTTTAAAGCTTTCACCCAATCTGTGCTTGGTTCTTGCAATGTAGAGAAAAAGAAGAAAAAGCTTGGAATGTTTGAGATGCTTAGGATGGGCCATACGTTTGCTCCTTGGTGATTTTACAGAAAAAGGATGACTTTGAAAAACTAGTTTAGTGTGTGAAAAAGCAAATGATAGAATGGAGACAGTGACTGCAGTTGCTGGGATCTAGAGCAATTAAAAAATATATTATGGGAACTCGGCAGGTCAGGCAGTATCTTCAGGTCAAGACCTTGCATCAGGTAAGAGAAGGAGCAGGTGAGAAATTTGTATAATCCCAGGAATTTGGACTTTGAAAGGTGCAATTTATAGTAGCAATGATGAATGTCATCCTATTAATTATTTTGTACTTTAAATCCTAACCTACTATTTTTTCAGCCTGTAGATTTTCTGCATTATCGGGATTATTTTGCCTTCCTCGCCCTTTCCCTAATTTCAAGGCATCTCAAACGTTTTTGATTCTGAATGTGGCTTTAGTTGCTTCCTTCTTGTTTTTTACTCCAAGCTTACTAAAATCCATATGGACAATTCCACTACCATCATAAGCAATGTTAAGTGCTCGATTTGTGCTTATTCTGAAGTAATTATAAGAACATATGCTGTTGCTGTAATAAGAATGTGGACAGACGAAATACAATGTATGACCCAGGAACTACACGTAGACACCATACTTTTTCATTTCAGTCTACAAGCAAGATTTTAATTTTACCTACATCTCAGAATACTTGTGCATATGACAATAAACTCAACTTGATTTGACCCCAGTGCCTCCAACGCAGCAGTGAGCACCATATCGTAAGATACCCTCCATATGGATGTAAATTTAAAACAAATTGGTATATTCTTAATTTTCAACAATTTAATTTCATATAGTCAGAGAAAGAAAGAAAACCAAACTAATTCATGTCAATTGAGAGGTTGAAGTTTTAATTAATTTGTAAAGCATTTGATGTTTGAGACATTTTTTGAATACAATACCACAAAGCTGCTGAGTTTCCTGTTCCAACAAAACCTAAAAATAAATGCAAACATATTATGCTATCAGACACCAAAAACCACAGGGAATAAGTTCCATATTTTTAGATAAAGGAACCGTAACTGGCACCCACTTGTTTGGCAGCATTATCAACCAAATTTAGGTGTTAATAAATTCTAACACTTGTGTCCTCTAACATGTGACTAAAGTTAAAATATGTTTCACCAGAATGTCGATTTAAACCACTGCTGATATATTTGAAATGGAGGTTAAGTGTATTTAATCAATTAAACACAGTTTTATTTAAGTAGTTCCAGGCTATTTCCTGTATACAAAGCGCAACGTGAAAGGTGAGTTGTTTCTACAGAAGGCAAATGGAGGGAGAAAAATAGCATAAACAAGTTTTCAGACTGACCACTGAAAATGTAATTGAATTTCATTTAGGTGCTTAACTATGATATACTTTTCAAAGATGTCAAAAAAACGGAGTTAATTCCTTGTGTGAAACTGAGTTAATTCCTTATGTGAAAGATACCCAACATATTTTTGTTGTTGATTAAAGTGCTTTAAAAATTGAATCTGATTTCTAAGATATATCTTCCAGTTTTTACCTGACTAACCATGTCATTCCTTGCCTCATATGGACTGTGTTTATTATCCACTTACTGGACAGAAAATCTAGCAACTTATCAAGATTTTCTGTAAAAACATTAATATTCATTATTTACATTTCAGTTGCTCACACTACAGTTAGCGGGGAAAATGTTTATGTTAATTTTAGGCAGATAATATTTGGTGAATTTCTAATGTAAGTAAAACTTATTCAAGGCAGTTTAAATATTTTATTTGCAACTTTTTTATTTGCAGTTTTATTTATTCATGCCGTAAATTTAAAGCAGATTATTTGAGGAAAAATAGTGCCTTTACTAGCAACCCATGAGGGCAAGACTCTGTTGACCTGAGATGAATCTCCCATTCCACCTGTCCCCCACTCCGACTGCATTCCATGGGATGTACCTAGGACCAATATCGCCCAGGCATGGTGTCTAATTGCACTTGTTAGCTGTCTCTGTGGTTCAACAACTTTGATGTAACTAAAATGAACACTCAGACCCAGTTTTAGGTGAACCCCAGGCCCAGGATCACCAATATTGTTTGTGTCTTCATAACAATTTTGGGCCCAAATATTGGTTAGAATAAGTTTCTACTCACTACTTTCAAAACATTTGATAATTCAAATTCAAAGATCAGGAATAATACAGAATATGTTGAAAATAGCATCAATGCAGAATGAAGCAAACTTAAAGCTTAGGGTCAATGTAATAAATGTTCTTCTGCTGAAATACGTTGACTCTTATTCTCTCTCCACAGATGCTGTTTGACCTGCCCAGTTCTTCCAACGTTCTCAGCTTTATTTCAGATTTCCAGCATCTGCAGCATTTTGCTTTTGCTTTCAGGGAAGCAAGGTTGGAAGTGTACTGGATTTCACTTTGAAGAATTCCACACTGACCTAAATATTTCAGATATTTGAGGAAAGTTGTTCGTTCATCTGTGGTGAGCTGTAATGTCCACTTATACTTTTACATGCAAAGCATTTCTCAGACTCAAGATGGAGCTCTCTCAGTTATCAAACGACATGAGAGCCGACAGAACTCAACATCCAGAACAAAGAGTGAGGATTGATCAAGATCAATTGGAGTGTTCCAGGCTACCAATTTACTCTAACCAGATTTTGCAAAAATATATATAGTTCCATTGCTGCAAAGCTTGTTTTTGTGAAACCAGTTTATATCAGTACCCGAAAATAATTGTTTATGACATGTCAAAACAATAGCTGTGGCGAGAAATTACTGCTGTCAGAAGTGTTCATGATGTGAACTGTGATTTACATTGTCTTTTATTTTGATAGAGGGTGTAACCAATTCCTTTCAATATTAGACATAATGGCAAAAAGACAAATGTCAAAGTGCATGCTATTTTTTACCAAGAATTCAATAATATTTTCAATCCATATTTTAAGTTCAAACTAATGCACAATAATTAAAACATATCCAAAAGAGATTAGGAAATCATATCAATATTTGGATATTTATCAAGATTGCTTTTTATGACTTTCCCTCATCCCTCCTGCAACAAATAATATTTTCAATTGTTCTATTGTGATAATTCAAATTGTCATTGCCACATTGGCCTTGGGTCAGAGAAAATGTTAAGCTAAAGATATTTTTGAATGGACATGGAATATTCTGCTGCAGTGGCTGTTTCTTGGTAGATGTTGGTAATGGGTTCCATTCACTAATAAGCATCGTTGGAGATTTATGGTGGCACAGTGGCGTAGCGGTAGAGCTACTGCCTTACAGTACCAGAGACCCGGGTTCGATCCTGACTATGGGTGCTGTCTATATGGAGCTTGTACATTCTCCCTGTGGCCTGCGTGGACTTTCCCTGAGATCTTTAGTTTTCTCCCACATTCCAAAGACGTACAGGTTTGTAGGTTAATTGACCTGGTATAAATGTAAATAGTCCCTCGTGTGTGTAGAATAATGTTAGTGTGCGGGGATCACTGGTCGGTATGGACTCGCTGACCGATGTGTTGCACTCATCCAAGCAAGTGGAGAGCATTCCATAACACCCCTGACTTGTGCTCCTGATGTGGGGATGAGGAAAGGAAATTGACGGTCAGCATTTTAATGAGTTAAAAATAAACGGAGCAGGAGGTAAGATTCATGGATAACAAAAAGCATGAGAGAGCATGAGGTATGAAGGGAGAAAGTAGATATAGTGTTTGTAGGATCTTTGGTGTTGCTGTTTACAATGGCTAATAACAAGGGAAGAACCATCAATAGAATATCAGTCTGAAGAAGGGTCTCGACCCGAAATATTACCCATTCCTTCTCTCCCGAGATGCTGCTTGACCCGCTGAGTTACTCTAGCATTTTGTGTCTACCTTTGATTTAAACCAGCATCTGCAGTTTTTTTTCCCTACAAATAGAATATCCTTAATTGAAAGCAGTGAGCACTCAACAAATGACAGTGTCTGGAACCAAAATACTTAAAAATGCAAGCCCTTCAAATTTGTTATCAATTAACTGAAAGTCTGATTATTTCATTTACACTCCTGGAAAAGAACAGGCCAATTAAGCAGCTGATCATCCAAGATTTACCTGTCTTTATTAGAATGTCACTTGCTGACTTTCTGGCCAGAGAGCGCGATTCATGGGAAGGAGCTGCAAGGCTATTAAAATCAGGACTATTGTGAAATAGAGGATAACCTAGGTAAGGAAAAGCTCAAGTGGTGTGGGGGGTGGTATTGGCATCTTTTGTCCCGACTCGTGCACTAATGCCAGAACTGAGCTACCTAAACCTGGAGGAAGTTCAGTTTTCCAGTGCTAACAATCTAAATCGTTGAGGACACAAAAAGCTGGAGTAACTCAGCGGGACAGGCAGCATCTCTGGAGAGAAGGAATGGGCAACGTTTCGGGTCGAGACCCTTCTTCAGTGGAGAGATCAATCTAAATCGTTCAGTCTAAATCGTTGGCTACGTTGGTGGATTCCTCACAGAGCCCAATGGGGCAGTGCATTTTTCCCCAGGTATCCCAGCTCACAGACTGGGTAATCTGCTCTGAAACTGTGTCAGTTTAACTGGTGCAAACATACACTCCCTCTTTATATGAAAGCATAAGAGCATAGTTGGTAGATCAGCTGTCGCACAGATCCAGAGACCTAGTTTCAAATCGCACTTTACATGCTATCTGTCTGGCATTTGCTTATCCCCCATGACGCTCCGCATGTTTCCTCTGACTCTAATTGCCTTCCATATATGTATGGATTGGTAGGTTAAATGGCCACTGTAAACTGGTGAGTGGTTGAATCTTGGAGGCACTTGATGAGAATGTAGGAACAATAAAAAAGTAGGATTAGGATCAGTGCAAATGGTTGGTTTGTGGTCAGCATGGACTTGGTAGGCCGAAGGGCCTGTATTCTTGCTATATCTCTCTATAACTCAAGTTGTGTTTTTTATATTTATTAAATTTAAAGATTGTAATTGATGTTTAATGAGTGGCTTTTTAGGTTTTTAATGTTACAGAGTTTTTAAAATGCTTTAATTTTTAATAAGTTTCTATTTAATACGAACCTGAAGGGCAAATATTTCACAGAGAATGGTGCATATGTGGAATGAGCTGCCAGAGGAAGTGATTGAGGCAGGTAAAATAACAACATTTAAGGGACATTTGAGCAGGTACATGGATAGGAAAGTTTAGAGGGATATGGGTCAAACTCTACCAAATGAGACTTTCAAAGCAAATGCAAGAGGCAAAAAATTCAATGTGTTTCTATTGATACAAATTGACCATAAGTTGAATATTTAGCCTGTGTATAATGTTTAATTACTGTGTATTCAAAAGCAGTTTGTCTATGTGTATTTGTTGCTTTTCATGAGCTATGTTTCACTGTAGATTGCTATGAAAATTAGAGATAAAGAAAATTCTAAAAATCATAAGTAAAAGCAGCCCTGATACTTGCCTAACTTACCTTTCTGATTTTCTTAGTTTGGCTTTCACCTTTCATTCACAGTTTTGTACAATGTCATTGATCTGAGATCATTGCAGATGTATATCTGTTTTTGAGAATTGTTTACAGCTCTTACCTCCTGGTTGTTTATTGTTTGACTCATGTCACAAGGGACTGACGCTGTTTTTGCATTATGGAGTGGTTTTACGTTGAGGTAAAAGTCACCTTATAGAGTCATCTGTACATGAAAGGAAAACCACAGGAGTCGATAATTTGAAACAGAATGTGCTCGCTGCACTTACCAAACTTCTAAAATGTTATGTACTTCTCATCTGAGAACATGGCCAATTTTGGACAAAATACTGTAAAGTGATGATTAATGCTCGGTCATAGCTGGGATAATTTTCGTCCTCTTACCATGGCTGGCAAGAAAACCATGACTGAGATATTCAACTTACAGAATATAGAAACATGAGTACTGATGGTATTGACCAGTCTGAAGAAGGGTCTCGACCCGAAACATAGAAAATTGGTGCAGGAGTAGGCCATTCGGCCCTTCGAGCCTGCACCGCCATTCAATATGATCATGGCTGATCATCCAGCTCAGTAACCCGTACCTGCCTTCTCTCCATACCCCCTGATCCCTTTAGCCACAAGGGCCACGTCTAACTCCCTCTTAAATATAGCCAATGAACTGGCCTCAACTACCTTCTGTGGCAGAGAATTCCACAGACTCACCACTCTCTGTGTGAAGAAATGTTTTCTCATCTCGGTCCTAAAAGACTTCCCCCTTATCCTTAAGCTGTGACCCCTAGTTCTGGACTTCCCCAACATCGGGAATAATCTTCCTGCATCTAGCCTCTCCAACCCCTTAAGAATTTTATATGTTTCAATAAGATCCCCCCTCAGTCTTCTAAATTCCAGCGAGTATAAGCCTAGTCTATCCAGTCTTTCTTCATATGAAAGTCCTGCCATCCCAGGGATCAATCTGGTGAACCTTCTCTGTACTCTAAGGCTAGAATGTCTTTCCTCAGATTAGGAGACCAAAACTGTACACAATACTCCAGGTGCGGTCTCACCAAGGCCCTGTACAACTGCAGCAGAACCTCCCTGCTCCTATACTCAAATCCTCTTGCTATGAATGCTAACATCACCCATTCCTTCTATCCAGAGCCGTTGCCTGTCCCTCTGAGTTACTCCAGCATTTTGTATCTAAGACTACATTCCTGATGTTTTGATGCACATTTTAAATTGTTACTGCCTGCAAAGGATTACTGACAACTTGAGAGATTCATATGCAGCCAGTCCTCTTAACTACACTGTTTGAGAATCAGGAGGAAATAGAACAACTCCCAGCCTCAGTTCCCAAAGCCCATTCTCCTCCAGCTGCCTCCTAAAGCAAATTTGCCCCTTGAGTCAACTGATTTCCTCTACTTCCGCCTGTATGTCCATGATATTTTCCAATTTCCTCTTCAAGCTGTGCCTGATACTGCTTTCAAACCAGAGGGATAGAAAAAAACAAGACGAGCACGTGAAGAAGGGAGCAGAAATAGGCCACCAGGATCCTCAGGGCAACCTTATAAATCAATATAATCATGGTTGATCTTCCCCAGGACTTAACTTCATGGAAGGACTGGAGGATCTACTTTAATTGGAGGGCAACAAATCGAGTGGACTACTGGACTACTGTCATTAAATTTACAAGGACATCTGTATTTTCAGTAAATCTGAGGTGCAGGTGCCTTCCTAATGTGAAACACAGTTTCCTTCTCCTTTACTGCAAATATCAAACTATCGTAACCATAACAAGCAATCATCTGGAATCAGACAAGCAAATACTCACATTTTCAAACAAAGCTAAGTTAGTTCCAAGCCTATGTGAGACAATCTCCAAATGTAAATATGAGAAGATAAAAAATACTGCTCACAGTTGTTTCTGACTGCTAGAGTTTGGGGAAGAATGTGTGGCATCCAAATGATCAAACGTTGCCATGAATTATCAACTCACAAAGCAATAGTTTTTTAAGGAAGCGGTAAGCATAACATGTTCATAATATGTAACTTAATTATGTATTTCAATGTATTTCAATTAATGAGCAAAGTATGAGTAATAATAATAATTAATAAAATGCAATGTATGAGTAATAATTTCTTGGCAGTTTTTTCAGTCTGCAATTTTTGGAAAAGATTGTTGGCACAGCTTTTCTCATTTTCCAGGGTGAATGTTGACAGCAGGATCAGCAGTCGGAGAGCTGCAATGTGGACGCTTCTGTTGCAGTGGCATCAGTAGACCTCCACAAAGCTGTGTCTAGCTTAGGACAAAGGAAGTAACCAACAGAGGATTGCAGAAGCCCTTTAAACTGTAACAATGCAGCATGAAAATGTCCAAAGTCACCTAGGAGCAACACAGGTAGCTACTGCTATGAGGAGCATGAGGAGTTGCAGCAGGCATGACCTGCAGTCGGGTCAGCAAGAGGGATTAAGAAAACTTCTTTCTCCATGGGCTGTCTTCACATTCAAATGGGTCCGTTAAGATAATATCAGAATTAGACCAGGAAAAGGGTGTTGAAGTAAAAGACCAGCTGGAATATTTATTTTTCAAAAATACATTTTATTTCTACTAAAAGAACATTAAAAACTAAAAACCTTGCAAAAAAAATCATCATACATCATACATCATACATAGGGTCTATACTTTCAATAGTTTCATACTCAGTAGTGTTCGCACCTGTCTTTACACAAAACTCCCTTGACAGTCATGGGCCCCCTGGGTGACATGCCTTGCCTTGTTTGAAGGGTGGCCCCACTGGACTCAACCTCTCAATGTCCAGCAGCAGAAAGACCCAGGGCTGTGGGTCTTCTATAACTATTCCATAACTATTCTGCAGGTAAACTGATAATGCTGTGTGCTGTAGATTTGCCCAGTTTTGTTCAACATTGTGGTATATTTGCAAGGATGTAATACCAGCAATGCAACCCATCACAAGTGTTTTACTCCTATATAAAAAGCAATGAAAAGGGAACTTTAATCCAGCCTCGTAACAGTTGTACTACTGAATTTTAGAACTTTAGAGCTTGCTTACCCCTAAATCATAAAAGCAGGGCAGATGCCACTGTGTTTGTCCAAGGAACATGTAAGTCAGGTACATGAGGAAAACAATCACGGATTTTGCAATCTACAGCAGCAAATCCACAATTTTCTTTAACAAAAGTGCTTTATCATAGAAATGGCATCATGAAGCAGTTGCAAACATTAAAGTATACCATAAAATTTCCAGACGACTACACACAATTTGGACATGAGCAAGTAAATTTGTAATGTATTGCCAGTCATTTAGCTTCACACAGCACCTACATTCCCAAACAGCATCATTCAACATATTATGGCTGCCTGGAAGTAGTTTTTTTCTGAATTTTTATAAAGAAAAACGCAGGAGTCTTCTGACTCAATCAAGAAAAAATCATGCAAAATTATGTGGGAAATTACAATATAAAACTTAAACAAAACAGAAGCAAGTGTACCGTAACAGACTCAAGTCGAATCAAGGCATAAAGTGCTGGATTAACTCAGCGGGTCTAGCAGCATCACTGCAGAACATGGATAGGTGATGTTTTAGGTCAGAAACCTTCTTCAGACATAGTGCTGGGGGAGGTGGGAGGGGAGAGAAACCTGAAAGAGAGGAGGACCTGGACAAAGTCTAGCAAGTAATAGGTGGATGCAGGTGAGAAGGGTTTTTAGATAGGCAAATGGTTGGACAAAGGCCAGAGATGAAAAGGCAAAAGGTGTGAGATAAGGATAGAATAGTTCTGAATTGTGAAGGCAGAGGAAAGAATAAAGGTGGAAGGGTTGGGCGAGGGGAGAAATGGGTACAAGCCCAAGTGGGGTACAGGGAAGAGAAGGGGATTAAAGAGAGTGAGGGGGGGGGGGGGGGGGCGTTATGTAAAATTGGTGAATTCAATGTTCATATTGTTTGTCCATATTATTGGTTGTAAGCTACCCAAGTGAAAAATGAGGTGCATTTCCTCCAGTGTGCATATGGCCTACTCTAGCAATTTAGGAGGCCCTGGACAGAAAGGTCAGTATGGGAAACAGAAGAGGAGTTAAAATAGATAAAAACTGGGATATCCAGTAGGCGTATCAGCCCAAGTGACCGGCAAACGGTAGCTGAGTCTATGCTTGGTCTCGTCGATGTAAAGGAGGCCCCAACGGATACAGTAAAAATTAGGTTAGAGGAGGTCACCTAGAGGAGTTAGCCAAGTTTAAATTTATAAAATTACAGATAAACCCTTATACATAAACGTCTATTGCACACACGTGATGTAATTTAGTTGCAATTATAGTTTAGATATTTAAAATAATCAGGTTTCAGTAATTAGCTTTTAACGGTTACAATTCCGTTGAATTTATATATGCTGACAATTTAAATAAAGGAAAATCAGATAAGAAATTAACCTGAAATTGGCACCACAGTTTACGTAGAATTTAATTCTCATAATCACAGCACCAGCTCACATTTTACTCATCTAAACCACAAATAAACAATAAAAAGATGCCGAGCTCAACTCTCTGAACTGTTCTGATCATTTCTGGTAATGATGCTCATCTGTCATGTGGTAAGTCCCTGCAAGATGCTTGAAGTTGGAGGTGGTTTTTGTGTTTAGAAAAGAACAAGGCAGGAGTTGTAAAGTGGCCAGGCGTTACATTCAGGATGAGTGTACTTGCTGACTATTCTCAGAATGAGTTTTCAAGAATTAACCTAATATGCATCTCTCTGAGCTTTTTGAAAGTTCAGCCATAATTTTACTTTCTGTCCATTTTAGAACAAAAAGTACATAAAATTATGAGAGGTATAGATTGGGTGGACAGTCAGAACCTTTTATTCCAAGGTGGAAATGTCAAAGAAGAGAGGGGCAAAGTTTAAAAGGGATTTGTGGAGCAAGTCCTTTACACAAAGAGCCGTGGGTGCCTGGAATGCAATGCCAGAGATGGTGGTAGAGGCGCTTATGTTAATAGCATTTATGAGATTTTTGGATAGGCACATGGATATGCAGGGAATGGGGGTATATGGATCTCGGGCAAACAGAGGAGTTTAGTTTAACATGGCATTATGTTCAGCACAGTGATTGGGGGCCGTCGGGTCTGTTCCAGTGCTGTCCTGTTCTACTGACAATACTGTGTTTTGCCTCTGTGGACATAAGGTTGTCATTTTTCCCAAATAATAACAACTACTTTGAGAATCTAAAATGTAAGGACATCTTTCCAGAAATTGGGACATTATAGCTTGCTTGATTCTCCTTAATTTAGTATTTATTTTAGGTCACTGCATTGGATGGGTGAAATCATAGGATCAAATGGAGTGAAAGATTCACATCCCTCCAAAAATTCCATTCCACTGACTTTACTGAGATCATAGAGTCTCCAGCATGAAAACAGGCCTTACCACCCGTCAAGTCCAAACATGCAAACTCCATGCAGACAAAACAGGAAGTCAGGTCTGAACCCATTTGCTGGAGCAGTCAGGCAACAACTCTTCTAGCTGCACCTCCGTCCCACCTCAATGGAGGGTAAAATTAGTTAAAATCAAAGTTACTAGAGGAGCAAGATGAACCACTCCATCGAAATTGCCTATACTGAAGTGTAGTACGCAATGGAGCGTAACATCCGCCATTTTATTAAGCAAAACCCACCGTTCGCTATGTCTCTCGCAGTATAATCAGGGGAACAGTATGTGTGATGATACCATAAAATGCAGAATATATCTCATCTATCAATTCACAGATTTTTGTTATTTTTAAAAAAAAATGTCTCTGCAAGTTTCTGCCTCCTAAAATGGCGCCATGACATACTACGGTTTTTAGGGTCGAGTGGTCTATCTTGCTCTGCTCCCTTATATCTTTGGTTAAAATGTTTTACTATCTTAATGTCCAGCTCATCCATTTGACACAAGGCAGGTTAGTCTAAAACTGCCAGATTATCTATAAATAGTCCTAATTCAAACATTGCCTGCTGATTGGAACAAGGCAGGTGAGTGGCAAAGATGGTGGTGGGTTATTCAGTCAGTTGAAGCCTTCTGGGTAAGGCCTGCTGCCTAGGACTGTCTCAAACCCTGTGCCTACTGTTACCTGGGCCAATGTAGAGGACCAAGCTTTCTGGCCCTGAACAATGATGAGAGCTCAGGTGGCACATCAAAGAGCCCCTGCACCTAGAATGGCCCAGCAGTCTTTGACAAGAGGTAAACTGATGTATGGAGTTTTGCCTTTGGTCAAAGCTGGCATTGAATTTAACAATGTTTCTAACATTTGGAAACATTTAAACGTCATTAAAGTAGAAATAAACAATTTAAAATAATTTTCTCAAATAAAATAAAATGTTAATTGAAAACAAAGAAATAAAAATAACTTTAAACTAAACTAAACCAAAATTTAATTTATAAGAATCTTCTCCTTTGCTTCTTGATCACTAGGCCTAGAGTTATCATTGAAGTCAATGAGGTTTCTGATCCAGCAACACATTTAACATGGTATCACATCCCAGTGGTGATTCCTTTGTTTAAAGCTGGGAAATCATAATAAATTTGGACTAATGGGGTGGTGATTATTCAACCATTGAATTTTGTTAACAAATCAAGAACTCAGCACAAAGTTTCAATGCTTACCTCAAGTTGAATGGCTAAACATCAATGGTTCTCAGGAACTGCCAGGAAGATTTGATAAATGATTTAAATGAAAAAGAATTTCAGAAGCAAAGTGCAAAGATTCTTACTTTGTGCATGTAATGCACACAATAGGGGACATTTGAATAGCCAGGACATTGAAAGTGACAGAGCAAGTTCAATGAAATGGGATTAGTATAGATGGCAATTTGATAGATGCCAATGATAGGATGGGTCAAAATGCTTATTTCTGTGTAGGGAGGAATTGCAGCAAAGATAGACACAAAATGCTGGAGTAACTCAACGAAACAGGCAGTATCTCTGGATAGAAGACACATTTCTTTCCTTGAGTCTTTACATGTAGTTTAGGCCTTGGTGCAATTTTACATTTTAATATTAGCACTCCAATTCAAAGCCAGCCAGTAATCAATCCCTTTCCACAGACACTGCCTGACCTGCTGAGATTTTACATTTTCTGCTTTAATTACAAATTTCCAATGTCTGCAATTTTATGTATTATTTTCAATTACATGATTGCCTTTGTAATTCTCTGGCCACAAGCCATCTTGCATTCAACAAGCTCTCTACATCCCCCGTCCACCAACATCTGTTATGATAGAACAAAATGCTGGTATCACAAAATGCTGGAGTAACTCAGCAGGTCAGGCAACATCTCTGGAGAGAAGGAATGGGTGACGTTTCAGGTCGAGACCCTTCTTCAGACTGATGTCGGGGGGCGGGACAAAGAAAGGATATAGGTGGAGACAGGAAGACAGTGAGAACAAAATGCTGCAGTAACTATAGTTAGATGGAGCTCTAGGGGCTAGCGGAATCAAGGGATATGGGGAGAAGGCAGGCACAGGTTACTAATTATGGATGATCAGCCATGATCACAATGAATGGTGGTGCTGGTTGAAGGGCCAAATGGCCTCTTCCTGCACCTGTTTTCTATGTTTCTATGTAAATCAGCGGGTTAGGCAGCATCTCTGGAAAGAAGGAATGTGTGACGTTTCGGGTTGAGACCCTTCTTCAGACTGAGAGTCGGGGAGAGGAAAACTAGAGATCTGGAAGGTACAAAGAGCATGTTAGGCATGAAAAAGGCAGAAAAAGCAGACGATGATCACGGAAATGTAAAATGGTTCATTGTTGATTGAGGGGAAGGTGACAAAGAGGCACACAAACATTAAAAATAATCAGGAGAACTGTGAAACATTGAAAATAATCAGGAGAACTAGGGTGGGGGAAGGACAGAGAGAGAGGGAAAGCAAGGATTATTTGAAGTTAGAAATCAATTTATGTTTGGCCTCACTCTGACAGTGGAGGAGGCCCAGGACAGAAAGGTCAGTATGGGAATGGGAGGGGGAGTTAAAGTGTCGGGAGATCGCGTAGGCCCAGGCAGACTGAGCAAAGGTGTTCAATGAAACGATCGCCCAGTCTGCGCTTGGTCTCGCCGATATCTGTTATGGTATTGCTGGAGCCAAGATCAATTTAAAGGCTCAAGCTAACGTTTAAGAGCGGCGTTACAGCTTCAGCTTCTGCACCTCATCAGAAGGTGCATTCACCTTCCTTTTTCAAAATTGCAGCGTAAATAAAAATTGCTGCCTCACATTTCCAAAAACTGAATCTAAATCTTAATCTCTTTTACATAGAAACATAGAAAATAGGTGCAGGAGAAGGCCATTTGGCCCTTCGAGCCATCATCGCCATTCATTGTTATCATGGCTGATCATCTACAATCAGTAACCTATGCCTGCCTTCTCCCCATATCCCTTGATTCCACTAGCCCCTAGAGCTATCTAACTCTCTTTTAAATTCATCCAGTGAATTGGCTTCCACGTCCTTCTGTGGCAGAGAATTCCACAAATTCACAACTCTCTGGGTGAAAAAGTTTCTTCTCACCTCAGTTTTAAATGGCCTCCCCTTTATTCTTAGTCCCCTGGTTCTGGACTCCCCAACATTGGGAACATTATTCCTGCATCTAGCTTGTCTAGTCTTTTTATAATTTTATATGTCTCTGTAAGATCCCCTCTCATCCTTGTAAACTCCAGTGAATACAAGCCCAGTCTTTCCAATCTTTCCTCATATGACAGTCCCTCCATCGCAGGGATTACACTCATTGCTGCCTCTGTGGACGTTCTCCCTATGACTGGATGGGTTTCCCCACAGTGCTCCAGTTTCCTCCCACATCCTAAATTTGTGCACAAAATAGCAGACCACAAACTGTACATTTCAAAATTATTATTATTAGATTATTATTTCAAAATTGCACCAAGACCAAAATTATTTTCATATTCTAAACAGAAAAAAACCAGAAGCAAAAGCTCAGAACATTAAAATATAAAAGCATGGTTTTTAATAATTACATGAACACCAAAACATTACATAGCATTGGAAGCAGTCAATGAAAAGTTTATGAATTTCCAAAAGGCATTGTTCTGATCTCTTCGTGAGAGTGAGTCATCACATTTCTGCTTACTCATTGTAATCGTGACCATTTTAAGATTTAGAATAGGATATGATTTCTGAAAACAGAGAACTAAATGAAGCAGGGGAATTCACTTTATTGACCAAATCTCAGAATGAAGAGATCTGTTTTTAAAATATCCTCATTTGCTCTTCAGGCAAATTTGTCAGGAAGTATTGTTTAAACATGTTATTTAATTGGTTGAGTCAGTTGTTAATCCAAAGTAGCTTGCTGTGTCAAAACTTGTTTCATCCATGATAAAAATTAATGAGCCAAGCTGTTTTGGCAGAAATCCATCATCATATTTCACTCACCATTTGTTCTATTAAATAACAGTTTGCAGGCCAAATGATGCTTGGCATGTGCAAACATCACAATGGGCAGCATTTTATTTTTGCTCTGATGGTACAATTCAAAAGGTATGTTTGACCTCTTTTATGATTTGATGGTCTGATCTGTGCTGGAGGGGTCAATTGTTGTGGAATTTCAATACTTACCCTTCAGTTCCCCCCTGATCCCACATTACTAAGCACCTCTTTATTGGGCACCGCTTCACCTGTTGCCTAGTGGCACCTGCATTCCCATGTTGATACAACTGGATGGTTGTTGACTATTAGTCTTTATTCCCCATCTTCAATAGCCTTAGAGCTAAATACTTAAAGAAGGCTTAATCAAATCACTTTTCACCAAACCTTGCTTGCCTCTTGCCGCTTTCCTCCCAACCCCCAAGAGTTGCTTGCAGCAGAATTCCAGAGACAAATCTTCTCTTCCTAAAGATTCCAGTACAGTTTTGACAGCTCGGGTGGTAAAGGCAGGTGCAATTAGTATTGGTTGATAATGTTTTATTATTGTCACGTGTATTGAGATAAAGTGGAAAATTACAACATTTTAAATACATTAGGACAGGGTCATTGATGGGGAAAGGGTTTGAGTGATATGGCCCAAATGCAGGCAGATGGGATGAGTTCAGGAAAACATCTTGGTCAGCATGGTCATGTTCAGCCGAAGGGATTGTTTCCATGCAATATAGCTCTATGACTCAAATCTATGCTAATTTCACTAGTATATCTAACAAAAGTGCTGCTATAGCTACTTTGTCCCTTGTTTAGAGCCAACAAACTGGGCAGTGACTATCTTTGTACATGCTGAGGATGATTAGAGCCCCTTGCTTCTGTTCTAAGCAATCTGATTTGTGCTCCCACTTGCAATCGCATACCAGAAGTGCAGCACACAGGTGCTTTAAGAATTAGGCGTTCATGTTGTCTTCCTGCCATTGACTGCATTCGCTCAAAAAGCTCAGTAATGTGTGTGAATTTATGAAAAGCAACCAAAAATGGAAAACTGTCAATGCCTTCAGAAGATGGAAGACAATTTTCAGCAAATTGAAGCAACATTACCCAGTGTCGCATTAACTTAAAGCAGAAAATACTGAAACTGCTCAACAGGACTGGCATGATCCATGAAGGCAGGGGAGTTGAGATTTCAGTTCAATATTTCATCAGAAATGGGTAAAGTTTAAGATGAAGAAGGATAGAGATGGGATGGCGGAGAGAATAGTGTAGAATGCAGGAGAGTTCTAAACTGAAATGTTTGCTCTGGTTCTCACATCACAGACGCTGCCTGATCTACGAAGTATTTCTAGAATTTGTTGATAGTATTTTAGACAGCAGGAGAGATTACATGACAAAAGAGATGACAACGCAAACTCAAAAAACAAGTAAAGAAACAATAGCTGGGTTTGAAAGAACAGTATATTTGCAAAAACAACAATTTTAAGTGAAAATTCAATGCAAGCCCTGAAGATTATAAAGTGACTGCTCAATGTAGATTATCTACATTTTTGTTGTGGCGAGGCGGATGGGGGGATTTTAACCAAGTCAACTTAACAATTGGTTTATATACTCATATACCATTCTGTTTATGTTTCCTCTTAATTGAGATTTTAACAAGCTATAAATATGTTTACTGTCTTTGTTGAGCTGTAACATGAGAATATTAATATGAATCTTTCAGTAAAATCATTAGAATGGCAGGGATGTAACCAGCTTTGGTATTAATTCCATGGGGTATTAGTTTCCCCACGTTTTACTGGGTGCACCCAGTTTTTAACCTTTTAATTCCAGCAAAGTTACTCTACCTTAAACTTTAATACACTCCTACTGTGACCTCTCTGTTTTTGGCTTCTTGTACTGTTCCAACATAAGCAAGTATCTCATCTTCTGAATGGATATGTAATCACCCTCAAGATTCAGCACTGAATTCAATAATGTCAAATATACTGTATTTCCAGTTTGTATCAAAGCCGACTATTTCTGACAAACTTGTTAACTTTTCTCTCTCTCTGCTGATGCTCCCCGACCTGCTGAATATTTCCAGCACTTTCGTTTAGTTAAATTCTCTAGAGTTTGCAATTTTCTCTCTCCTGATTCCAGCTTTTTTTTACTTTCTCTTTTCCCTATTCTCATTCTAACTACACCAACTGCAGGTATTCATTATTCTCTCTGAAATGTGATATTCCGTCTCTTAGTCGCCCCCCTTTCACAGACCTTCGATCATTTCTCCTTCTGTTGAAAGATCATCAAGCTGAAACATTAACTCTCATTCTCTCCCCGCAGATGCTGCCCGACCAACCAAATATTCCCAACATTTTCTCTTTTTATTTTTATGGTTTATTATAGTTTGATGTTGGCTGCATGAATAGCACCATTTATAAACATAGACAAATAAACATAGAAAAACAGGGGTAGTCCGTTCAGCCCTTTGAGCCAGCACCGCCATTCAATATGATCATGGTTGATCATATAAAATCAGTACCCTGTCCCTGCTTTTTCCCCATATCCCTTGATTCCTTTAGCTCTGAGCTAGATCTAACTCTCTCTTGAAAACATCCAGTGAATTGGCCTCCACTGCCGTCTGTGGCAGAGAATTCCACAGATTCACAACTCTCTGGGTGAAGAAGTTTTTCCTCATCTCATTCCTAAATGGCCTACCCCTTATTCTTAAACTGTGATCCCTGGTTCTGGACTCCCCCAACATCGGGAACATTTTTCCCGCATCTCGCCTGTCCAATCCTTTAAGAATTTTATATGTTTCTGTAAGATCCCCTCTCATCCTTCTAAATTCTAGTGAATACAAACTCATTCTTTCATTATATGCCAATCCCGCCATCCTGGGAATAAACCTGGTGAACCTACGCTGCACTCCCTCAATAGCAATAATGTCCTTTCTCAAATTAGGAGACCAAAATTGCATACAATACTCACTGTGCAGTCTCACCAGGGCCCTGTACAACTGCAGTGGGACCTCCTTGCTCCTAAACTTAAATCATCTCACAATGAAGGCCAACATGCCATTAGCTTTCTTCACTGCCTGCTGTACCTGCATGCTTACTTTCAGTGACTGATGTACAAGCACACCCAGGTCTCATTGCATCTCCCCTTTTCCTAATCTGACACCATTCAGATAATAATCTGCTTCCCTGTTCTTGCCACCAAAGTGGATAACTTCACATTTATCCACATTATACTGCATCTGCCATGCACCCAACCAATCCAAGTCACCCAACCAATCCAAGTCACCCTGCAGCCTCATAGCATCCTCATCCAGCTTTGTGTTTTCCGCAAACTTGGAGATGTCACATATAATTCCCTCGTCTAAATTGTTAATATTTGTAGGCTGAAATAATAACACCCAATTTAATGCTGTTCCACATTAGGTTTCAATTTCTCAGATGTAGATAATGTTTCCTGTGGAGATTAGGGTGAATACTTCAGCCTTACAAGAGAGCCACTTCATTTATTGGTTGAGGACAATGCTTTCAAATACATTAAAATAACCAAAGGGGAAATAAAGTTAAACCTCTGTAAATCAGTGAATTGATTCAAGGTTATTAAATGGAGAAAATGTTGGATATTTAACAAAAGGTCAACAGTAGTCAGTTTAGTTTGGCCTACACTCTTTGTTAAAATAGCAATCCAGGAACTGCTTCCATTTGCTGTAATTAGCTCCAGGATCTCCTGCTCATTCTCGTCAAACCCAAGTCCTGGGTTTTCTAATAGAGAAGTTCAGAATCTCATCACAGTTGTTAAGAAAGGTGGACTCCTGGACAGCTGACCCATGATGCAGGCGCCCCCAGTATCTTGTCAGCATGAGCTGGTGAGATGCTGTCTGAGAAGAATCGTCTCCGCAGGATTCTTGAGATGTTCAACATGCAGCAATTTTTTCACTGCCTTCGTTACATTGGGATGGATTAGGCGATTGACATTCCAACACCATCTCCTGCCAAGTCTTGGTTTGATGCATCATCTCATGCATTACGTCTCATCATTGACCCATGATATAAGCTAACTGATGGTTTTCTATGGATGCAAGCTCCCTCCTTTATGGACGATATGTTCTGATCTTTATTCACAAAATGCTGGAGTAACTCAGCAGGTCAGGCAGCATCTCGGGAGAGAAGGAATGGGCGACGTTTCGGGTCGAGACCCTTCTTCAGATCTGTTCTGATCTGTTCTGCACAGTCGTGGATATATATGGAGTAGAGAAGGGGGATGAGAACGCATCCTTGTGGAGCACCATTGTTACGGATTAGCGTGGAGGATGATTTGTCCCCATTCTCACTGATTGTGGTCTGTTGGTCAGGATGTCGAGGATCCAGTTGCAGAGATTCCTAGTTCCACAAGTTTGGTGATGAGGTTGGATGTGATAATAATGGTGTTAAAAGCAAAGCTGTAGTCTATGAATGGAAGTTTCACGTATGTCAGGGTCAGAAATGTTTAAAGACTCCAAAAAACTAAATAAACAATGACAATATTTGAAAAAAAATTAAAACATAAATATAAGAACTACTCAATTCAAAGGTATAAATTAATTAACATAATGCAAGAAAAAAACCCATAAATTTGTTGTTTACCTTAGCGTCAACTTTCCTTCTCATGTTTGCCAGAGAGCAACATCAGAAGATTAGTACCAGTCATTTAAAACTAAGTTGCATTAAAAAAAAATTCTCATAGAGGGTGGTAAATCTCAAGAATTCTTTACCTCAGAGAGTGTATGGGTTAGATTATTAGAAATATTTAAGGCAGATAGAGAAATTTTGTGTAGGATCAGGGAATGGAGGGTTACGGGGAACTGACACAGGTGATGAATTTTAGGCTGGTGTAGATCAGCCATGATCATAATGAATGGCTGGACAGGCTTGAACCAATAGAGCTTGGTTACCATGTTCATGACTTAAGTACTTGGGTCACGGTTCCAAATTTATGGGTCTTATTAAGGCAAATGCCAACATTTCCTCAAGAAATCAAGGCACTGTTCAGCAAATTCCAACATATTACATACATGCAAATATCTTTAGAGTACATTACTATTATCGTGGCACTGGAAAGGAGGAATCCTTTAGCCCTGGATGTTCATTCTGCCCATGCACTTTTGGCCATAAGTAAGCCAACTCATGCTCAAAACTTTATTTGATACTGAAAAATGAATGGAATCTTGGCAAGATTGCATCAGAGAATTTCCCTGCTAAACAGTACTGACCAAGTTTAATCAGTGTTTTTAATCATCTTTGGCAGGGTTGTTCACATGAACTACCTTAATAAGAAGCACTTAGATATAATACTAGAAGAGAAAACTAAAGTTAAATATGGGAAACTCAAACTAAAATATTGGATTGTACAATAATAAACTTAATCATGCTTAGTCAGGTAAGGTGAGTAATACTCTGGGCCATAACACATTTTCTCTAAAGAAGTCAGTCTGGAATAAAATTACCATCTGGATTAGTGCCATGTCCACTATCCATCAATAGGTTTTTTTGTTTGAGAGTTTTTTTAAAATTAATTCATAAGATGTGGTAACACCAGTATTTATGGCCCATCCCTAACTGCTCTTGGGAACATGATGGCAAGCCACTCCCTTCAACCACAGCAGTCTGGGCGATGAAGCTACACCCATAGTTCTGCTATAAAATGCTTGGCTAGAGGTTCCTCTTTAGACAGCAATTTGGAAGTTGCATAATCATCATTACCGATGCTGGTTTTCAAATTCCAGGTGTAATTATCTGTCTTGCTGAGTTTAAATTCTTTTTTCCAAATCATTTATTCAGAATTACAAGTGCACTGGTATAGCCACTTTACTATCAGCCTATGATGAGTCAAAAGTGATGATTTTTTTAGGTCTCTTCCTCGGGGCGAGGCTCGGCCGCGGGACTTAACAGCATCCGTGGCGGCTCGGCCGTGGGGCCTTCCATCGCCCGGCACGGCTCGGCCGCGGGATTTTCCATCGCCCGGTGCAGCTCGGCCACGGGACTTAACAGTGCCCGGTGCGGCTTGGCCGCGGGGCCTTCCATCGCCCGGCGCGGCTCGGCCGCGGGACTTTCCATCGCCCAGTACGGCCGTAGGACTTTCCAGCGCGGCGCGGCTCGGCCGCGGGACTTTCCATCGCCGGTGCGGCTCGGCTGCAGGACTTACCATCGCCGGTACGGCTCGGCCGCGGGACTTACCATCGCCCGGTTACGTCTCGGCCACGGGGCCTTCCATCGCCCGGTATGGCTCGGCCACGGGGACTTCTATCGCCCGGTACGGCCGCAGGACTTTCCAGCGCCCGGTGCGGCTCGGCCGCGGGACCTTCCATCTCCTTTAGGGGGCTGTGCGGGTTGGTCGCCTCGGTGGGGGTCGAGCTGTCTGTCCGTGGGAGGGGCATGGGGGAAGAGAGAGGAAGTTTTTGGCCTTCCATCACAGTGAGGGGGTGTTTGGAGTCACTGTGATGGATGTTTGTGTTGGGGTTGTGTGTCTTGTGTTCTTTGTTTAATTAATTTTGTTCGGTAAAAAAAAAATGACAATAAAGCTATTCTGTATTCTGTATTCTGGTTTGGCTCAGCCACCAAGCACGACATCCGGAGGCTGCAACGGATCGTTCGCACAGCTGAGAAGGTTGTTGGCTGCAACCTTCCCCCCATTGACGAACTGCACACTGCAAGGGCCAGGAAGCGAGCGGGCAAGATCATCTCTGACCCCTCTCACCCTGGCTACAAACTCTTTGAAGCACTTCCCTCTGGAAGGTGACTCCAGACTGTCAAAGCAGCCACAGCCAGACATAAAACAGCTTTTTTCCACAAGTGATAGTTCTACTCAATAACCAAAGTCTGTAGTCTCATTTTTGCTCTGCTTTATTTTCACCCACATGTTTAGACTGTAATGGTGTATCCTTATTGTTTTGATGTTTATGCTTAATTCTTAACTGTATATTTGTGTTGTCATTTGTGAGCGGAGCACCAAGCCACATTCCTTGTATATGCATACTTGGCCAATAAACTTATTAATTCATTCATTCAACTTATTGATTCAAAGATCTTGCCTTCACACCTAGCTAGTTTAGCACTGAAGTTTCGCATACAAGGTATTGCCATTCTTCACACTATCTTATCTGCTGATTAGAGGTTACACTCCTAAAATATCAATTACTAGTTTTTTTTGTTTATGAATATTCTAGCCATATAATTTGGCTACACAGTAACCAAATGACTTGCATTACTCACTACAAATTGGTTACATAGTAGCCAAGTGGGTGGTACAGTGCCCAGAGCTGGAGTTGCTGCCTTTCAGCGTCAGAGACCCAAGTTCGATCCTGACCACGGATGCTGTCTGCACGGGGTTTTATACATTCCGCTTGTCACCCACCACATGGGTTTTCTCCGGGTGCTCCAGTTTCCTCCCACTCTCCAAAGACAAAGTTCTGTGGGTTCATTTGCTTTGGTTAAAATTGTAAATCTTCCCTAGTGTAAAAGATAGTGCTGGAGTTGGGGTTGATTGCTGGTTGGCACAGACTTGTTGGGCTGAAGGACCTGTTTCCACGCTGTATCTCTAAAGTCTGAAGTAAAGTCTAATGCATATTGTTTGGGTGCACTGATTATTGCATGCCTCCAATCTAGCATCTGAAGTACACGCTCATTTGCAGTGCAAAATGCAACCACTCATTACATTGGGGAACTGGCACATGCAAAAATGTAAATGCAACTTCCATTGATGTTGCAAATTTTATACGCCAAACGTGAACTCAAAAGTGTTGCTGCTGGAAGACATTCCACTCTCTTTGTTTAGCTGACAAGTAGCTGGTATATCACAAATGTAAAAATCCCAAACCCTGACAACAGACACAATGTCTTTGCTTTGTGGTGATCTTCTGTGCTATTTGTGTTCACACCTCCATGAGGATGCAAACGGAGGCATTTAAACTATACACTAATTTTTCTGGATTTGATTCTGGTTTAGGGTTATAAATCATCATCTGTAACAAACAGCTTCCCTAGAAGTGATGATCTCAATATTGAAGTCCATATAGCTCAGTAAATAGACACGATCACCGTTCAAATGATTGGGATGTGGCAACTCCTATTCACACAGGTATTTATGATGTGAGTCATGTTGGCCCAACATTAGCAAGTGCCTCGGTATGTGCAACACCAACACCCATCAGAAGTATGTATAAAGTGTGTAAGAAGGAACTGCAGATACTGGTTTAAACCGAAGGCAGACACAAAAAGCAGAGTTACTCCAGCTTTTTTGTGTCTACCCAGCAGAAGTATGTAGATTAGCACTCTGAACTCAATCAGAATGCAACACTGATTCAATGGGATTTCTGCAACTTTGGAACTCATTGCTTCAACTAATTCCCCTGGCTTAGCCCCATAAAATCAACATAGCGGGAGATCATAGAAACATAGAAAATAGGTGCAGGTGGAGGCCATTTGGCCCTTCGGGCCAGCACCGCCATTCATTGTGATCATGGCTGATCATCCACAATCAGTAACCCGTGCCTGCCTTCTCCCCATATCCCTTGATTCCACTAGCCCCTAGAGCTCTATCAAACTCTTTTAAATTCATCCAGTGGATTGGCCTCCACTGCCCTCTGTGGCAGAGAATTCCACAAATTCACAACTCTCTGGGTGAAAAAGTTTCTTCTCACAGTTTTAAATGACCTCCCCTTTATTCCTAGACTGTGGCCTCTGGTTCTGGACTCCCCCAACATTGGGAACATTTTTCCTGCATCTAGCTTGTCCAGTCCTTTTATAATTTTATACGTCTCTATAAGATCCCCTCTCATCCTTCTAAACTCCAGTGAATACAAGCCCAGTCTTTCCAATCTTTCCTCATATGACTGTCCCGCCAGTGTCATGTAAATTATTATCAATTACCTGAAACATATTTCCTTGTCCAAGCTGTCTACAATGCCCTACCAAGCCCAGCAAACCTCCACGTCTGGGGCAAGAGCGTGACACCTTCCTGCCCACTTTGCACTGGAAGGGGATCATTAGACCATCTCCTCAGCAGCTGCCCAAAGTCCCTTGGTGAAGGTCGCTATCGGTGGCGCCATGACCAGGTGCTTAAGGTGGTTGCTGAGAGCATAGCCACTGCCATCAGTAGCAGCAAACACCACCATGTCCCGAAGAAATCAATCACTTTTGTCAAAGCTGGAGAGAAGCCTCGCCCCCAACCAAAAACAAGGGCGGGCCTCCTCTACACGGCTACTGACTGGCAGCTGCACGTCGATCTGGGCAAACAGCTGAGATTTCCGCAGCACATCACAGCAACATCACTCCGGACAGACATGATCATCACCTCCGAAGTGACAAAACAGCTGATCATTCTGGAGCTGACAGTGCCCTGGGAAGAGCGTATGGAAGAAGCAAATGAAAGGAAACACGCAAAGTACCAGGAGCTGGTGGAGATGTGCTGGCAAAGAGGCTGGAAGACACACTATGAACCCATAGAGGTGGGCTGCAGAGGCTTTGCAGGCTGCTCACTCTGCAAAGTCCTCAACCAGTTGGGCATTACGGGGCTGGCAACGAAGAGGGCCATTCAATCCGCAAGCGAAGCCGCAGAGAAAGCCACTAGATGGCTTTGGATTAAGAGGGCTGATCCGTGGGCAGTTGCTGCTAGGACGCAAGTCGGGGCCTGATCAACCCTGGCTGGGTCGCCTGGGCAAGGGTGTCTGATGTAGTGAGACCCGAAACACCCCATGACCCCAGGTCACATCACTGAGGGTGCGTCCCAGTGCATCCCAAAGATGTATCTTGCACATCCTAGTTGATTTCTTCTCACCTTTGCTACAATTCCACTTGTGATTTCCAGAGTTTATCCTTTTGCTCCTTCTACCCAGACAGAAAAAGGATGTTCTCCTATTCCTTTTCACACATCAGCTTCCACATCCAACACATCATTCTCCGCAATTTCCACCACTTTCAACATAATTCCACCACCAGTCACACCTTCCCATCCCCACCCCTCTCTGGTTTCTGCAGTGACCACTCCCTCCACAACTCTTTGGTTCATTCATCCCTTTCCATACAACCCACCCCTTCCGAGGTACTTTCCCCTGCAACTGCAGAAGATTCAACTCCTATCCCTATATCTTCTCCCTCATATCCATCCAGTGATTCCAGCAGCCCTTCCAGGTAAGGCAGAGCTCACAGGCACCTTCTCAGGCTTTGTCTACTGCATTCAGTGCTCCCAATGTGGCCTCCTTTCTCATTGGCAAGACCAAATGTAGACTAGGGACCCATTTTGCCAAATCTTTGTGCTCTGTTCACTAAAGATTGCTGGCTTTCCCGATTGCTAAACGTTTTAACTCCCCTTCCCATTTACATCCCAACCTTTCTGTCCTTGGCCTCCTCTATTTGCAGAGTGAGGCAACACTCAAATTGGAGCTACACCACCTCATAATCCGGTTGGGTAGCTTATAACTCAACAGTATGAACATTGAACCCTCTGATTTTGAGTAGGACACCCCTACCACCTCTCACTTTCTTGTTCCCGCCCGTAATTTCCCTCACTATCCTTGCCCAGTCACCTTACTCCTTTTCCTTCTTGTTCACTCATCTCCCATCCCCGAGACCTAATTTCCCTTTTGTCCCACCTCTTTTCCACCCAACCCCCTCTGTCCCCTTCCAACTTTATCCTTCCATCTGGCATAGTTTGTTTCCTTTTCATCTATAGCCTTTGTCACTTACTCCACCCGTCTGCCAAACAAATTCCCCTCACCTGTAGGAGGGAACTGCAGATACTCGTTTACACCGAAGATGAATACCAAATGCTGGAGTAACTCAGCGGGTCAGGCAGTATCTCTGGAGAAAAAGATTAGGTGACGTTTCGGGGCGAGAATCTATGTTTTGCTCAAGATTCCAACATCTGCAATTTCCTCGTGTCAACACTTTATTAATGGCTATCAAAATAACCATGGTCATTAACTGTTTCCATATCAGGATCTTTCTCGGCTGAAGATGGAGAGGTTTCTCATCCCTGTTACACAATATGATGATCTATATTCCGTTGGAGGCAGATATATTTTATTTTGTGTTGCCTCACACCACAAGATTCTGAGCGAGCAAATGTATTTGTAAATATTGCAGATTTTCTTATGGTGTCAGGTTCCATTAACAACATGTATTCAGCTTGCAGGTATGTTAAAGGTACAGGTAAGCTGCCTAATGCTGTTCCAAGCATAATGTAACTCCCCTTTAAAAGGTTCAGGCAGGGTTTAATTGCATGAACTACCCATTTCCTTCCCCGCCACCCTCCACAACAGGTTAATGCCCTTTACTGAGGCAATAACCGAATGAACTGCACAATTAGCATCGGCCCTGTGCTGAATTCAGTCTTTGTTTGAAATATTGCCTGCATCGGGTTACTTATCCATGATCTGTTATCAGAGCTATCCAGAGCTTGCTATATTTTCTGCACCAGCAACTATCCGTTCTCTCTGCACTCATAGTCACTGACAAGGTCAGTACATCATCCAATCCTAACTGCCCTTGGACTGTGTGGCTTGCTCAGCCATTTTCGAGTTAATTTCAAAGACAGTCACAGGAAAGGATGTCAGATTCCTTCCCTGAAGTTTTTACTGGACAGTAGTTTCATGGTTATCTTTTCTTTTACATTCCAACTTAATTTGATTGTATGCTCTGTTTGAATTTTCAACGTACTTGCCTGGATCAACAGTCGAGATCTCTGAAAGATAGGCCATTACATAACACGGTGCCATCACGGTGCACAGTAGCTTAGTCATATTCATACCAAGCCCATCACCCACTATTGATCTGTTTTACTTGACAATTCCCGCAAAGCAAGTAAGTCTGCCTACGGCAGACAGGTACCCCAGCAGGATCATATCCGTCAGTGCAAAATATTCTTCGGTGATGCAGAGTGTGTAAAATAGTCATAACACTGCATAGGTTTGTCTGCAGTGTTGCTTGCCCTTGTGAATCTGCAACATGACCCAGAGCGGCACGTCCTATGCCTAGATGTAGCATCTCTCATGTTACTGCTGTTAAGGGAATCAGACTTCATTGCTACCCAATTATTCAGCCCATTGCAGATTATCCAGGATTGACATCACCTGCAAGGCATGAAAACAAGACCACAAGAAAGTAGGAGGACGAATAGACTTCTCAGCCCCTCAAGCCTGCCATGCAATTCAATATGATCATGGCTGATCTGCCACATTCTGCCAGTGTCCATTCCCCATACCTCTGAATTCCCCAGCCATTCAAAAATCTTTCTGTCCCTCCTTAAATTCTTCCACAATCCTCTGGGATAGAGAATTCCCAAGGTTTAACACCGTCTGCGAGAAGAAACCCAGGTTGAGGTAGCTCTCTCTCCCCTCAGTGCAGCATCTGTCTATTTTGGGGGATTTAAGATTAGATATGCCAGAAAGCAAGCAGGGCAGTCAACCAAAACAGCTGAAAGGGCTGAAATAATTGCATAGGAAGCAAAAGGAATAAGTGACCACCCGATTACTAGCCTGAATTCTCCAAGAACTTGTGGCCAAAGTGCTCAATTATTTTCCTCAGTTGGACTCCTTTAGAAGAACACATGGATTTGAGGTTTGGTGGAGCACAGAATACATAAGGAAATTTTTTTTTAAAACGAATTCATATCACTCAGAGCGTAGGTGATAAATGGAATTTGTGTGCGTGTGTTGTCCTGGCCTGGGAAAACATTGTTATTTATTGATCATCGCTGAGTGTAAATCCTGGAACCGTCAAACACCTGCACCAGGCAATTGAATCAGAGAAATTGGTTAAAATCCCACCACAGTTCAAAGATGCAGCCTGTCACCACCTTCTCAGGGACAGTTAACAATTGGCAATAAATACTGGTCTTGTCCATGATGTCCATCTTTGCATGAATGATTATTGTTTTTGGAAAAATATTGAAGAACCAGAGGATCTCACAAGACAGTGGTGCAGGAAATTATCCACAGGGAAGGCCAGATTGACAAATCAAATTACTTCTGAGAGCTTCTCGCAAGAAACATGTTTCATTTTAACAGTACATAATCAGCCACTAACAGCTTCCGTCACGTTCATGCAGAGAAAGATGCTTATTAATTAACTCTAGTTTCTGCTTAGATTGCTACCAAGCCGCAAGGCAGTCGTCGTTTGCTTATTTAAAGTGCAGGGAATTGTGACTGATATCTTTATGTCCAGAAATGTCCTTGAAATGATTTTACAGCCTTTATCAATCATGGATACTACATAGAAACCTGCTTTTATTTAAATCAAACCAGCATTGTATGATTGTTTTTAAAACATTCTCTGCTTTTCAAATTAAATGGATATTGGGAAAACATTTCTTCCAATTTGTGTTAGAAATTGCAGATTAAAATGCAATTTGTAATTTTACTCCAGCTTGTAACAGTTTCCCTCAGGTCTCAGATTGGAGACCTCAGATCAGATTGCATCCCGCCACCCAGCAAAATATGCTGGTACTAGTCTCTACCCATCATCCACAAAGCATTTCCAACACAATACTACTAAGCCTCTGAGCAAATCACTGAAAGCAGTTCCCTCACAACATAATGGAATATTATTGTTTTATGGCCTGTTTTATTATTATTGTCACAGGTCCCAAGATACAGTGAAAAACATTGTTTTGTCTGCTATTCCGTCAAATCACACTATGCACAAGTACAATCATTTCCAAGTAAAAGAGCAGAAGTCGATCTGCTTCTGGAACAGCATGGAAAGAGTCGCCTTGCTATGGCATCATCTTGCATCTATCAAGACTCAAGTCTCTGAAAATATAAAGTTTGATCTTGGCCTAATGGGATAAAAAAAATCTTATTTTCTGACTTTTGTAGTTTTAAAGCTGTTCTGGTGGCATAGAGTGAGTGTGATGTAGGGTGCCAGTCAAGGGTCAGCCTGATTAGTTCCTCCCATGGCCGCGGCCATTCCATATACTGCTGCAGGCTGCACTCAATTTACCCACTGACCTGGATACAACAGCTGCCTTGTCTTCCGGTTCCTACACCACAACCTGCGACCCGTGTAATCGTAAGGCTAAGGGGCAACTTGAGCTGCCGCCTCTCGCAGCCATCCCTCCATGTCCTTGTGCCGGGATTGCCATGTGCCACCTGAGGAACAGTATAAATCTTCCTGAACTGACCACAAAACTTAAGGGTGCTTTTCGAACGGCACGGGAGATAAGATCACAGACCGTTCATGGCCATCAACTTTCCCCTTCCACCGCCGCCATCTAATGGAGGTGTCAGCAATAAGTCTTCCTGACCCAGAGGCCAGAACAAGACCGGCTTAAAACTCTTACTTGGAAAGTGAGTAACTGGCGAACAATGAGGCAGTCGCTAGTTCTCAGTGAAAGGTTTTGGACATGAAATTTGAAAAAAAAAGGACTGAGTTGTCAGCAATAGAGAAACTAACCAAAATTCATAGAAAAGCAAAGAGTCGATCCAGTATCATCTAGGGAGCCTCAGCAGTGAATGACAGGCAATCCAGTAGAACAAAGTCAGGGTTTGGGGATGAACCAACTCTCCTTTTGTCAAATAAACAATAAAACAAAGATAGTTCCACAGCTCATACAGGAGAATTGTATAGCAAATAACAAGCCTTTGCAGCCATTCTGGGGAAGACTGGAGAGAAACAACCTACAGGCAGGGAAAAATAATTCTCCAAAGACCTGAAATTATTACCTCATTGAGGTTCTTAATAGAAGCACAGGTCTCCAGGTAATCCATAGAATCAGCTATCAGAAGGAAATGTTGTTGAAGGAACCCCTTGGGAATCTCCAGTGCCAAGAAACTAGATCACATATCATTCTGCTTTTGCAATTGAATCCCAACATTTTTGTGTGTGTAAATCACTCAGTGTGTAGTCATCCAGCATAATATTGATCTTGTTTGGCTAAATAATTCTGGTCGCTGGATACATTAGTGTACCTCAGATGTTAGGTATGTAGGGCATGCATGAAGAGATGTCATCGATTGTCCAATTCTCACATTGGATGCTGCCAATGAAAACCAGATCAGGTTTTTCCTCTTTAAAAAGTAATTGGCCATCTCGGGGATGCATGTGCTCCATAAGAAACAAGAGCAGGAGCAGAATCCCTCAATTTGTGGTGTTACTTAGTGAGATAATGATCTATTGCTTAAATGACGAATGAAGCCATTTCTATTGCTTAATATGTAAGGAGATAGCAGATATTAGTAGTAAGCACAGAGTAGTGATTGTGGGTGATTTCAATTTTCCGTACATAGACTGGGAATCACATTCTGTTAAAGGGCTGGATGGTTTGGAGTTTGTAAAATGTGTGCAGGATAGTTTTTTGCAGCAATACGTAGAGGTACCTACCAGAGAAGGGGCAGTGTTGGACCTCCTGTTGGAAAATGAGACGGGTCAGGTGACGGAGGTATGTGTTGAGGAGCACTTTGGGTCTAGTGATCACAATGCCATTAGTTTCAATATAATTATGGAGAAGGTCAAATCTGGACCAAGGGTTGAGATTTTGGATTGGAGAAAGGCTAATTTTGAGGAGATGAGAAAGGATTTAAAAGGAGTGAAATGGGACATTTTGTTTTATGAAAAGGATATAATAGAGAAATGGAGGATATTTAAAGGTGAAATTTTGAGAGTACAGAGTCTTTATGTCCCTGTTTGGTGGAAAGGAAAGAATAATAATTTGAAAGAGCCGTGGTTTTCCAGGGAAATTGGACACTTGGTTCGGAAAAAGAGGGAGATATACAATAAATATAAGCGGCAGGGAGTAAATGAGGTTCTTGAGGAATATAAAGAATGTAAAAGGAATCTTAAGAAGGAAATTAGAAAAGCGAAAAAAAGATATGAGGTTGCTTTGGCAAGTAATGTAAAAGTAAACCCCAAGGGGTTCTACAGATATGTCAATAGCAAAAGGATAGCGAGGGATAAAATTGGTCCATTAGAGAGTCAGAGTGGACAGCTATGTGCTGAGCCGGAAGAAATGGGGGAGATATTAAACAATTTCTTTTCTTCGGTATTCACCGAGGAGAAAGATATTGAATTATGTGAGGTAAGCGAAACAAGTAGAGTAGTGATGGAAATTATGAGGATTAAAGAAGAGGAGGTACGGACACTTTTGAAAAATATAAAAGTGGATAAGTCTCCAGGTCCTGATAGGATATTCCCTAGGACATTGAGGGAGGTTAGTGCAGAAATAGCAGGGGCTATGACGGAAATATTTCAAACATCATTAGAAACGGGGATGGTGCCGGAAGATTGGCGCATTGCGCATGTTGTGCCTTTGTTTAAAAAAGGTTCTAAAAGTAAACCTAGCAATTATAGACCTGTTAGTTTGACGTCTGTGGTGGGAAAATTAATGGAAAAGATACTTAGGGACAATATATATAATTATATGGATAAACAAGGCCTGATTAGAAACAGTCAACATGGATTTGTGCCTGGAAGGTTATGTTTGACTAATCTTCTTGAATTTTTTGAAGAGGTTACCAGGGAAATTGATAAGGGCAAGGCTGTGGATGTTGTCTATATGGACTTTAGTAAGGCATTTGACAAGGTTCCACATGGTAGGTTGATTAAGAAGGTTAAATCGTTGGGTATTAATAGTGAGGTTGCAAGATGGATTCAACAATGGCTGAATGGGAGATACCAGAGGGTAATGGTTGACAACTGTATGTCAGGTTGGAGGCCAGTGTCTAGTGGAGTACCCCAAGGATCTGTGTTGGGTCCACTGTTGTTTGTCATTTACATTAATGATCTGGATGATGGTGTGGCAAATTGGATTAGTAAATATGCAGATGATACTAAGATAGGTGGTGTAGTTAATAATGAAGTAGAGTTTCAAAGTCTACAGAGAGACTTGGGCCTTTTGGAAGGGTGGGCTGAAAGATGGCAGATGGAGTTTAATGCTGATAAGTGTGAGGTGCTGCATTTTGGTAGGACAAATCAAAATAGGACGTACAGTGTAAATGGTAGGGAATTGAGGAATGCAGTGGAACAGAGGGATCTGGGAATAACTGTGCATTGTTCCCTGAAGGTGGAATCTCATGTGGATAGGGTGGTGAAGAAGGCGTTTGGTATGCTTGCCTTTATAAATCAGAGCATCGAGTATAGAAGTTGGGATGTAATGTTAAAATTGTACAGGGCATTGGTGAGGCCGAATCTGGAGTATGGTGTGCAGTTCTGGTCGCCAAATTATAGGAAGGATGTCGACAAAATGGAGAGGGTACAGAGGAGATTTACAAGAATGTTGCCTGGGTTTCAGCACTTAAGCTACAGAGAGAGGTTGAACAGGTTGGGTCTTTATTCTTTGGAGCGTAGAAGGTTGAGGGGGGACTTGATAGAGGTTTTTTAAATTTTAAGAGGGACGGACAGAGTTGACGTGGGTAGGCTTTTCCCCTTAAGAGTGGGGAAGATTCCAACAAGGGGACATAACTTTAGAATTGAGGGACAAAAGTTTAGGGGTAACATGAGGGGTAATTTCTTTACTCAGAGGGTGGTGGCTGTATGGAATGGGCTTCCGGTGGAAGTGGTGGAGGCAGGCTCGATTTTATTATTTAAGAGTAAATTGGATAGGTATATGGATGAGAGGGGATTGGAGGGTTATGGTCTGAGAGCAGGTAGATGAGACTAGGTCAGAGAGAGTGGTCGGCGTGGACTGGTAGGGCCGAACGGGCCTGTTTCCGTGCTGTAGTTGTTATATGGTTATATGGTTATATGAAGCCATCTCTATTGCTTAAATGAAGGATGAAGCCATTTTCATTGAAGTATTTTACTTCCCAAATGACAAATCATTTAGGCACCTCTTGGAACCTTTAGAACAGAAGATATGCTTCTTGCACTCTATTTCATGATCAGTAGGCCTTAGGTATATTCCCTCTACTATGCACTTTTGAAAGCTTTTGCAAATGTTATGTGGATTAATGGCTTGAACCCTGATGCCAATTCGCAAGGGATTGGGCCAGTACTTAGACGGTATTGAGGCCTTAATGGCTGGGATGCATTTGAACATAAAGGCAAATAACTTAATATGCACTTAGACATTTTCATGTTGACTGTAATTGATTCCTGTGTCTAAAAAGCAATGGCATGAAAAGGCATGGATAACCATGCCATACAAGTTTTTCGAACCATCCAATTTCCAGGTATGAGCCATTATTCACAGGATCCACTGCCTACATCCCATAGCAACACCCTGTGGGAAGAGTGGCAGCATGGTAGTGCAGTGGTAGAGTTGCTGCCTTACAGCGCCAGACACCCTGGTTTGATCCTGACTTTGTACGTTCTCCCTGCATGGGTTTTCTCCGGGATCTCCAGTTTCCTCCCACTCTCCAAGAACATACTGGTTTGTAGGGTAATTGGCTTGGTAAAATTGTAACTTGTCCCTAGTGTGTGTAGGATAGCGTTAGCGTGCGGAGATCGCTGGTCGGCGCGGACTCGGTGGACCAATGGGCCTGTTTCTGCACTGAATCTCTTAACTACAAATTTAAACTAAAGTGGAATTTTCATGGTGCCTCTTCACCGTCAAATAAACTTGCATAATTAATTGCCACAAAAATAGTATTTTAAATACCAGATGAAAATAGATATTATTCCAACTCAATGGTTGAATTGATTAAATCTCAATGGTGATGTAACCAGTTAAACGGTGATATTATTTTGTGCAAATGATTAAAGGTAGAGGGAATAATGTTAATCACTCCACTCACTATCTCTGAAAGAGGTGCCGCTGATGTTAGATATGGAGATTGGAGGTGAATGCTGAGCAAAGTATCAGTGATCCATTCAATATATCATTGGTCAACCAATTATTTATTGCTACTGATGTAGCCTGTGCTGCTTTGACAGAAGCTGGATGCATAATAAATAAGGGCCACAATCCATTTGGTGCCTGTAGAGATTAATTGGTTGACCAATTAGTTTTGTCGATCCTTCTCTCCCTCTCCACATAGTCAAGTAATTGAGTATTTAAACCTTTCCCTATGACTGTATAACCATTACGCCCAAGTTAAAATCATCAAAGCTTTGGTTTCCTCCCACATTTCAAAGACATGCAGGTTTGTAGGTTGATTAGCCATGGTAAATTGACCCGAGTGTGTAGGGAGTCTGAAGAAGGGTCTCGACCCGAAACATCACCCATTCCTTCTCTCCAGTGATGCTGCCTGTCCCACTGAGTTACTCCAGCTTTTTGTGTCTATCTTCGGTTTAAACCAGCATCTGCAGTTCCTTCTTACGCACCTAGTGTATAGAGAATGGATGAGAAAGTGGAATAACATAGAATTAATGTGAACGGGTGATTGATGGTCAGCATGTACTCAGTGGGTCGAAGGGCCTGTTTCCATGCTGTATTTTTCAATCAATCAATTAACCTAGCACAGTGTTAAGTGCTCATCAGTGCAATATCAACTCAGAGGTTCTTTAGCAACTTGATGACAACCTTTAGCTATTGGGGGTGATGTGAACTCACAGAGCACAGCCAACTGTTGTTCTGGATGATGTAGTTGCTTTTGACATAATGCTGTACACATATTTGTGAAGAGGGAGTTATTTATTTTCTCAGTAGACTACTTCAAGCCCGTGACATCGCCATAATCAATACTCTGCCATCTGAGGCCATGGAATGAAAATGTTCACTCCAAAGATGTGTGGGTACATCTTTGAGTATGTGGGTAACTATTGTTGGCTGAACGCTCCAGAGATCTTTGCTGCTGAGATACTGTTGACAGAATTTGATTCTTTGAGTGCACTATATGCAGGCTTGCAGGTTAATTACGTCATGGCACATCATTGATAGTTCCTGTTAGAGATTTTTGAATCACAGAATCTTGCAGCACCATAAAGGTTTACTAAGCCTTTTGTGTCTGTAATGGCTCTTTGAAAAACCTATCCATTTTGCCTCACTTAACTGTTCTTTCCCCATCCAAATACTTCCAAGTATACACCAATTAACTTTTAAAAATTACATGTGTATCTTTTCCTCCATTTTTCATATTTCTCACAATAGGCCATTCAGCCCATTGAGCCAATGCCAGCTCTCAAAGCAATCCCATCCGTTTCAATACCCTATAACATATTCTCTCTCATATGCACATCAACAAATCCTGATTCTCCTGCCTAGACTAGGGATAATTTACTTTGGCCAATCAATCTATCAATCTGCACACCTTTGGGGAGGAAATCAGGTTACCTAGGGAACACATGCAACAACAGGAAGAATGAGCAAATTCCTGACAGCACCAGAGGTTAGGATTGAATCTCAGTCAGTGCAACAAATGGCAACAGCACTAACGACTGTGCATTGCCTTCTAAGTCACAACAACTTAATTTGAATGTTTCTGACCTTTTACCAATGATCATAAATCAGTGTTCTACAAGTAGAAAGAATGTCTCCCATGTAGTAAAAAAAATCCTCTTTTTCAAGTGCTGTCCATTAATTTTTGGAAATAGGGTCATAAGGGCCAAACCCATTTGACATACAGAATGGAATGGAAGTAACTTTCATTCAAAAGGTTAAATGAATTCAAACCTTTGTGACAATGAAGAGAGGACAACGTGTGTGTTTTAATTCCCAGAGGGACTGTATAGCAAAGAATGTTAGAAGAAATTGGGAAAATTCATAGAATCTGAGAAAGTTATGGCATAGATGGATTCAGCCCATTGTTCATGCCAGACAAGATTGGACTGTTTCAATTAAATAAAGGGTTTATCTTAAATTTTCCTTTGCACTTCGCAAACGATTTACCGTTGAATAAATTTAAAGATAAAGCCCTCAAAGGCAAACATAGTCTAAACATTATTTGCAATATTGGTGCTTTTATGTTGCACATTAGTTAATTATGCAATGAAATAAACAGGTTAATGTGGTCATTAAAGTACGAGAAAAGGGATTGTTGTGATCATTCTAATTCTATATCTGCTCATTCTGATAAGCTTGGAAATGAAATAGGCACTTACAACTAGGAAGTGACATTTTGAAACACCAAGGATAAATTGATAAGGAATAATATTATCAACAGTATTATTTGCCATTCTGCAAAATTAAAGTACAACATTACATTTTACATAATGCACAGGTCTCTGAGTTAGTTACTAGTAACAAGCACAGAAAATCAATTACTGGCACTGTTGGAATGTGCAGCTGAATTCCAACTTCACAGCAGTTTTAGACAAACCACAATGCATCTTATGGAAACAACACAAATAAAGGCTGTTATATCACGTGGCATTGTTCCAATGATGCTCAATTGATTATGTCTTTTAAGATCTAAAATATATCATTCCTACTGTGATCGACAGCTATTGTCTGTGTAAGGAACAGTCTATATATAACTGCAAGGTGATTATTGTTTTCAACGACTTGCTGGGAGCAAAGATGATGCCCATCCCCCACACCTCAACATGGTTAGCATTGTCATTCAGTTAATAATGTTTGATTGTCATTCATTTTATACAGGCAGTGAATATATTTTCTCTCTTTGGCTTAAAATATAAATGTAACTAGTAATCAATGTAACTAGTTATCTGCAAAATAATGAGATAACTAATAATAATAATAATAATAATAGTTGATTTTTAAAAAGGCTTAAAAGGATAGCATGGCTCTGATAGTATCTAGAAAAAGACATCAACTCCCTCTAGGCTGAGTCACATTTAATTCAGTTTCTTGTCTCAGGGTGTTACATAGAAACATAGAAAATAGGTGCAGGAGGAGGCCATTTGGCTCTTCGAGCCAGCACCTCCATTCATTGTGATCATGGCTGATCATCCACAATCAGTAACCTGTGCCTGCCTTCTCCCCATATCCCTAGAGCTCTATCTAACTCTCTTTTAAATTCATCCAATGAAATGGCCTCCACTGCCTCCTGTGGCAGAGAATTCCACAAATTCACAACTCTCTGGGTTAAAAAGTTTCATTGTTGCACAGTCATCTACAAAACAATCTCTAAAAATAAGAAACAATCAGACACCATTGAAGTATAAATTCTATGAATTTCTAAGAACAACAACACATTTTAATGGTCATCTATCTAAACGCTAATAGCTAGTCAATTAAATACATTTCTTTGATTTGTTAACAGTTTATTCTGGCTTTGAACTAGTTTAGTCAGTAAATCAGCAAGTAACATATATGCCATTGAACTGCTTGGCAATGCCCATCTCCTATGAAAGGAAGTCTTACTAACTGAACTGGTCGTTCAATAGAATCACCATCACCAACCCCCATAAAGAACATTCTGACGGTAATTTACCATTAAATAAAAAAATTAAACTCTCTCTTCTCCCCTCTCCCATCAGGCAAGAGGTATTGAAGTGGAAACGCACACTTCCAGATTCAAGGACAGTATTTTTCCCAGCTGTTATCAGGCAACTGAACCATCCCACCAACAACTAGAGAGCAGTCCTGAGCTGCTACTACTATCTCCCTCATTGAAGACCCTCAGACTATCTTAAATACCTTGCACCAAATGTTATTCCCTTTATCATGTATCTGTACACTGTGGATAGTTCGATTGTAATCATGTATTGTCTTTCCGCTGACTGGTTAGCACACAACAAAAGCTTTTCACTGTATCTTGGTGCATGTTACAATAAACTAAACTAAACTAAACTAATTTTGGATGATCAGCCATGATCATATTGAATGGCGGTGCTGGCTCGAAGGGCCAAATGGCCAACTCCTGCACCTGTTTTCTATGATTCTATGTTTCTAAACTAAACTAAACCAAGATCCCCCTACACATTAATACTGTTAATGGTCTTGCCATTTTACTGTATTCTTAACTGAGTTCTTTCCCCTTACATTCAACATCCCAAAGTGCAACATTGCACACCTGAACAAGTGGGGAATATTTACCACTCTCCACTCTTTAGGCACTCTTTAGGCACTATTCTACTATCTGCAGATATCTGAAAAATTAGGCCAATACCACCACAATTTCTTCCTTTACTTTTCTTAACAGTTTAGGATGTTTTGTCACCCAGATGAAGGGAATTTAACTATAAAGAACGAGTGGAAGCAGGGCCAATCAAGAGACTGAATATTCTTAAGATATTGCTATGACTTGAATGAAGGGATTAAAAGTACCATTAGCGAATATTCTTAAGATATTGCTATGACTTGGATGAAGGGATTAAAAGTACCATTAGCAAATTTGCAGATGATACAAAGCTGGGTGGTAGTGTGAACTGTGAGGAAGATGCTATGAGGTTGCAGGGTGACTTGGACAGGTTGTGTGAGTGGGCGGATGCATGGCAGATGCAGTTTAATGTGGATAAGTGTGAGGTTATCCACTTTGGTGGTAAGAATAGGAAGGCAGAGTATTATCTGAATGGTGTCAAGTTAGGAACAAGGGACGTACAACGAGATCTGGGTGTCCTAGTGCATCAGTCACTGAAAGGAAGCATGCAGGTACAGCAGGCAGTGAAGAAAGCCAATGGAATGTTGGCCTTCATAACAAGAGGAGTTGAGTATAGGAGCAAAGAGGTCCTTCTGCAGTTGTACAGGGCCCTAGTGAGACCGCACCTGGAGTACTGTGTGCAGTTTTGGTCTCCAAATTTGATGAAGGATATTCTTGCTATTGAGGGCGTGCAGCGTAGGTTTACTAGGTTAATTCCCGGAATGGCGGGACTGTCATATGTTGAAAGACTGGAGCGACTAGGCTTGTATACACTGGAATTTAGAAGGATGAGAGGAGATCTTATTGAAACGTATAAGATTATTAAGGGGTTGGACACGTTAGAGGCAGGAAACATGTTCCCAATGTTGGGGGAGTCCAGAACAAGGGGCCACAGTTTAAGAATAAGGGGTAGGCCATTTAGAACTGAGATGAGGAAAAACTTTTTCAGTCAGAGAGTTGTGAATCTGTGGAATTTTCTGCCTCAGAAGGCAGTGGAGGCCAATTCTCTGAATGCATTCAAGAGAGAGCTGGATAGAGCTCTTAAGGATAGCGGAGTCAGGGGGTATGGGGAGAAGGCAGGAACGGAGTAGTGATTGAGAATGATCAGCCATGATCACATTGATTGGCGGTGCTGGCTCGAAGGCCGAATGGCCTCCTCCTGCACCTATTGTCTATAAGATAGACACAAAAATAATAATAATAATAATAATAAACATTTATTTTTTATAGCGCTTTTCCAAGTGCTCAAAGACGCTTTACAAAAACAATCAAGACATAAAAACAAACAAACGAACTGTTTGTTGGAGTAACTCAGCGGGACAGGTAGCATCTCTGGACAGAAGGAATGGGTGATGTTTCGGGTCGAGACCCTTCTTCAGACTGGTTAGGGTTAAGGGAAACGAGAGATATAGACGGTGATGTGGAGAGATAAAGAACAATGAATGAAAGATATGCAAATAAGTAACGATGATAAAGGAAACAGGCCATTGTAAGCTGTTTGTAGGGTAAAAATGAGAAGCTAGTGCGACTTGGGTGCAGGAGAGACAGAGAGAGAGGGAATGCCGTGGCTACCTGAAATGGGAAAAATCAATATTCATACCACTGGGCTGCAAGCTGCCCAAGCGAAATATGAGATGCTGTTCCTCCAAGTTGCGTTTAGCCTCACTCTGACAATGGAGGAGACCGAGGGCAGAAAGGTCTGTGTAGGAATGGGAAGGAGAATTAAAGTGTCCAGCAACCGGGAGATCAGGTTGGGTCAGGTGGGCTGAGGTGCTCTACGAAATGATCACCCAGTTTGCTTTTGGTCTCACCGATGTATAAGAGTCCACATCTTGAACAACGGATAAAGTAGATGAGGTTGGAGGAGGTGCAAGTGAACCTCTGCCTAATCTGAAAGGACTGTCGGGATCCCTGGACAGGGTTGAGGGAGGAGGTATGGCGACAGGTGTTGCATCTTCTGCGGTTGCAGGGGAAGGTACCTGGGGAGGGGGTGGTTTGGGTGTGAAGGGACGAGTTAACCAGGGACTTGGGGAGGGAACAGTCTCTGCGGAAGGCAGAAAAGGGTGGAGAAGGGAAAATATGGTTAGTTGTGGGATCCCGTTGGAGGTGGCGGAAATTTCGGAGGATTATGTGTTGTATGCAACAGCTGATGGGGTGGAAGGTAAGGACTTGGGGGACACTGTCTCTGTTGCGACTAGGGGGAGGGGGAGCAAGGGCGGAACTGCGGGGTACCAAGGAGATACGAGTGAGGGCCTCATCTATGATGGGAGAGGGGAACCTGTTCCCTAAAGAATGAGGACATCTCGGATGTTCTAGTATGGAACACCTCATCTTGGGCGCAGATGCGGTGTAGATGGAGGAATTGGGACTAGGGGATAAAGTCTTTGCAGGAAGCAGGGTGGGAAGAAGTGGAGTTGAGACAGTTGTAGGAGTCAGTGGGATTGTAATAGATGTGTTGCATGCGACAGCTGATGGGGTGGAAGTTGATTGAGTGATGCAGCTTCTGGACTCCACAGAGCCTTTTCGATAGAAAGCCTTTCAACACTGACCTGAACAGATAACCCTGTTTTCTCTTTACTTGTCTGACCTGCAGAAGATTTCCACTATTTTCCAGTTTTAAATATCCAGAGAGTGAATCATACAATACTTGAAAGCACTGTATATATTTGCTGAGCTAATTTAGTTTATCACAATTGGAAAAAACGCCTTATTTCAATCACTTCCACTGACCAATTCAAATATGGTAAACAATAGTCCAGGAACATTTCTTCTCTTTCTAAACTCTGACTGAGATTTAGGTAGGTAATGGCCTAAAAATGACCCCCCCTCCTCCCCCCCCCCCCTTCCTCTCCCCATTCCCCACTCACAGCGACTTTTCACGGCTGCTTAAACAAAACAAACAGAAGCACTTAACTGAAACTTCACACTGAAGGTCATGTGCAACTACTAGGCAGAACAGTCTCCTTGGAGATTTTCCCCCAGGAAGCTTTCCATCATGATGTGAGAACAAGATCTCTGAAATAGTCAAACTGGTGTGTAGGGGAGCATTTCATGACCTTTCAGCAGATTCTTGAAACACCCGACTAAGCAACAAGATGTATTACACTTGTAATACATCTGAAGAAGGGTCTCGACCCGAAACGTCACCCATTCCTTCTATCCCGAGATGCTGCCTGACCTGCTGAGTTACTCCAGCATTTTGTGAATAAATCAAGATGTATTACACACTCTCCTGTGTCAATTTGTTTAAATTAAAGCTGTGTTTATACTGCACGATATCCATCATGGTAGCACAATATACTAGAGGAAGATGTGTTAGGACTGAATCACGACACAAATGGGGACCCATACAATATTTACGTGCAGTGCACTGGAAGGGCTTGTAAAAAATCTTTCACCTGATGTCCCAAACCCCTGTTAATTCCACCTACACAATTACCAGCACAACAGCGGCCAAACATATTAGATCTTTAGTCGGCAGGACAGAGTAGATACTGAGATGTTATCACCAGCAGGAGAATTCTGAAGGAGTTGACATAATTGCAAGATTACAGGTGGTCATTTGAAGCTGAAATGCTTAGGAGCAACCACTTGCTGAGGGTGGTGAATCTCTGGAATTGCCCATCCCTATTGGGTTGTGAAGGGCAGATCATTGAGGGATTTATAGAGGAAGTAAATATTTTTTTGAAGGATGAAGGAATTGAGGGAAATACAGAAGAGAAGAGGCCTGGGGCAAATCAGCAATGATCGCATTGAATGATAGGGCAGGTTTGAGGGGCAGAATGGCCTACTCCTGCTCCTGCTTATTTATTCCCTTATTGAATGAATACGTTTATTGGCCAAGTATGTGCATATACAAGGAATGTGCCTTGGTGCTCCGCTCACAAATGACAACACATACAGTTAACAATTAAGAATAAAGCCACGAGTGATAGTTATACTCAATAACCAAAGTCTGTAGTCTCTTTTTTACTCTGGTTTATTTTCACCCACATGTTTACACCGTAATGGTGTATCCTTATTGTTTTGATGTGTTTATGCTTTATTCTTAAGTGTTAACTGTATGTTTGTGTTGTCATTTGTGAGCGGAGCACCAAGGCACATTCCTTGTTATCTACATACTTGGTCAATAAACTTATTCATTCATTCATACATAAACACATCAGAACAATAAGGATACAACATTACGGTGCCCTCTCAGATAAAGAGGCAAATATCCTTTAGGGTCTCCGAACACTGACGACAACTTCATCAGGCACAAATTAGCTTGTTAATGAACAGGCAATGGAAGGTGAGTGACTGACAGATTTACATTGTTGTCATGATAGGCAGAGCTGGGCAAACCAATCTCCTCATTAACAAAGCAGCGCCCATGTTTTAAGCTTATATATCAGAGATTGGATCTGGAACTGAAACAGAAAATAAAGAAAGGAAGAACCTTTCAGCTCAGAACCTCAAAAGTGTAGTAAAGAAAGTTAGGAACAACTGAGGTGTTGTAATGTAACAAAAAATGCAGCAACCAATTTTTGCAAAGTCAATATTAGTAGCCACAGAATTTATTTTAACTAATTTAGGGCATACAATTAGGAACAAAAACCCTCCCCTAAATCAACAAAGTGCCATAGGTACTATTGTGTCCTCACGAGAAGGCCTACAAATTCTCCATTTACAGTAACAACTCAAGTAAAAGTGAGAATGCAGCACTCCCTCATTATTGCTTTGAAATATCAACCAATATATTACACTCATGTCAACTGAATGAATGAACACAGGCTTGCGAATCAAATGATAGCAGGAAAGCTACCATTGTGCTTAACCATCTTTGCTATCTAAATACCATCCACTTTAGCGTCATCTGTAAACTTACTAATTGTACCTTGTATGTTCTCATCCAAATCGTTGATATGAACCACAAGCAGCAATGGGTCCAGCCCACCACTAGTCACAGACTTCCAGTCCCAAAACAACCGTTAATTTGCACAATTTAAACAATCGGCTGAAAAACTGTACTTATGGGTTATCTCAGTCTTGGATATAAATTTTGAAATATATAACAAAGTTTGAATGTTCCAACCAGTAGATTTAAACAAATGTTTAAAGTTAATGAGGAAATGATTCACGATGCTTTGAAATGGAGAGAAGTAAATTAAATAGACACAAAATGCCGGAGTAACTCAGCGGGACACGCAGCATCTCTGGAGTGAAGGAATGGGTGATGTTTCGGGTCGACACCCTTCTTCAGAAAAGTCACCCATTCCTTCTCTCCAGAAATGCTGCCTGTCCCACTGTGTTATTCCAGCATTTTGTGTCTATCTTCAGTGTAAACCAGCAACTGCAGTTCCTTCCTGCACGAGAAGTAAATTAGTTTCTGTTGATTGACAGTTGTCATTTGTTTTTGAGAGTTGAATGCTTACTTTTCCTCTGTGGGAGTGCTTTTTCGACTCAGATTTTGCTACTTTTCAAAGCGGCAGGCATTTGGCCTCATACTGTAGGTTGGCAAGTTTGGGACCGTTTTGAATGTAAAGGTGTTGAATTTGACAGCTGAGCGACATCAGCAACATTCTGCTGCACACAGTGCTGAAACCTGGATGGACTCCAACGGTGAGCAAGAGCTTACTGGGACTTCCCTGCCTTTCTGCTGGCAAATCTACTTTCAATTCCTTCACCCTATGAGGCCTGGTGCAGGATCAGAGTGCACATTCACTTGAGTATACAATTTTAAAGAAACTCTATCCACATAACAGCATCCTCAACTAAATACCAGTCCAAAAATCAATATGTCAAAAGTTAAATTGGACAAACCTCTTAATGTGGCAAATTCTTTAAGGCAACATCGCAAAAAAGGCTTACTTTGTTCGGTAGCCAAAGAATTGGAGTAATTTTAGGGTTTATCACTGAAGTGATTTGAAGAAAATTATATCATTTACTGGCTTAAATACCACATTTTTTACAGGCTTTGTGTTTTTCATTTTGTGGTCGTGTACAATAATTTATTTTGCTATAGGCTATCCCACATATAATTTAAACCTCTAGCAAATGGACTCCCAACACATCGTCAATGTTCACAAGACCAAGATTCTTTGAAATCAGGAAACCAAATCACTGATTGTGAAATTTCATACTGCATCCATCCATGTCCTGCTATGTCATTGACAAGAGGCCAACATAATTACAATGTAATTAGCGGAGGCATGTTTATGTACAGCATCTGGACAGTTTTGGGAGATTTCTCTGAGGTTTCTCAGGAACAGAATTGTTCTCCCTCCTTTAAATGTAGATGATGAACAAAGAGCAGGCATGGAATTGGGGAGGTGGGGAAACACTACCTGCTCCTCATCCACATGGCACTTGCACCAGATGTTTGCATTTGGAGTTGTAGGGAAAATATTTCTCCCCGTTTGAATCTTAAGCTGGAGGAAAGGATTCAGATTAAAGGATTCACCCCCTTTAACAAAGATTCATTGGAAATTCTTCTTCAGATAGTCCTGTATCTTTGGAAATCTCCACCCAAGAGAGGGCAGAGACTGAAGGCTAAAGGTATACATAAATGAACCTTTGCACTAAGGGGACATCAAGCACAGAGAGACACAATGCCAGAAATACCTTCTACGGATTCCTCAGAGTATCGGGGAAGTTCATCACAATGCATTTAAGCAGATCATGAGAGAAGCCTAGCTTGATTTCACGGAAACAGAAAATGCTGGAAGAACTAATCCAGTCAGGCAACATCTGCAGAAAGAGAAATCAATCAACATTTCACGTCATGACCCCTTCCTAGAGCTAGGAAAAGAATGACAAAATTACTTTTAAAATAGAGCTGGGGGAGGAGTGTGGTGTAAGATAAAAGACTATATGGAGATTGTTTAAGACAGATCAGCTAATAAGTAGCATGATAACTGACAAGCAGTTTACCTGAAGTTATACGATTTGATTTTAATTCCAGAATGTTGCAAAGTGCCAATGGAATAAATGGAGGTAAAATAAAGTATAGGCCTTACTTATCAGATTCCAGCATCTTCCGCCTTTTGTTTCCACAGCACTTTCCCAGCATCTGGTATTGGTATTGATATTGTCACTGGTACCAAGAGACAGTGAAAAAAATATTTTTCACATCTTACATACATGTCTACATCAGACTGGGCAAAGGAGAAAATAAATGGAGTGTATAATGTCATGTTACAACTACAGATTAAAAAAAAAAAAGTGTTGCAACGAGATAGATTGAAAGATTCGGAATACATTTTTAACATAAAAGAGGTCCATTCAAGAGACTGATAATAGCAAGGACGAGACAGTTATTGGATATGGTGATACAATAGACAATAGGTGTAGAGAGGGAGGGGGGGAAGAGGGAGGAGGAGAGGCTGCTGCACCTGTGCAGGAGAGGTTTGGGCCCAACGGGTCCACTTGGTCTAGTAATCTTATATGTTTCAATAAGATCTCCGACGCTGCACTCCCTCAATAGCAAGAATGTTCTTCCTCAAGTTTGGAGACCAAACCTGTACACAATACTCCAGGTGTGGTCTCACTAGGGCCCTGTACAACTGCAGAAGGACCTATTTGCTCCTATGCTCGAAGGGCCGAATGGCCTACTCCCGCACCTATTGTCTATTGTCTATACTCAACTCCTCCTGTTATGAAGGCATTTTCTCTTTCTTTATCTGTCGCTACCTATCACCCACAAGCCACTGTTTCCTGACTCCACCCTTCCTGGTTCCATCTGCCCATCATTTCCCATCTCAATTGGTTCTATTACCTGCCAACCCCTGTCTCATACTTTCTTCACACCTCTTTATACTGGCTATCTCCCCATTTCACTCTCAATCTTGATGCAGGGTCTCCACGCAAACATCAACCAACCCTTTCCTCCCATAGGCGCTGCTTGACCTGTTGGTTGCTCCAGTTGTTTTTTTTTGCTCCAGACTCCAGCATATGCAGAATCTTGTGCCTCCTGGGTCAAGGAGCTACAGTCTACTCATTCTCCTATTTCTTATGTTCTTAAATTATCATGTGATGGAAGTCCACCCACCAAAGGCAGAACAACATCAGAAGTTCCTGCAGCTGTGTCACAAGACGAATGCTAGAAATATCTTCTACAGATTCCTCAGGGTATTGGAGGAGTTTATCACAATGCATTGAGGCAGACAATGAGAGAAGCCTAGCTTAATTTGACACAAACAGAAAATGCTGGAAGAACTAATTCAGTCAGGCAACATCTGCAGAAAGAGAAACCAGTCAACGTTTCGTGACCCCTTCCTTGAGCTGGGAAAATAATGACAGGATTACTTACAAAGTAAAGCTGGGGGTGGAGTGTGGTGTAAGACAAAAGACTGTATGGAGATTGTTTGAGTCAGATCTGCTAATAATTAGCGTGAAAACTGACAAGCACTTTACCTGAAGTTGTAAGATTTAATTTTAATTCCAGAATGTCCACTTTCCACAAAACTTGCACATTACCTGAACTGAACAACGTGTGAACAATGGTGGACTTATTCATTCTTCATTTGTTTTGTTTGCTTTCTTTAATACAGCTTTTCAGAAGAAGGAAATTTGTTAATCAATTTTATTGGGGTTGATGACATGGAAGCAATTAGTGCTTAACTACTGATCCAATCAAAAATTGTTATGAAGGAGATAAAATTGTAGAACATAACACAAATCATCATGAAACTGCACATTTTAAGAAAATCATCTCAAATATAATAAAAACTTGTTTTTAAATAGTCCATTTCACATCCCTTTCAGAACCTTTTACAGCACTTTACAGACTCGAAAATACTTTGAAAATATTGTTTTATTTGGAAAAATGGTAGCCATTTTGCATTGTAAATTCCCACAATCAGCAGTGTAGTAATGATTGGATTACCTATATTAACCATATTGGTTGAAGATTAAATATTGGCTGGAGTCTCTGGGATATCTCTTTGAATCTATTATGAGATGGCAGACAGGCTTCATTTTAACATTACATACAAATGACTGCAGCATACATTTATCGTTCAGTAGAGCATTGCATTAGACTGTAATAGGAAGGAACTGCAGTTGCTGGTTTATACCAAAGATAGACACTAAATGTTGGAGTAACTCAGATGATCAGGCAGCATCTCTGGAGAAAAGGTGTAGGTGATGTTTCTGGTCTGGACCCTTCTTCAGACTATTGTACGTAAGTATCTTGATTGGGGCGTGAACGCACTATCTTCTCACTCAGAAGCCAAAGAACCAAAGCAGCCACAGCCAGACGTAAAAATTGCTTTTTTCCGCCAGTAGTAGCTCTACTCAATAACCAAAAGTCTGTAGTCTCTTTTTGCTCTGGTTTATTTCACTCACATGTTTAAACCGTAATGTGTATTCTTAATGTTTTAATGTTTTATGCTTTATTCTTAATTGTTTACTGTATGTTTGTGTGTTACTTGCGAGTGGACCACCAAGGGACATTCCTTGTATGTTTACATACTTGGCTAATAAAATTATTCATCCATTCATTCATTCTAAACACCAAGGTAAAGATGCCATGGTACAACATTAAGTATAGTAAAATCACCGTATGACTTAGTGGGCCAGATCACGAAAAATGATGAGACCAACTTTAGGAAGGAGATAGGGAGCTTAGTAACAACCTCTCCATCAACATCAGCAAGGTGAAGGGACTAGTTATTCACTTCAGGAAATGAGGTTGGGTGCTTGCCCCACTCAGCATCAATGATGCCAAAGTGAAAATGATTGAAAGCTACAAATCTGTCCTGGGCCAACAACATTGAAAGCCAAGAAAGCACACCAGAGTGTTTATTTTCCTCAGAAGCCGAAGAAAGTTTTGACTATCTCCAATGACTCTTACCGATTTCTGCAGATGTACCATAGAAAGCATTTTGTCAGGATGCATCACAGCTTGATTTAGCAATGGTTCTGCCCAAGATCACAAATAGTGGAGAATTATGGATGGAGTCCAGTCCATCACATAAATCAGCCTCTCTCCCATCTGCTCCATTCACTTCATGCGGCCTCATGAGAGCAGCCAATATAATCAAGGATCACTCGTGCCGCTGTATTTCTCTCTTCTCCCTACTCTCGTCAGCAAAAGATACAAGAGCTTACAGACTACTGAACAGTCCTCACTAAGAATGTAGTCCTGATCTCCAAATCTACCTCTTCGTGGGCCTTACACTTCTTTTATCTGCATGCTCTCTGTAACTAATGCTATAACACTATATTCCGGTGTTTTTCTCTTTGCACTGCTTGTTGTACTTGTGCATGGCTTGATTACATTCATATATCACAAAATGCTGGAGTAACTCAGCAGGACAACCTGCTGCATTACTCCAGCATTTTGTGAATAAATACCTTTGATTTGTACCAGCATCTGCAGTTATTTTCTTACATTCATATATCATGTGATTTGACTCGATAGCACACACAAAGTTTTTCACCGCATCTCAGGTCACCAGGCAATAATAAACCAAACTTAACCCAACCAAGCTACATGAGAAATCAAACAGCCAACATGTAAAACTAATTGTGTAGGAAGGAACTACAGATGCTGGTTTACACCGAAGATATACACAAATGCTGGAATAACTCAGCAGGATAGGCAGTATCTCTGGATAGAAGGAATGGGTGACGTTTCGGGTCAAGACCCTTCTTCAGACCTATGTAAAACTAATTATCAAGAGAGGTGAAAGAAATAGTATATGATCTTCCTGACAGCATAGGAATTACAAGCTGCATGGAAAACTTACCATGTGTTAGGGATGAATTCAAAAATATTGGTTTTCTGAACTGCAGATGGAAGAACAAGATGGTTGATGTGAGATGCCATTCACGATGATCAGGAAGCCCTGACAGACTATTCAATTAAGTTTCTGCTTCAGTGGTAGTCTGGCAAGGATGAACTAGGTAAAATATAGTTTATGATGGGTTTTTCACATAGATAATAGTTTGCTCTAGACATAAGGCAATTTGGATATCCATTTATGATCTTTATCACATCATTATGAATATTAATGCAAGCCTGAATAATATCCCAAGATTTAATGGTTAAATTATCTATTTTTTCATATTTCACAAAACATTGATGAATACTATTCGACTCATCAAATCAGAACATTCCCATCAATCTTCCCCCTCTTATTTCTTTGCAACCTATTCTTTCACATCCCCATTAACCACCCTACTGCCTCCACCCAACCAATTATTCCAGCAGCCACTTAGACATAGCCTAACAACCAGCATATCTTTGGGATTGCTGGAGAAAACCAGAGCACCTGAGGAAACCCACAGTCATGGGGAAACATGCAAACTCCCAATGAATGGCACAGGAGCTCAGAAGGAAACCTGTGTCGTTGAGGCCGTGAGATAGCTGCAATACTTGCTGTGCCACTCAGGGCCGTCTTAACGCATGGGCCTGATGGGCACTTGCCCGGAGGCCCACGAGCATAGGGGCCCCATGCTGATCTGTGTATGTTAAGTGACTTGCAATAAATAAATACTACTTTAAAAATGTAGGTTCAATAAGTGCTTTTTTCGCAACATTTTCGGTCACTAAGTGCTTCTCACAGCGATCTGTAAGTGCTTTTTGCAACAATGTAGCACCCTAAGTCCATCGCTAAGTGCTTTTCGGTAAGTGCTTTTCGCCGGCACGACAGGGGGGGGCTGGTAGGGAAAGGGGGTGGGGGAGAGTAACGGTAGGGGCCCCAGTACACTGCTTTGCCCGGGGGCCCATAATGCTGTAAAAACGGCCCTGGTGCCACTGTACCTTTCTCACTTAAAAATATGTCATAGTTCACATTTTATAACCAACATGTTAATTTATATTGTTTTGCTTCTTTGATTTTTGCAACTTCAAGTGTTTTTTAAAGGGAGCCACATCTATCAATGTTCTAGCCAGTCTATAATTCTGCCTCATTCTCCTGTACATTCACATTTTATAATGGAGATTTACACGTTCGGTTTGTCGTGTGCCAGCTGTTCAATTTCAATGTGCTTATGTGGAAGCTGGGTCTTTGAGTGCTAAAAGCTTGTTAGACTGTTAGTCATCAACATTCTCCATGATGACATTTGGAATCTGTACTGATTATGTTAAAAAATATTTGCAAATCGTTGTCTCACCAATGAGATTGATATGTAGGACAGTGAACAACAATTTGGATGGAGAAAATGCAAACTGCACCAATGACTCAGAAGCAATAAACTAACAGACAATTGGAAACAGATTATAAACATAAGTTTAATCTGTAGGTAGGTTAATGTTTTAGGTATAAATGTCCAATTCCACATCCAAAAGAGAAGTACCAGTACAAAAAAAAATGGAACGACATCCACATGTGTTGAAAGATTTGCTGCCTGTTTTCTTTATATTTACCTTAGACTTTACATTACAGATTCAGCGTGGAAACAGGCCCTTCACCCCCCCCCCCCCCCCCCAGAGTCCACGCCGACCACTGATCATCCCATACACTAGCACTATCCCACATACTAGGAACAATTAACAATTTTACCGAAACCAAATAACTTACAAACGTCTTTGGAATGTGGGAGAAAACCGGAGCACCCGGAGAAAACCCATGTGGTCACAGGGAGAACGTACAAACTCCATACAGACAGCACCTATAGTCAGGATCGAACCCAGGTCTCTGGTGCTGTAAGACAGCAACTCTATCACTGTGCCACTGTGCCGCCCTACATTGGTTTCGACCTCCATCATCTCGGATATTTAGCAGTTTGCCTTTGATATTTTAGTGAGTTCAAGCCATGCATGTTTCTGTTAGAGTGAAAGGCAAGGCAGGTAAAAGTAAGGAAGCCTGGAAGACGAGAGAAATTGATGCTCTGGTCAAAAAAAAGTAGGAGGCAAGAGACCTGTAGAGGTAACTGAGATCAAGTATATCTCTGGAGGAGTTTTGTAAACTGAGGACCATACTTAAGAAGGAAATCTGGGGACAGATGCTGGCTGTGATAGGTGCTCCTTCTCTCCAGCCAATCTAGCTCACGCATTCTGGTCCTGGCCCAAACTTGGTGACTACTGGACAGTGGTTTTTAAAAGTCCTTGGGGTGACAGTGAGGCTTTGCCCGCTTGTAGCTGTATTCGGCGTAACAGATGGAACTTTGGGTTTAAATGCAAACTAGTCTGACATCATTGCTTTCATATCACTTTTGGCCCGCAGGAGAATTTTGTTGGTCTGGAAATCTACAACTCCTCCATCTGCTGCCGCTTGGCTGCAGGACGTAATGTTCTTTCTAAAACTAGAAAAGATCAAATTTACACTGAGGGGATCTGTGAAAAGGTTTTATTCAAAATGGGAAGCTTTTTTGTCATACTTTGAGAGTCTAAAAGAATTACCCACTGACTGAGGGCACTTGATTGTAGCTGGGGATCTGCCTTTAAATATGTTTTACTTTTATTTATTTACTTATTTTTTTGTTTACACAAGTGTTGATTACCTCACAGGAGGGTTGATACATAATGAATGAGTGTATTCTGAACCATCTAATAGGCTGTGGGTATGTATGACAATAGACAATAGACAATAGACAATAGGTGCAGGAGTAGGCCATTCAGCCCTTCGAACCAGCACCGCCATTCAATGCGATCATGGCTGATCACTCTCAATCAGTACCCCGTTCCTGCCTTCTCCCCATACCCCCTCACTCCGCTATCCTTAAGAGCTCTATCCAGCTCTCTCTTGAAAGCATCCAACGAACTGGCCTCCACTGCCTTCTGAGGCAGAGAATTCCACACCTTCACCACTCTCTGACTGAAAAAGTTCTTCCTGCGCCTTGGAAGAATGTAGAGGTTTTGCTGTTAAAATGTGCATTTGTATTTGTGATATGTTATATTGTGAACACATCAGCTGCCAAGGGGTGTCCCAGGGAGGGTGGGTGAGGGTTACTTTGTTGTTATATATAAAAACATAAATGGAAGGGAATGTAATGCACTACGTCAGCCGTATTGTATCTTTCCTTCAATAAAAAAATTAAATATAAAAGAAGGAAATCAGGAGGGGAAAAAATGGGACAGGAGGTAGGTCTGGCAGATAAAATTATGGAAAATTCAAAGAGATTTTATCTCCACATTAAAGGAAAGAGGGTAACTAAAGAGAGAATATGTCCCCTCAGAAACCAAAGCAGTCGTCTCTGTGTGGAGCTGCGGGGGACGAGCAAGGTCTTCAATGAGTATTTGTCCTATGTTTTATGTGTGGAGAAATACATGAAGACTTGGGAACTAGGCAGTTAATTGGTGATATCTTATAGACAGTCCATATCATGGTCGAGGTGGTGCTTGACAGTAAGTTGTATGAACACGGATAAATCTCCCTGGCATGATCAGATATATCAGAGGACACTGTGGGAGGCTAAAGAAGAAATTGTACGAGCCCTGCCTTCGATATATGAATCATCTTTAGGCACGATTCAGGTGATGGAAGACTGGAGGGTGGCTAATGTTGTGCCTCTAGTTAGGAAGGGCTGCAAGGACAGGTCTGGGAACCATAGACCAGTGAGCTTAACATCTGTCATGGGCAAGTTACTGTTGAGGATTCTGAAGGATAGGATATATAGGCATTTAGATACACAGGGGCTGATTAGGGACAGTCAGCATGGGAGAGGGATTAGATCGATTAGAGGGCTGATTAGGGATAGTCAGTATGTGGGAGATTGTGGCTTAGCAATCTTTTTGAAGAAGTAACCAAAAATGTTGATGATGGCAAAGATTAGATCGCATGAGGCCCAGGGAAAACTAACCAACTGAATTCATGTAAGGAAGCAGCAGCGGGTGATGGTCGAAGGTTGTTTTTCAGACTAGAGGCTTGAGACTAGTGGTGTGCCTCAGGGATCAGTGTTAGGCCCATTGCTGTTTCTATATCAATGATTTGGATGAGAATGTACAAGGCATGATTAGTAAGTTTGCAGACGACACTAAAGTGGGTGGTATAATTGATAGTGAAGATGGTTATCAAAAATAACAGCAGGACCTTGATTAGCTGGCCAAGTGGACTGAGGAACGGCTAACGGTGTTTAATACAAAATTGGAAGATTTTGCATTTTAGGAAATCAAACCAGGGCAGAACCTTCACAGTGAATGCTGGATTGTGAGCAATGTTGTAGAGCAGAAGGATCTAGGAATGCAGATACATAGTTCTCTGAAAGTGTAGATAGGGTGGTAAAGAAATGCTTTTAGTACATTGGCCTTCATCATTTAGGGAACCGAGTATAGAAGTTGGGATGTTACGTTACAATTGTGCAACTTATTAGTAAGGCCACATTTGGAGTATTATGTTCAGTTATAGTCACCCTGCTATAAGAAGGATGTTCTTAAGCTGGAAAGAGTGTAGAGAAGATATTGCGATGATGTGGTCAGAACTCATGGGACTGAGCTCTAGGGAGTGGTTGGGAGGGTAGGACTTTATTTAATGGAGCTTAGAAGACTGAGGGATGATCTTATAGATGTGTATAAAATAATGAGGGGAATAGATAGGAATCTGAGGGGCATATGGAATGAGAGCCCTATAACAACATTTAAAAGACATTTGGATGGGTACATGGATATGAGAGTTATGGGTGAACCTCGAGCAGATGAGACTAATGTAGATGGGGCATTTTGGTCGGCATGGGCTAGGGAGCATGTATGACTCTATGATCAGTGTCAACTACCATCAACAACCAATTATCCAGCACATTGCTTCACTATATTTACCCCCTTAGCAATGCTATTGGTTTTCACTGTGGGGTGATAGCTTTACCTGATTCCAACATTCTTACAGCTGCACACTTGATTGGTAAACCATTTACCACTGCAAATATTCAGATCCTCCATTTCCCTTTAAGGTACCATGGGGCATCATGCCTCTGAACTATTAAGGAACATTTGGTATGCTTGCCTTTATAAATCAGAGCATTGAATATAGAAGTTGGGATGTAATGTTAAAATTGTACAGGGCATTGGTGAGGCCGAATCTGGAGTATGGTGTGCGGTTCTGGTCGCCAAATTATAGGAAGGATGTCGACAAAATGGAGAGGGTACAGAGGAGATTTACTAGAATGTTGCCTGGGTTTCAGCACTTAAGCTACGGAGAGAGGTTGAACAGGTTGGGTCTTTATTCTTTGGAGCGTAGAAGGTTGAGGGGGGACTTGACAGAGGTTTTTAAAATTTTAAGAGGGACGGACGGACAGAGTTGACGTGGGTAGACTTTTCCCCTTGAGAGTGGGGAAGATTCCAACAAGGGGACATAACTTCAGAATTAAGGGACAAAAGTTTAGGGGTAACATGAGGGATAACTTCTTTACTCAGAGGGTGGTGGCTGTGTGGAATGAGCTTTCGGTGGAAGTGGTGGAGGCAGGCTCGATTTTATTATTTAATAGTAAATTGGATAGGTATATGGATGGGAGGGGATTGGAGGGTTATGGTCTGAGAGCAGGAAGATGAGACTAGGTCAGAGAAAGTGGTCGGCGTGGACTGGTAGGGCCGAACAGGCCTGTTTCCGTGCTGTAATTGTTATATGGTTATATGGTTATAACATCTCTTAGTAATATCCCTGTTAAATATTTCATGTCAGTTGTGTATGTCCCATGCTGAAATCTCACAGCTTTTCTCTCATTTGCTGTCACATTATGGTCACTGGACCTGCAATGGTAGGAGCTGGACACAGCAACCAATAATGGATAAGTCCTGCAGGAGAAACAAACAAACAACCACAGGGAGTGCCGAGTCATTGAGGAGTACATGTCACTGAAAAGTAACAAATAACCATACTGACCTTTTAATGGGTCTAGTCTTGCATTCAGTGGATTAATGAGACCTAAGGATTACAGTACATGTTCCTATGTATTCTTAACTCGCTTCAGTGTTTTTCTCTTAAGATATTCAAACATTTAAAAATAGATTGTTGCTCCATATTGTTTTTGTTTCTGGAGGCTGGACTAGAACATGGTCAATAAATCTTGTGTGATCTATTATTTCTGGGCTCTCTGGTGATCATTCACCTTCAATCGCCTTCTCCGACAGGGTGCATTGCCAAAAGTGCAAATAGATTAATTGCGTCAAAAAATAAGAAGTCATGTTCTTTACAGATATTTGTGAGTTCCAGAAAAGATATTGCATTATTTGGATTGGATGAGAGCATGGCAAGAGAGGTCTCGGTCTTTGTTGGTATTAGCTGTCTTTTTTTTAGGCAGTCCTTCCTGTAGATCTTTTCGATGGTGGGGAGGATAATACCCACGATGAAACAAGCAATGTCCACAACTGCAGCCTCCTTTGTTCTTTGGCATTTGAGTCACTGAAATAAGGTCAGGATGCAACTAGTCACTGTGCTCTCTATGGTAGAAGCTTGATGGTATAATCGTTGACATACCAATTCTCCTCAATCTTCTGAGGAAGTAGAGTCTCTAGTGCTTTTATTTGAGAGGGCATCAATGTGCTGGGCCTTGGACAGATCTTCAGAGATATGCGAAACCAGGAATTTAAAGCTGTTGTCTCTCTCCATTGTGTCCCATCAATGAAGACAGGTTCATGGATTCTTAGCTTTCTCTTTCTGAAGTCAATAATCAGCTGCTGGTCCTTGAGAGCAAGATTGCTCGTCTGGCAGTGTTCAATCAGAATATCAATCTCCCTCCTGTATTCCAACTCAACATTACATGTTGTTGGAACAACATCACTGAAAGAGGTGGGAAGATCTTGGGTTTTCTTGTTTTCCTTGGAGGATGTATTAGAGCATCCAAATTCTCAAAAATTAGAAGGCTGAGACTTTGATGTGAATTAAACATTATTACAGGATTTTCTGATGTCCATCATGGTGATTCTTTTGTTTTGCATTTCAAAAACAACAAAAGTCCTGTGAAGAAGAAGGGGTAGTGATATCAGAGTTGGATCAGTATATATTTTGTCTTACCTGCATAATTCTGCATCAAGCAGCGTCAATCTTGCCCATACCTGGGGAAGGACTGCCTACTTCTCCAGGCCGTGCAACCAGATAGATGTTGCTTTCTGTTCTAGAAGGCATCTGGCAATTCAAATGGAAAATATTCCCATTATTTGGTGCACAAAAATAGCAGAAAGCATGATTCGAAGGAACGGAAGTGGTATTGCGCCTGCTTGCTCCATTCATGCATGACTCACTGCATCTTGCCTACATCATTGTGGTATTCTGATGAGAGCAACTAAAAAAGCAACTCAAGGAAGATCAGTGATAGGTATATCCTGACATGAAGCTTAAAGACATTATGCAGGCTTCCAATAAGTGAATGCAATTTTATGTTCACAAAACATGAAGGATGGATATATTTCAAAGTGTAAAATAGAATTAATGAAACAATGCTAAAACAGGATGACCTTTCCTGATATTTTTAATGTGCTGCACTCACAATAAAGTAGCATAATTTCTATATCATTCTCCTGATCTCTTAATTGATAATGGAAAAATCATAGACGTTAGATACCTTTATCACAGATCACAATTGGGGGGGGTGGGGGGGGGAAGGGGTGATTGTATATGTACTGGCAAACATTGTGCCTGGACAAATACGGCTTCTTGTACGCCCACATACACACGTATACACCCTTACATAAGAATGGTTCTGTGATTGATGAATTATGGCTGTTCAGTGTTGTGTACCTCTACAAAGGTACAAATCTACAACATCATTTGGACAGAGACATGATTTCACAAGTGTCCAAATAACTAAGTGAACAACACAGTACATTTCAAAATGTATGAATCATTTTTTCTACATTTGTTATCTCAATTATTTCTGACTCCGTGTTCTTTTTCTTTGGAGGGGGGGGAAGGAGGAGGAGGGGGGGGGGGGAGGAGGAGGGGGGGGAGGAGGAGGAGGGGGGGGGGAGGAGGAGGAGGGGGGGGGAGGAGGAGGAGGGGGGGGGGAGGAGGAGGAGGGGGAGGGGGGGGGAGGAGGAGGAGGGGGGGAGGAGGAGGGGGGGAGGAGGAGGGGGGGGGGGAGGAGGAGGAGGGGGGGGGGGAGGAGGAGGAGGGGGAGGAGGGGAGCGCACTCCATTCCCACCTCAACCCCCCTCTATTCCCACCTCAACCCCCCGTTAAAACTCCCCCAAACCTTTCCTGCATTAACTGAAATTGTCTTTGGGATTTTTTTCAGAACCCCGCTCACGCACTCCATTCCCCCCTCAATACCCCTTAAAACCCACCAAACCTGTGCTGCATTAACTTAAATTGTTTTCAGGTTTTTGTAAGAGCCCCACTCCATCCACGACCCACCTCAACCCCCCTTATCTTCCCCTCACCCACTCCACCCCGTTCAGCCCCCTTACCCCCCTCACCCACTCTCCATTCACCCAATTCATCCCCCCTGAGCCCCCTTTAAAACTACCCCAAACCTCCACTGCATTGGTCTAAAACCCTCCCCTTACTCAGCCACTCCATTCCCACCTCAACCCTCCCGCACTCACGCACTCCATTCCCACCTCAACCCCCCCTCACTCAGGCACTCCATTCCCACCTCAACCCCCCCCTTAAAACTCCCCCAAACCTCTCCTGCATTAACTAAAATTGTGTTTAGAATTTTTTTCAGAGCCCCGCTCACGCACTCCATTCCCCCCCTCAATCCCCCTTAACTCCCCCAAACCTGTGCTGCATTCATTTAAATTGCCATCAGGCTTTTTAAAGAGCTGCACTCACCCACTCCATCCACACCCCCTCAACCCCACTTATCATCCCCCCCACAACCCACCTCAACCCCCTTATCCTCCCCTCAGCCCCCTTATCCCCTCTCCTCCATCCCCCATTCGCCCAATTCATCCTTCCTGAACCCCCTTTAAAACTCCCCCAAACCTCGACTGCATTGGTCTAACACCCTCCCCTTACTCGGCCACCCAAACCCCTCACTCGCGCACTCCATTCCCACCTCAAACCCCCCCCCCGCCCGCTTAAAACTCCCCCAAACCTTTCCTGCATTAACTGAAATTGTGTTTAGGATTTTTCTTCAGAGCCCCACTCACGCACTCCATTCCTCCCTTAATCCCCCTTAAAACTCCCCCAAACCTGTGCTGCATTAACTTAAATTGGGTTCAGGTTTTTTTTTAAGAGCCCCACTCACCCACTCCATCCACACCCCCTCAACTCCTTATCATACCCTCCACAACCCACCCCCTTATCCTCTTCTCACCCACTCCATCCCCCAGCCCCATTATCCCCCCCTCTCTTCCACCCTCCATTCACCCAATTCATCCCCCCTGAACCCCCTTTGAAACTCCCCCAAACCTCTACTGCATTGGTCTAACACTCAGCCACTCCATCCCCCCGCGTTCCCGGGTGGGGGCAGGGGAGGGGCAAGTGGGGGTGGCTGGGGGGATGGAGTGGGTTAGTAGGGGGAGGAGGGGGGGATAAAGGGGGATTGAGTGGGGGGTTGAGGGTGCTACAATACAAGAGAGGCTTTGGGTCCAGGCCTCACTCAATCACACCCTTAGTTATCTCTAATGCTCCAAATCAGTAACCAAAATATAACACGTCTGAACTGGAATAATCAGGTAAAGATGTTTCAATGGAAACAAGGAATTGTCTCTTTGTTGTCAAATTGTCTCTTTGTTGGTCTGAATATGTGCAGCCATTAGGAAGAAAAATGACAATGTGAAGGGGCAAACACGTCATGACAAAAATGATCAACATAGAATGGTGAAAAAGTGAACAATTCAAGAGGAAGAGCAGTGAACAAGTGGTGAAAAAAAACTTAATGTATCCATAAAGCTAATCATAAGTGATAAGTGTTAAACATATCAACATTGTTTTAACATGCGAACCCTTAATACTTTTAGTATTTAACAGGTAAATCATGTTTCATGTAAAATAGTGGCACGTGGTTTAAATATCATGTGAATATGCAGTATTTGAAAATATTTTTTTCTTTCAGCTGCCACTCAGTTGATGTTACACTGAGATAGAAGTGAGACGGTTCAACTCGGTCGTCACGAACATAACTCTAGGCTGACACTTAAAGGCAGTGCCAGTGGCGAGGAGGGACCGCTGAACTGTCAGAAGTGACATTTAGATGAAATGTTAAAACGTCGCCACCCCTCCCTTATTTCTCCTTTCAAGTGGTTGTAATGATATATTTTTAAAAACCACAAATCCTCCCCTGTTTCTGTGCGACATTTATCCATCAATCATCATTATTTAAAATAAAATCTTTTTTTGTCGATGTTACTCTTTGTGGGAGGTTGAAGATTATTGCCCCATTTCCCTTATGACACCTCACAAGGTATTTCAAAGGATTTAAAGCGTTCTGGACAACGGGGAAGTACAATATGGATGGATGTATATATTTATTTATTTGGTTGTGGCCACATGCAACCAGGGGCAGTGCAGCACGCTGGACGTACCTTTCTTCCAATGCAGCAGCAGCCGTCGCCGCCGCCGCCGCTCGTGGTGCCACCCAGTGGACTGGGAGGACCACGCCAGTCCTCCCAGCCCTGTCAACCTATCCCGGCATGCGGCGTCGCCACCGTCAGGACGGCGATTTCAAGATGGCAGCGTGGCCGGGTCAGAGTCTGAGCAGTGGGAGACACCGCGGCGAAACCGGCAGCTGAACGGCGATCTTCTGGCCCACTCGACGCTCTTGGTCCGACCCCGAGGAGAACTAAGAGGATGCGGAGAGAGCGGACGGCGAACTGAGATCGAGAGAGACGTCCAGCCGGGTGTGGTGCGGCAGCCGCCGGCCTCCTGTCACTGTTGGTCCCCCCCTTCCCCTTCCCCTCCCCTTCAGTGTTCTCGGCTGGGTAGTGAAGCTGCTCGCCGCCTCCTCCTCCCTGCCTCCCCTCCCTCCCCCGGAGGATGATGTGTTCGGCTCCATCTCCTCCTGCACCTGGGGCTGGTGGCGGCGGCAGTTTCTTCCCTTGCACCTCGCACGCGGAGCCCGAGCACTCTGCCGCCGCTTCTCTCCACACGGACTCGCTGCTCCTGCCGCCGCCTGGGTCGGCGGCCGATGCTCGGGCTGTTACAACTGCTGCTGCTGCTGCTGGAGGAGGAGGAGGTGGAGGAGGAGGCGGCAGAGGAGGAGGGGGGATGGAGGACGGGGCCGGACGTCAGCTGCTGTCAGGGAAGCTGCTCGGGAACAAGTACCAACAGCTCTTCGCCGCCGCCCTGGATCTCCAGCATAGCAGGTAAAAACAGCCAGGGAGGAATGTCAGCCCAGCTGTGCACATGACACAAAGGGTGCAAGCACACAATGAATAAGAAACAAATAAAAGCAGGAAGTGCTACCACGTTAAGTCTGTTACTATTCGCAGATGCTGGCTGAGCTGCTGTGTGCTCCCAGCATTTTCCATTTTTATATCAGTTGTCCACCAGCTTGATTTTAAAAAATAATAAATGCAAGGCGTGCAAGCACACATGGATCTTTCAAATGCAGTGTTTCCAATGGGATTACAATAAAACAGGCTGTACACTCAAATATTAAAGCGATTGAATATTTATACTTTAATTGCAATTGTGACCTGCATTAGATGCACTGCGAGTCACAGGATTAGATGTTTAGCCTGAAACGTCCGAATCAATCGGCGTCAAATGTTACAGCTACGTCGGATGAGGTTGTCAAGGTTTATAACCTCGAAGGGGTTTACACCATGTAGTCGGGGGTTAACTGTTTCTGTTTTAAATTAGTACACAACTTGCCGTGTCTTGTCTGCAGCGTACTTCGATGTAGGTTGACTAATAAAACGTAGGGAATTTTTGCATTGGGTTGGAGGCAAGGATCTGTTTGTATCCCGCTGCGAGATGAGTGGCCTTGTGACAGAGGGAGATGGGTTAGATTGGGCCATTCTGCGTCTTACGGCCCAAGGCCGTAAATATGAGTTTTAAGTGTTTATACACGACTTGTTTTTGCAGATGCCAAATCCCCCCCACCACTATTGTTGTACGCCATGGGGTCGGGGGAGAGAGATATATGATACGTGATCTTCTTTGATACGAGAGGAATTTTTTGTTCTTTGTCATGCTTCAGATTTCGGGCTGCACACTTACTGGGGATGGAGTTACTGTGTGGTTGTTTAGCAAAGGACAATAAATCAATCTTTGCTAAGCGGACCTAAAGAAGCATGAAAAGTAGTTGAGAGCCTTTGCCATTCAATCCTTCGTTTCCCGTTTTCGCTTCGGTGTAAATGAGGACTAGACGCGCTAGTATTGCAGACGACGATGTTCAGTCATTAAAAAATAGGAAACACCCGCTAAATTTTAATAACTTTGAGGCCAGCCACATTCTCGGGCCCTATGGATCCACATCAATGCATACTGGGCCATAAAAAGATGAAGTAATGTTGTGAAATGCTGCTCCCTTAATCACGTGCAACACTGAAAACGAAACTTATGCTGCATGAAAATGAAAGGAACTTGAAAAATGTCATTTATACAATGCCGCTTGTATTTATAAAATGGTGTAGCTGTGAAATATCATTTCTATTTGCAACATGAGGTAGTACGTATCGTGCGTGAATTACCTAATCCATTTGAACGTTATAGGGTGGAGCGCTACCTATCTCTTGTGATTCGATGGCAATCAGCAATAAACGCAGTTGGACAAGGAATGGCCAAACCGCTGTTAGTGTTAGTGAGCAATAAAAAATGGGTGAAAACATTATTATCAAATAATTTTGTGGAATTATACATCATGCGGATTGTATTTTGAGAGGACCGAATTGTAGATTTATAGAGATATACAAAATTACAATTCCTCCTTACAGGCGTTATTGTGAGAATCCTCAGTTCTGTTAACACCATCTTAAGATTTTCATCAAATATTCAGATGGTGCAAATGAGAAATACATCATGAAGTGATAGATAAGAACGTTAAAAAAGTGTTATATTGTAGGAATGTGCATTGGACATGATTCAGCATGCGTTCTTTAAGAGTTTGAGCTGCCCAGTGTTGATACTTCCTACAGTGATGTGTTATCACATCACTGTTCACTACCGTAATGTTCCACATACTAGAAAAGAAGCAAATCAAAAAAAAAAACCCTTGAATAATGGAATTAATTGACCAAAAGAATATAGAAAGTTATCTTGAGAGGGGATTTTTATTTTCATGAGTGAAACCAACTTAAGTGAAAACTGTGAATGTTATGTTACGTTTTCACTGTTGCACGTGATTAAGGGAGCAGCATTTCACAACATTACTTAATCTTTTTATGGCCCAGTGTGCCCATGTGGATCCATCGGGTCCGAGAATGTGGCTGGCCTCAAAGTTTTAAAAAATTTAGCGGGTGTTTCTTATTTTTTAATGACTGAACATCGTCGTCCGTAATACTAGCGTGTCTAGTCCTCATTTACACCAAAGCGAAAACAAAAAGTTATGATTACAGTTGAACTTAAAGTATTCTTGTTAGCTTCATATGTCAGGGATCTTGTGCAAGGATATTATTTGTTGTATGCTTTGTGATCATCTCTTTGAACTGTCAGCTCCTGGGTCACTTAAGGCACAAATTAAAATACTGCCACAGTTTTAACTTTTAGCATACATAATGTAATTAAATAAACTTTGGATATTATTTAGACCAACAGAGCAAAGAACAACACAGTATATTCTGCCTGGGTTGTCTACAACCCGATGGTATGAATATTAAATCTGGGACCATCCAATTCCACCTACCTGTCTTCTAACTCCACCCCTCCACTAACTCCTGCTGCCCATCATTCTTCACCCCTCCCTGGTCCACCTATTGCCTCATGTATCCTACCCCACCCTCTCCTTATCTTCTCTCTCCACTCTCCCAATTTAGTCATGATCTGAATCATTGTCAATTTGTTTCTCTCAAGAAGGTAACTGTTTTGACTCAGTGAGATCCTCCAGCATTTTTTTTTCCTTTGGAGATTATGGTTGGTTGTTCAAGTCACTTTTTGTATTTTGGTTTGACTTTTAATATTAGGCAAATTCTGTGGTACATTTTGAGAGATGAAGGAATGCATTTCTGACAATTCAGTATTCATATTTGTACTAGATTCGTGATTTTTTTTTCTTTTATGCTGGCCAAAACCCAGCCAAAATTACAATGAGACTTGAGCGTGTCGTCGGATAGCTACTAGTTTTTCATTTTTTGGCTTCTTTCGTGTCCATCATACAAATTTTACATTACTATCATCGTGTTGCAGTGATCACTATCGGTGTTGCAGTTGAACAAAGGGGTCTATGAAGGCATGAGAAAGGAGCTGGCCAAGGTTAAATGGAAAGGGATCCTAGCAGGAATGATGGTGGAACAGCAATGGCAGGAATTTCTGGGCATAATCCAGAAGATGCAGGATCATTTCATTCCAAAGAGGAAGAAAGATTCTAAGGGGAGTAAGAGGCAACCGCGGCTGACAAGGGAAGTTAGGATCGGAATAAAACTAAAAGAAAAGATGTATAAGATAGCAAAGAGTAGCGGGTAGCCAGAGGATTGGGCAACTTTCAAAGGACAGCAGAAGATAGCAAAAAGGGCAAAACCGGCTGAAAAGATCCGAATCTGGCCAAGAATATACAGAAGGACAATAAAAGCTTCTTTACGTATATTAAGAGAAAAAGATTAGTAAAGACAAATGTGGGTCCCTTGAAGGCAGAAACAGGTGAAATTATTATGGGTAACAAGGAAATGGCGGAAGAGTTGAACATGTACTTCGGATCTGTCTTCACTAAGGAAGACACAAACAATCTCCCAGATGCACTCGAGGACAGAGGACCTAGGGAGACAGAGGAACTGAAAGAAATTTGCATTAGGCGAGAAATAGTATTGGGTAGAATGATGGGACTGATTCTGATAAATCCCCAGGGCCTGATGGTCTGCATCCCAGGGTACTCAAGGAGGTGGCTCTGGAAATCGTGGACGCATTGGTGATCATTTTCCAATGTTCAATAGATTCAGGATCAGTTCCTGTGGATTGAAGGGTAGCTAATGTTATCCCACTTTTCAAGAAAGGAGCAAGAGAGAAAACGGGGAATTATAGACTGGTTAGCCTGACATCGGTGATTGGGAAGATGCTGAAGTCTATTATTAAAGAGGTAATAACGGCGCATTTGGATAGCAGTAAAAAGGACTGGTCCAAGTCAGCATGGATTTATGAAGGGGAAATCCTGCTTGACTAATCTTCTGGAATTTTTTGAGGATGTGACAAGTAAAATGGATGAAGGAGAGCCAGTGGATGTAGTGTATCTAGACTTTCAGAAATCCCTTTGATAAGGTACCACACGGGAGGATGGTGAGCAAAATTAGAGCACATGGTATTGGAGGTAGGGTATTAACATGGATAGAGAAATAGTTGGCAGACAGAAAGCAAAGAGTAGGAATAAACGGGTACTTTTCAGGATGGTAGGCAGTGAAGAGTGGAGTGCCGCAAGGCTCTGTGCTGGGGCCGCAACTATTTCCAAAATATATTAATGATTTGGATAATGGAATTAGAAACACTAGCAAGTTTGTGGATGACACAAAGCTGGGTGGCAGTGTAAACTCTGAAGAGGATGTTAGGAGGTTGCAGGGTGACTTGGATAGGTTGAGTGAGTGGGCAGATGCATGGCAGATGCAGTCTAATGTTGATAAATGCGAGGTTATTCACTTTGGAGGCAAAAATAAGGAGGCAGATTATTATCTCAATGGTGTCAGATTAGGTAAAAGGGGAAGTGCAAGGAGACCTTGGTATCCTTGTACACCAGTCACTGAAAGTAAGCGTGCAGGTACAGCAGGCAGTGAAGAAAGCTTCATGTTGGCCTTCATAATGAGGATTTGAGTACAGGAGCAAAGAACCTGTAGTTGTATAGGGCCCTGGTGAGACCACATCTGGAGTATTGTGTGCAGTTTTGGTCTCCTAATTTGAGGAAGGACGTCCTTGCTATTGAGGCGGTTCACGAGATTAATCCCTGGGATGGAGGGACTGTCATATGAGGAAAGACTGGAAAGACTAGGCTTGTATTCACTGGAGTTTAGATGAGAGGGGATCTTATAGAGACGTATAAAATTATAAAAGGACTAGACAAGCTAGATGCAGGAAAACTGTTCCCAATGTTGGGGGAGTCCCGAACCAGGGGACACAGTCTAAGAATAAAGGGGAGGCCATTTAAAACTGAGGTGAGAAGAAACTTTTTCACCCAGAGAGTTGTGAGTTTGTGGAATTCTCTGCCACACAAGGCAGTGGGAGCCATTTCACTGGATGCATTTAAAAGAGCCTTAGATAGAGCTCTAGGGGCTGGTGGAATCAAGGGATATGGGGAGAAGGCAGGCACAGGTTACTGATTGTAGATGATCAGCCATGATCACAATGAATGGCAGTGCTGGTTCGAAGGGCAAAATGGCCTCCTACTGCACCTATTTTCTATGTTTGTATGTCCGTCCTGAAAAGGGCGCAATCTTCCGACAACAATCAGTGGGAGCCTCAAATGTACAGTAGATGATGGTGGCAGCAGAATTAGCTCAGGACAATTCCTGTTTCCAGCCCCGCAACGTGGACACTTCTGCTATGGGGCCATTTTTGGCTTTAAATATATAAACAGGCAAAATGGAAAGATTCTTAGTCCCAGAGTGAATCGGGGAAAATAACTGCAAATGACACCAAGGATGCTGGAGCTGCGAACAGTGAGGAATGCTGTTAAAGTGTACAGCTGAATATAGATCAGCCACAGAAATAGAAAAATGACAGATGGAGTTTAATCTGAGCAAGTGTGTGGTGTTGCACTTTGGGAGGTCAAAGGTAAGGGAAAGGATACAGTTGATGGCAAGATCCTTAACAGGATTGATGTGCAGACGGATCTTGCAGTCCAGGTTCATAACCCCTTGAAAGTGGCAGCACAAGTAAATATTGGTCATTTAGGAGTATGGCTTCAACGCCTTCATTGGTCAGGAAGTCATGATGCAACACTAAGGTTTTGGTTAAGCGGTATTTAGAGTATTGCATGTGGTTTTGGTCAACTCATTACAGGAAGAATGTGGGGGCTTTGGAGTAGGCGCAGACTATGTGTACCAGAATATTACCTGGATTAAGACATATTAGCTACAAGGAGAGGTTGGAGAAAGTTGAATTGTTTTCTCTGGACGATGATAGGTCACCTGATAGAAGTATACAATTATCATTTTCCAATGTTCTATAGATTCAGGATCAGTTCCTGTGGATTGGAGGGTAGCTAATGTTATCCCACTTTTTAAGAAAGGAGGTAGAGAGAAAACAGGAAATTATAGACCAGTTAGTCTGACAACAGTGGTGGGGAAGATGCTGGAGTCAATTATAAAAGACGAAATTGCGGAGCATTTGGATAGCAGTAACAGGATCGTTCCGAGTCAGCATGGATTTACGAAGGGGAAATCATGCTTGACTAATCTTCTGGATTTTTTTGAGGATGTAACTAGGAAAATTGACAGGGGAGAGCCGGTGGATGTGGTGTACCTCGACTTTCAGAAAGCCTTCGACAAGGTCCCACATAGGAGATTAGTGGGCAAATTTAGAGCACATGGTATTGGAGGTAGGGTACTGACATGGATAGAAAACTGGTTGACAGACAGAAAGCAAAGAGTGGGGATAAATGGGTCCCTTTCAGAATGGCAGGCAGTGACTAGTGGGGTACTGCAAGGCTCGGTGCTGGGACCGCAGCTATTTACAATATACATTAATGACTTCGATGAAGGGATTAAAAGTACCATTAGCAAATTTGCAGATGATACTAAGCTGGGTGGTAGTGTGAACTGTGAGGAAGATGCTATGAGGTTGCAGGGTGACTTGGACAGGTTGTGTAAGTGGGCGGATGCATGGCAGATGCAGTTTAATGTGGATAAGTGTGAGGTTATTACCTTGTTGGTAAGAATAGGAAGGCAAATTATTATCTGAATGGTGTCAAGTTAGGAAAATGGGACGTACAACGAGATCTGGGTGTCCTAGTGAATCAGTCACTGAAAGTAAGCATGCAGGTACAGCAGGCAGTGAAGAAAACCAATGGAATGTTGGCCTTCATAACAAGAGGAGTTGAGTATAGGAGCAAAGAGGTCCTTCTGCAATTCTACAGGGCCCTAGTGAGACCGCACCTGGAGTACTGTGTGCAGTTTTGGTCTCCAAATTTGAGGAAGGATATTCTTGCTATTGAGGGCGTGCAGCGTAGGTTTACTAGGTTAATTCCCAGAATGGCGGGACTGTCGTATGTTGAAAGACTGGAGCGACTAGGCTTGTATACACTGGAATTTAGAAGGATGAGAGGGGATCTTATTGAAACATATAAGATTATTAAAGGGTTGGACATGTTAGAGGCAGGAAACATGTTCCCAATGTTGGGGGAGTCCAGAACCAGGGGCCACAGTTTAAGAATAAGGGGTAGGCCATTTAGAACGGGGATGAGGAAAAACCTTTTCAGTCAGAGAGTTGTAAATCTGTGGAATTCTCTGCCTCAGAAGGCAGTGGAGGCCAATTCTCTGAATGCATTCAAGAGAGAGCTCGATAGAGCTCTTACGGATAGCGGAGTTAGGGGGTATGGGGAGAAGGCAGGAATGGGGTACTGATTGAGAATGATCAGCCATGATCACATTGAATGGTGGTGCTGGCTCGAAGGGCCGAATGGCCTACTCCTGCACCTATTGTCTATTGTCTATAAGAGGCATAGCTAGGGTTAGACAGTCAGAACCTTTTCCCAGGTGGAATATGTCAAAGACTATACCACATAGCTTTAAGATGAGTGGGCAAAGATTAAAGGAGAAATGCAGGGCAAGTTTTATTTTTTACACAGCGGGTGGTGGATGCCTGGAGCATGCTGCCAGGGGTGGTGGTGGAGGTAGATATGATAGTGGCATTTAAGAAGTTTTTAGAAAGGCACCTGCGTGAGCAGTAAATACAGGGATATGAATTACAGTGCCCCATAATGTTTGGGACAAAAACCCATCAGTTATTTATTTGCATCTGTACGCCACAATTTGAGATTTGTAATAGAAAAAAAATCACATGGGCTTAAAGTGCATATTGTCAGACTTTATTAAAGGGTATTTTTTATACATTTTGGTTTCACAATGTAGAAATTACAGCAGTGTTTATACATAGTCCCCCCATTTCAGGACACCATAATGTTTGGGACACATGGCTTCACAGGTGTTTGTAATTGCTCAGGTGTGTTTAAATTGCTTCTTCATGCATGTATAAGAGAGCTCTCAGCACTAGTCTTTCCTCCAGTCTTTCCATCACCTTTGGGAACTTTTATTGCTGTTTATCAACATGAGGACCAAAGTTGTGCCAATGAAAGTCAAAGAAGCCATTATGAGACTGAGAAACAAGAATAAAACTGTTAGAGACATCAGCCAAACCTTAGGCTTACCAAAGTCAACTGTTTGGAACATCATTAAGAAGAAATAGGGAGCATTGGTGAGCTTACTAATCGTAAAGAGATTGGCAGGCCAAGGAAGACCTCCACAGCTGATGACAGATGAATTCTCTCTATAATAAAGAAAAATCCCCAAGCACTTGTCCGACAAATCAGAAACGTTCTTCAGGAGTCGGGTGTGGATTTGTCAAAGACCACTGTCCACTGAAGACGTCCTGAACAGAAATACAGAGGCTGCACTGCAAGATGCAAACCACTGGTTAGCCACAAAAATAGGGTGGCCAGGTTACAGTTTACCAATAAGTGCTTAAAAGAGCAACCACAGTTCTGGAAAAAGGTCTTGTGGACAGATGAGACGAAGGTTAACTTATATCAGAGTGATGACAAGAGCAAAGTATGGAGGAGAGAAGAAACTGTCCAAGATCCAAAGCATACCACCACATCTGAAATACGGTGGTGGGGGGTGTTATGGCCTGGGCATGTATGGCTGCTGAAGGTACTGGCTCACTTACCTTCATTGATGACACAACTGCTGATGGTAGTAGCATAATGAATTCTGGAGTGTATAGACACATCCTATCTGCTCAAGTTCAAACAAATGCCTTGAAATTCATTCTACAGCAAGACAATGATCCCAAATATACTGCTAAAGCAACAAAGGAGTTTTTCAAAGCTAAAATAATGGTCAATTCTTGACTGGCCAAGTCAATCACCCGATCTGAACCCAATTGAGCATGACTTTTATATGCTGACGAGAAAAATGAAGGGGACTAACCCCAAAACAAGCATAAGCTAAGGATGGCTACAATACACGCCTGGCAGAGCATCACCAGAGAAGACACCCAGCAACTGGTGATGGCCATGAATTGCAGACTTCAAGCAGTCAATGTATGCAAAGGATATGCAACAAAATACAAAACGTGACTACTTTCATTTACATGACATTGCTGTGTCCCAAACATTATGGTGCCCTGAAATGGGGGGATTATGTATAAACACTGCTGTAATTTCTACATGGTGAAATCAAAATGTATAAAAATGACCTTTATTAAAATCTGACAATGTGCACTTTAACCACATGTGATTTTTTTTTCTATTACAAATCTCAAATTGTGGAGTACAGATGCAAATAAATAAATGATGGGTCTTTGTCCCAAACATTATGGAGGGCACTGTATATACAGGTATACCAACAGGCCTGTTCCTGCTCTGTGCTGTTCGATGTTCTAAATGAAGAATATGGTTAATGTAGAAACTGGAAATGTTTCATGATATGATAACAAAAGTGTTTAATTTGAAATAAAATGCAATGGATTATCTAGCATAACTTCACCTTGAGACACAATTGATATTTATGATTATATTCTCATGCAGCCGCATTTGGAGTTAAAAGTCAGGGCCCTTTTAAAAAATGTTTATTAATTCAAGGTCTTTAAAATTGCAAAGCTCCAAAGCAATGCTTTCATGTTATTGCTGCATCATTAAATGCAATTTAGATTTATTTTATATGGAGCAAAATTGGAATGCACAGATTTTGAAAGTTTGCTTGTTTTGTACTCAGCTGCATATAGCCATGGCCATACAGCACAGAAATGGCCTCTTTGGCCCAACCCGTCCATGCAAACCCCCATGCAAGCTGCATCCCATTTGGCTCATATCCCTCTAAGCTTTTCTTATCCATGTAGATATCCAAGTGTCTTTGAGATGCTCTTATAGTACCTGCCCTAACTACCTCCTTTGGCAGCTCATTCCGTATACCCACCACCCTCTGAGTAAAAATGTTGCTCTGCAGGTTCCTATTAAATTTTCTCCTCTTACTGTTAGCATATAATGATATTTCCAAAACAGTGGATATTGTTGTGAAATTCACTTTCGGTTAAGCCTGTTGACTGAGCTATGAAAGTGACTGCATTGAAGCAGAAAATTCGTGAATTTTATCATATTTCTGGTGAAAATACACTGCTTGCATTGGGTGAAAGTTCTATAATTTTATATTTACTTTGAGTAAATTGACATTGTTAACTGTACATTTGACTGTTTAATGGCAGCCCAGTGCTCAGTATTCAACTCATTGGCTGATTTAGGGTCGTCAGTGGAAATTTTGTTTGAATTCACATGCTTTTTGTATGCAGTAATGCGCATCTTCTTTCTCATACTGCTTTGAGGTTGTCAAGTTGCAATATTTTTCTTTATTTTATAACTAAGCTATTCAATTCTATGTGTACATGGGTAAAAACAGAGACTTTAATTGGGAAAGGAGAGCCAAAACCTTTCATTAATGTAACATCGCACTCAACCATTGAAGAGCATCCTAAACGCTTTAAGATCACTGAATTACCTAATTGTTCATCATTGGAAAGCACAATAGCCTCTCCGCCTTTTATTTGTCACATACACATACACGATGTGCAGTGAAATGAAAGTGGCAATGCCTGCGGATTGTGCACAAAAAAGAATTACAGTTACAGCATATAAATAAAGTTAATAAGTTACTATAGTGTAGACAAAAATTTAGTCTCTGGGGTTATAAAAGTTGACAGTCCTGATAGCCTGTGGGAAAAAACTTCGTCTCATCCTCTCCGTTTTCACAGCGTGACAGCGGAGGCGTTTGCCTGATCGTAGCATCTGGAACAGTCCGTTACTGGGGTGGCAGGGGTCCCTCATGATCTTGCTTGCTCTGGATCTGCACCTCCTGATGTATAGGTCCTGCAGGGGGACGAGTGTAGTTCCCATGGTGCGTTCTGCCGAAAGCACTACTCTCTGCAGGGCCATCCTGTCCTGGGCAGAGCTGTTCCCAAACCAGACTGTAATGTTGCCGGACAGGATGCTCTCTACAGCCCCAGAGTAGAAGCAATGAAGGATCCTCGGAGACACTCTGAATTTCCTCAGTTGTCTAAGGTGGTAAAGGCGCTGCTTTGCCTTACCCACCAGTGCGGCAATGTGCGTTGCCCACGTCAGATCCTCTGTGATGCGGACTCCCAAGTATTTAAAACTGCTCACCCTATCCACAGTAGACCCATTTATCTCCAGTGGCGTGTACGTCCTTGGATGTTTAGCCCTTCTGAAGTCCACAATCAGCTCCTTCGTTTTAGTGACATTCAAGAGGAGGCTATTGTCCTGACACCAGAGTGCCAGATCAACCACCTCCTCCCGGTAGGCCTTCTCATTGTTGTTGGAGATCCGGCCCACCACCACAGTGTCATCAGCAAACTTGATGATGGAGTTTGAGCTGAACCTGGCCCCACAGTCATGTGTGTACAGGGAGTACAGTAGGGGGCTAAGGACGCAGCCCTGGGGGGATCCTATGTTCAGGGTGAGGGAGCTAGATGTGTGTTCCCCCATCCTGACCACTTGGGGCCTGGCGGTGAGAAAGTCCAGGACCCAGGCACACAGAGGGGTGCTAAGCCCCAGTTCCAGCAGCTTCTCAACCAGTCTGCTGGGGACTATTGTGTTGAATGCTGAACTAAAGTCAATGAACAGCATCCTCACATAGCCCCCCTGGTTGTCCAGATGAGAGAGAGCGATGTGTAGAACTGGGAGACCGCATCATCCGTGGACCTGTTTGGACGGTATGCGAACTGTAGTGGATCCATGTTGCGAGGAAGGAGGGCGCAGATGTGCTTCTTGACTAGCCTCTCAAAGCATTTCATGACAACCGAGGTGAGGGCCACCGGTCGGTATCATTTAAACACGCTGGAGAGGCATTATTTGGCACCGGTACAATGATGAATCTTTTGAAGCATGCAGGGACCACGGACTTGGCCAAGGAGAGGTTGAATATTGTGGTGAGCACTGGAGCAAGCTGAGTAGCACAAGACTTTAGCACTCGCCCAGATATACCATCTGGGCCTCCAGCTTTCCTCGTGTTCACACGCGTCAGAGCCCACCTCACCTCATGCTCGGACACTGAGAATGTGTGCACATCCCCGGCGGTGGATCCCCCTCCAGCCTCGCTAGTCAGCACCCCTTCGGTGCTGTTTTTAGACGGCGAGCTGGTGGTGTTACCCGTCTCAAACCGTGCATAAAAAGAGTTCAGGTCATCAGCTAAGGAGGAGCCGGCACTTCCAGTTGAGGGGGTGCTGGACCTGTAGCTAGGTATTGTCCGTAGCCCCTGCCAAAGGCGCCTGGTGTCCTGCTGCTCCATCTGTGACTCCATCCTGTCCCGGTACCTCCTTTTTGCATCCTTCGCTGCCTTCCGCAGTCGGTAGGACTGTCCCTTGTAGTCGTCCATGTTGCCGGATGCCAGGCCAGAGTTGTCAGCAGCGGTGCGAGCATTCAAGGCCACGCCAATAGACCTGTCCACCCAGGGTTTTTGGTTAGGGAAGATACTGACCCTTACCGTGGGGATGATGGTATCGGCTATTGTGGCAATGAAGTCCGTAACCGCTTCCGCAAACTCATTTACGTCTCTGGAACTTGCTTGGAACATGTTCCAGTCGACTTCGCTCAGTGCATCTTGCAGCATGGCCTCTGAATGGTCAGACCACCGCTTTACGTCCCTCGTCACTGTCGCTTCCCGTACTATCCGTTGTTTATACTCCGGCAGCAGGAAAATGGCAGCGTGGTCAGATTTTCCAAAAGGAGGGAGAGAAACTAATGCCTTTGCATATGAATGATTTGCATTGGAAATATGACGCAAAATTCTTATGTACTCATTTTCATTTGTGATGACTGCAATCTTACGTGGCAGTCCAATGCTAAAACTGAACAGATTTTGGACTTGTGCAAGATTACTGTTTTTGTTTTGCATTATCTACTAGCATTTCTGCTGGTGTGATTCTGATTTTTAGTATGATACTGTTATGTAATATAAAGACTAATGTGATATCTGGGCACTGAAGCTCCTCATTGGTGTGCAACTAAATTTACCATATTTTTTTATGAAGAACTGAACTAGATTAAAGTTTCAAGAGGCTTATTTGCATATTCTCAATATGTAGATAATTTCCAGCTAAATATTTCCAAAATACAAATTATAATATGATTATCCTTGCCCAGCATGCATTCCAGTCCCTACAGTGCCCACTAGTACTGGAAGGCATCCAGAAAACAAGTGGACACTATGTACTCTCCGTCAGGGACACACCGGCACAGACATATCCTCGGAAGAGGTTTACTCAGGCAGAGGCTTTTGCTCATGTTTATTTTGAAAGTTGCAGAAAGCTATTTTATTTTTATTTGTGGTAGACCCTAGATTCCTCATTTCACATGATACCAGAAAAACAAGTTACATAAAAAAATGTTTCATCGTTTATTAAAGGGATACATTTCTGTGGGCCTTCTGATCAAACCAACCATATTCTTCCCTGCTTGGGAGACAAAAGTGATATTTCTTTAATGTGCCGTCAGTGTCATTTCCTTTCTGCCAATCTGAATTATGTACGTTATTTAAATCATTTGGAATAGGCACGAGTTAGGTATAATGTTGTCTATTTCTTAGTTTTGCTTGAAATTTTAGGCATGCCCATAATTTCCTCCATGTGTAAACAATCTTTTTTAATATACATATTTTAAATTTTACTTTTTCACGGTTTCATTTTGCCTGTTAAATTCAGAAGTAAGTTCCTAAATCATAGCAGCAGAATTAAGCCATTCAGCCCAATGAGTCTACTCTGCCATTCAATCATAGCTGATTTATCTTTCCCTCTCAACCCCATTTACCCGTCTTCTCCGCATAAACTTTGACACCCTTATTAATCAAGAACCTGTCAATCTCCGCTTAAAAATACCCAATTACTTTGGCCTCCTCAGCCGTTTGTGGCAATGAATTTCACAGATTCACAACCCTCTGGCTAAAGAAATTCCTCCTCATCTTTCTAAAGGTACATCCTTTTATTCTGAGACTTTGCCCTCTGCTCCTAGACTCTTACAGTAGTGGAAACATACTCCACACCATCTAGGCCTTTCACTATTCAGTAGGTTTCATTGAGGACGCCCCTCGCCTATCTAAACTTCAGCGAGTACAGGCTCTGGCCATCAAACACTCATCATACGTTAACCCAATCCACCTTGGCACCATTCTCGTAAACCTCCTCTGGACCCTCTGCAACACCAGCACATCCTCCAGATAAGGGGCCCAAAACTGCTCACAATAGTCCAAATGCCGTCTTATCAGCATCTTATAAAACCTCAGCATTGCATCCCTGCTTTTATATTGTAGTCTTCTTGAAATGAATGCTAACATTGCATTTACCTTCCTTGCCTGCCGATTCAACTTACAAATTAACCTTTTGGGAATCGTGCACCGCACTCCCAAGTCCCTTTGCATCTCCAGTTTCTGAATCTCTCCCCATTTAGAAAATAGTCTGTGCCTTTATTCCTCCTACCAAAGTGCATGACCACAGATGCTGTATTCCATCCGCCACTTCTTTGCCCACTCCCCAACCTGTCCAAGTCCTTCTGCAGACGCCCTGTTTCCTCTACACTACCTGCCCCTCTACCTATCTTCCTATCATCTGCAAACATGGCCACAAAGCCATCAATTCCATCATCCGACTCATTGTTATGCGATGTGAAGAGCAGTTTGTAACATTCGGCTTCATTGATTATGGTTGCTTAGTTAACCATTTACATTCAAGCTGCCACTGGAAGAAGTTAAAAATAGGCTTCACATTGAGGATCTCTACCTCTCTGGTGATTCCAGATAGCAGTGGATTTGATATCACATTCCAAATAGAATTGAACAATTCTCTGCTTAAATTTCTAGAATTGAGAAACAGTGCACAGAGATTTAGATGTGGGACTATACCAAGGACTGGAAAGAGTGACATCCAAATTTGTACATGACATTAAACAAAGCATGCTGTATAATTGAGGCTGGAACGAAACGGAAAAGGATGATGATGATGGATTGCCATGCCGCATAGATTGCCAAGCCCTGTAGATTGCCGAGTAGTGCCTGTTAATGGGAGGTAGCGCAGTTTAAGACATTGAGTGCGAAAGAACAGAGGGATTCAAGGCTCATTTATGTGAATGCCCTTCTCTCCCATGTACAAGAATTTAAAATTGGTTAAGTAGCTCGTTAAAATGAAGAACTACTTGCAAGTATTAGCTGACCACTTTGTTGAGAACTGCCATTAGGACTTACCTAGAATTTTTGACAAATTTCCAAGCAGAAGAGTTGGGCAAGGAAAATGACTGACTCCATACTTTGCTTTACAATCATAACCATTCTTGGGTCAAATGTACTGCTTTATTCTAAGTAATCTAGATAGACCTTGCAGGTGGTTGTGGCGTTTGCTGCTACATAGTGAAACTCTCATCACAAATCATGCTTGTATGGATTGCAATCACCTAAAATGAGCTTGACACTTGCCTGTGGATCGTTTGAAATATTATGGCAAACATTACAGTGAGTTTGCTGGGAGAATATTTATTCATCAAGGTGGATGGAGGGGGAAGGGAGCATTTCCATGCGTAGGGTCACTTGGTGCAGTGCTAGGTGTTTTTACCAAATATCTGACTTTCAATTAAGAGGCTCCATTCAAGGGTAATATCTGAGCAGTGGGACCAAAGGCAGGGATTACTTTTAAGACCATTCAGCATTATTCCATTGTAATTCATTCTTCAAAGTTCAATGATATGATGTAATCCTTTGTCCAAGAATATTACTAACAATCTGACAGCTTTGAAGTCTTGGGGGGGGGGGGGGGGAATATGTTGTAGCTTTGATGCTGTGACTTATTAAAATCAGCAATAAAAAGGATAATGAGGGTTTATTGTACAATATAAAATCCCATAGAAACTTCAAATTCCAAAATGCACATTGAAGTGATACAGCATTTCCTCCATCTTACTGTGAGTTTTAATTGGCCATCGGCATAATGAAGATGACCCTGGCATAAGGTGTACCAACTCTGCAGAAGATTGCAGTAGTTAACATCATGCAGGAAATTGTATGCGTAAAACTGATAACATTCATGGCTTTGAGTTAAGTCTTGTTCTAAGGAGATGATTCGTTTGCCTGAGATGAAGCCCTCTGAATTAGTTATATTTTCAAAGGTTGCTCTGTCAAGTCGCAGTGTGCTTTTAATTACCGTTGAACAGTACAGCACAGGAACTTTGTATCTAGTGACCAAGATGCCAATTTAAGCCAATCCCATCTCCCTAAACATGGTCTATATCCCTTCATGCTTTGTCTATTCACTCTTGTCTAAATGCCTCTGGTGTTGCTACCGTATTGACTCCTTCCGCAGCGCATTCCAAGTACGTATCACTCCATGAATACATGCCTTGCAAAAAACAAACTTGCATTGCAAATCTTTTTTATCTTTTACCCTCTTACCTTAAATCTCCATCCTCCAGTATTTGACATTTCTACACTAAGAAAAAGATTCTCGCCATTTATCTTATGTGCCCCTCATCATTTTATGCACATCTATTGGATTACCTCTTGGCCTATACCAATCCAGAGAAATCAATTTGAGTTTGTCTAACCTTTAGAGGAGAACGTGATTGTAGATGATCAGCCATGATCACAATGAATGGCGGTGCTGGCTCGAAGGGCCAAATGGCCTCCTCCTATTTTCTATGTTTCTACATGGCATGGTTAGCCATTGGACTTCCCAAAATGCATCACTTCATATTTGTCAGGATTGGAGATTTCATTTACCATTTCTCTGCCCCTTTTTTCCAATTGATCTATATCTTACTGTATCCTTTGATAACCACTTTCATCATCCACAATTCTGCCAATTTTCACGTCCTTTGTAAACGTACTAATCGGCCCACCTATATTTTTGTCCAAATCACAAACTAAAAGGCGGTATGGTGGTGTAGCTGGTACTGCCTCACAGCACCAGAGACCCAGGTTCAATCCTGACCTTAGGAGCTCTGTGGAATTTGCACGTAATCCCTCTGACCCCATGGGTTTGCTCTTGAGTGCTCTGGTTTCCTCTTGCATCCCAAACATGCGCGGGTTAAATTGCTCCTAGTATGTAGGGAGTGGATGTATAAGTGGGAAAACATAGAATTATTGTGAACGGGTGGTCGGTGTGGATTTGGTGGTCTGAAGGGCCTCTTTCAATGTTGTATCTCTAAAACTAAAAAGAGTTCCCAAAACTGATCTCTGTAATACCATTGATCACAGAACCTCCAATCAGAATAACATCCCTCCCCCCACCACTACCCTCTCTTCTCTGGCTAAGCCAATTCTTGATCAAATTTACCAAGACTCCGGGGATCCTATCTGCCTTATTATTCTGATTAGCCCGCCATATGGGACCTTTATTAAAGTGTATATGCAGAACATCCTCTGCCCTACCCACATCATTCATCTTTGTCCCTCCCTCAAAAAAACTCAAATCAAGTTTATAAAATGGGACCTACCCCTTACAAAGCCATGCTGACTATCCCTAATAAGTCTTTGCTTTTCCAGATGTATAGGATTCGTCAATAAATTATCTGTCATTGGTGTAAGACTCGTCAGGTGTTTCTCTGTGGCCCTTAATAAGCAAAGGAACATTGGCTATTTTCTACTCCTCTCTCTGGGACATTGCTTGTGGCTAAAGAGGATACTGGCAAGGCTCTTGCAATCTCTTCTCAATAATCTGTGATATATTCCATCAGACTCAGGACTTGTACACCATAATGTTTGTCAAAAGTCCCAACTTCTCTTTTTTGACTACAATTACAATACCTCTCATCATCCAGAGTTCCTAAACCTTGTCATCTTTGTTTGTCTTCTTTACAGGAACATGTCGGTCCTACATTTTGACCAGCTGGTCTTGAAACGACTCGCACATGTCAATGTGGACTTGCCCAATAATGTCTGCCCCAATCTACTCTGCCCCAGCTTGCGCCTAATTCTGTTTTAATTCCCCCAGTTCAGCTCTTTACACCGAGCTTCAGTCTTATCCTTTTCCATAACTCGCTTAAAATTTGCAGATTAATTAATTTTGTCAAATCATCTCTCAGTAGATACCCTTGGGGCATATTGATCAACTTACCTCATTCCAATCCTCTTAATTTCACATTTTAAGTTTCTTTCACTGTCTGTTCAAGGTTTATGAAATTCTTCTTATTAACATGTCATTCATTACTGCTTTTCACAATCAGCCATTGACCAGAGTTGTTTTTTCATCTTCTATAATTTCACCATTATCTCTATTGATTTCGTTCTTTGCATGTAAATTCATAACCCTCCTATTTTTCTCTATATACACTCTACAAACTGGTTTGACAGTCATGAGTTGACCTTGAATTTACATGGCCTTACTAGTTGTAATCTTATGATCACCATTGATCACTTTCATCTTCACCATTCAATCACATTTCCGTTCCTTTTTGTTTTCCTGGGAAAAAAAATCAAGTACAGCTGCACATTCAAAATCCCAGCTGTCCAGTTTTCGATGCATTGTATACCACAGCATTTCTAAAGCTTTTGAATTATTCAGTGACATACTCAACTCCATTTTTAATGGCCTAATCCGTGTTACTAGCAATGCTTTTGTATGCTTTGGCTTTTCCCCCCAATGTCCCTTATCTTGGCCACATTGTTTGATTGATATGGACTTGAAAAGATATGGTGATAACTGTTAGCTATTTACTGCCAGAAAAAAACATCTTGGAATACAAAGATGGCTCCATCTTTGTATCTTTCCTAGAAACTATCTTAAACATTTGTCACTTTTTCTCCCACATTCTTAAAGATGTTGTGATTTTAATTATTAAACATTGAGACCATATGGTCGACTGCCAAACCCACAAAACAAAAATTATTGTTAAGGTCTCTCCTGCTCCAGTTTTGCGCCAGTCTTCTCCCGTGTTTTGCATGAAGCTCATCTTGTCCAATTTGCAACTTTCTATTCTCTTCATGGTTTTCTTACTCCGTTGCTGACTATCCATTTTCCCTCTTTGGTTCTCATTTTAATTTACCAGTAGTTCTCACTCCCAGTGTACTGCTTGCCTCATTGCTCGTTTAAGATTCATCATCATCAAGTCAAGTTTATTTGTCACATACACATAAATGTGCAGTGAAATGAAAGATTACCCACAGTCCAACAATAAGAGCAATAAAAATAAGCAATAACACACACAATCAAACAAAAAGAAATATCCATCACAGTGAGTCTCCTCCAGTCGCCTCCTCACTGTGATGGAAGGCCAGAATGTCTTTTTCCTTCCCCTGCTGTCTTCTCCCGCGGTCAGGCTGTTGAATTTGCCACGTTCCAGGCCGCGCCGGACGGTGAAAGGTCTGCAGCGAGCCGACCCAAGCCCCGCGATCCGGGGCGGGCGGAGATGCTGCCGCTGCACGTTGGGGCGGTCGTGGCTCCCGACATTGAAGCCCCCTAGGGCAGAGAAAATCCCGCGGCCTATTCCAGGCCGCGCTGGACGGTGAAAGGTCCGCGGCGGGCCGACCCAAGCCCCGCGATTCGGGGCGGGCGAACACGCTGCCACTGCCGGAGCTCCCGATGTCTGCCCCCACCCAGGGCAGGGGCTGCGAGCTTCCGACGTCCACGCGGCCGGAACCTCCACAGGCGAGTCCCAGGTGGAGGCCGCCATCTCCAGGGGTTTTGGCCGATGGTAGGCCGCAGCGGGAACGGAGACACGACCTAGAAAATAAGTTACATATACAGTTCCCGCCACACCCCCCCCCCCCCCCATAGTACACAACGCAAAAAAACGACATCACCTTTACAGTACATAAAAACGCAAAGACAGACGGACTGCAAGTAAGCCGCAGCTGCTAGGGCAGCGCAGGCGCAGAGACCCTTCTCAATAATCCATCTGTCTGCTAAGATGTTACATTTTACAAATTACATTGGTTGACTTTGACAAGTTAACCAATCTTTAATCTAATTCACTAATTCAATATGAGGAGTTATGTTTTCATTCCTTGGATTCAAACCAGGATATCAGATTAAGTTGAACTAAAATAACTACCTGGTGTGAATTACGTGTTTTCACTTGTGCTCATCTTTTCTGTTAATTTTTGTGATCTTTGGCCAAATTTTTTTTTTCTAAGAGCACTTAACACTAAATATGAATTTGCAAATCAATAATGGCTGTTTTATGTTCATAACCTAAAATTGTTTCCAGTTTAATGCAATATAGGTTGGTAGGCCTAACCTGCGCTACCATTTTAGAAGATCATGGCTTATCTGATTTCAATTGGACTTGCTGATGTTTTTTACCCAACAGTTCTGTATTATCATTTAGTTGAAAGATCTTAACTTTGAGAGGAAAATCTGTTTCAGTCGTAAGCAATTAACACCTCCCTAAGGCATTGCCCCTGGACTTTGGACTTTCCTACCAGGTGAAATATATTCATAGCATCTATTTTTTCTAGCATAGCCAGGATCCGCTATTTCAATAAGACCTCATTTTTCAAAAGCAATAAGCAATCTCAGAGGAACTGCAGAGCGAAATGGACAGCCAAAGTTTTGGGATGGGGCCAGATGATGACTGAACTTGAGATGAGATCTTGACTTGAAACTTTGACTATACATTTACCTCCACAGATGCTGCTTGCCCTGCTGAGTTCCTTCAGCAGATTGATTGTGCTTCAGATTCCAGCATCTACAGCCTGTTGTGCCTCCTCATTTTATATGTCAAGTCTACTCTTTTATTTGCTCCATTTTTCCTCATGGTACAGCCCATCGATCAATCCAGTGAACAAAGCAGGAATTGGGATAGTTTATTCTTTTTCCAGTGACAAACTTCATCAGCCAAAGAATCTAATACATTGTGTAGCGGCCAGCTTCTCGTCTATCAATATGCTCCCAAGCTGCCACATGCATAGATCGGGGAAACTATAAGCTTTTGACTCAAGCAATACAATAACAGAGACCTTCTTATTCACAAAATGCTGGAGTAACTCAGCAGGTCAGGCAGCATCTCGGGAGAGAAGGAATGGGTGACGTTTCGGGTCGAGACCCTTCTTCAGACTGATGTCGGGGGTGGGACAAAGGAAGGATATAGGTGGAGACAGGAAGATAGAGGGAGATCTGGGAAGGAGGAGGGGAAGGGAGGGACAGAGGAGCTATCTGAAGTTGGAGAAGTCGACGTTCATACCACCGGGCCGCAAACTGCCCAGGCGAAATATGAGGTGCTGCTCCTCCAATTTCCGGCGGGCCTCACTATGGCACTGGAGGAGGCCCATGACAGAGAGGTCAGACTGGGAATGGGAGGGGGAGTTAAAGTGCTGGGCCACCGGGAGATCAGTTGCGTTAATGCGGACCGAGCGCAGGTGTTCAGCGAAGCGATCGCCGAGCCTGCGCTTGGTTTCGCCGATATAAATAAGTTGACATCTAGAGCAGCGGATGCAATAGATGAGGTTGGAGGAGGTGCAGGTGAACCTCTGTCTCACCTGGAAAGACTGTTTGGGTCCTTTGATGGAGTTGAGGGGGGAGGTAAAGGGACAGGTGTTGCATCTCGTGCGGTTGCAAGGGAAAGTGCCCGGGGTTAGGGTGGTTTGGGTAGGAAGGGACGAGTGGACCAGGGAGTTGCGGAGGGAACGGTCTCTGCGGAACGCAGAGAGGGGAGGGGATGGGAAGATATGGCCAGTGGTGGGGTCCTGTTGTAGGTGACGGAAATGTTGGATGATTGGTTGGATCCGCTGGCTGGTGGGGTGGAAGGTGAGAACGAGGGGGATCCTGTCCTTGTTGCGAGTGGGGGGAGGGGGAGCAAGAGCGGAGCTGCGGGATGTAGAAGAGACCCTAGTGAGAGCCTCATCTATAATGGAGGAGGGGAAGACCCGTTTTCTGAAAAACGAAGCCCTAGTCTGAAACACCTCATCCCGGGCGCAGATGCGGCGTAGACGGAGGAATTGGGAGTAGGGGATAGACTTTTTGCTGGGGACCGGGTGGGAAGAAGTGTAGTCCAGATAGCTGTGCGAGTCGGTGGGCTTGTAGTAGCAGTAGTCGGTGTTGTTGTGGGCAGAGACCTTCTTGATGTTTGAGTTAGACATTTTTATTTGAAGTCGCAATATAATATATTGGCATATCTCTTGTTATCGACTGGTTATTCATTTGCTAGGTAAAATTCAATATCTTACCACAGTCTATGCGATTGATACGAACTGCCAGATTTATCTTCAGCGGAAATCTGTATTAATCTTCTTGTCAATACGATCTACAACTGATTACATCTTGGCTAATGAATCTTTTGGCGGAACCTTTGGCTGAACCTCTGTCAGCACCTTCTTGGCTCACACTGCCAACACGAACCAAACTGCCATAACTCTAGCTCCGCCCAACCCATACGTAAGCATCGCATTAACTCTATAGTGTCCAAACTGCAGCATGATAAAAGGTAATAATAATATTTTGCAAAAATAACTAATAAACGCAAAATGGCTCCTACACATTGTTTAGAGAAAAGATCACAAAATAGTACAACATACAAACATCTCAAAATGCAGTCTCTGCACCTTTAAAAAAGAAAGCTACTTGACTTTGTACCACAGTTGTGCTGCGTTCTTGCTTATCCAAAACTAATGAGAACTACTGTGAATTGGAACAAGGGAAATGTGCAGATGTATAAGGAAAAAAACAGAGTTTTGTGCCACGCATATCAATAATGACCATGACAGGTGCATTCACTTTGATTGTTCTACTGCATGTAACTATAGGTTTCACAAAAATGGCGATGTGAGATTATTAGTCATAACCTGTATTTTTCCAGCTGTGCTAATACTGAATATAGCAAGGATGTTATCACTGGTGTTAGCACAAACATGTCAGCATCAAAGCAGAATTACAATGGAGTCTCATCCTGTAAAAATGTGATGTGAATCAAATTTATTTTTGATTCTTTTAATGTCTTATTTTGAAAGACAAGCCTAAGTTTTTCTGGAGAGAAAGGAAGGATAATGAAGGGGGGGGGTGCTAATTGATGGGGCAGGGGAGTATTGGATTGTGTCGCCTATCAGAATGTGAAAATCAATAATTTTCTGTTGCAGAAATAAAAAAGCTTTGGGTAAGAAAAAACTTAAAAGGAAGCAGAAGACTAAGTCCAAAGTGAAAACGCGATCAAAGGCAAGTACATCTATTTATGAAATGATTGAAAAGAACAAATTAAAATTATGGCAGCCAGAGTGATTTGTGGTTAGTAGTAATTGAAATGAAATACCCAAAAGTTGACTTGGATCAGCACTTTGGATTGCACTCTAAACCCTTAATACCGTGCCCTCCATGATGTTTGGGACAAAGCCCATCATTTATTTATTTGCCTCTGTACTCCATAATTTGAGATTTGTAATAGAAATAAATCACGTGGTTAAAGTGCATATTTTCAGATTTTAATAAAGGCCATTTTTATACATTTTGGTTTCATCTTGTAGAAATTACAGCAGTGCTTATACATAGTCCCCCCCATTTCAGGGCACCATAATGTTTGGGACACAGCACTGTCATGTAAATGAAAGTAGTCATGTTTGGTATTTTGTTGCATATCATTTGCATGCAATGACTGCTTGAAGTCTGCGATTCATGGACATCTCCAGTTGCTGGGTGTCTTCTGTGGTGATGCTCTGCCAGGCCTGTATTGCAGCCATCTTTAGCTGATGCTTGTTTTGGGGGCTAGTCCCCTTCAGTTTTTTCTTCAGCATATAAAACGCATGCTCAATTGGGTTCCGATTGGGTGATTGACTTGGCCAGTTTTAGTTTTGAAAAACTCCTTAGTTTTTAATTTTTTTAAAATTATTTTAATTATTTTTTATTATTTTTCAAATAACATACAAAAACATTTAACATAACATAAAATTACATAACATAACAAGGCACATCAACAGCAAGGTCACTTTTAGGCACCTAAAGGCACTTTAAATATAAAGAAAGTAAAGGCACATTTCTGCTATAGTATATGTTTATATATATATATATATATATATATATATATATATATATATATATACTGCTCCCACCTTTAATAACCTAACCAGGCAATAATCACAATGAAAATAGAGACAGTCAGCAGTTCACTACAAGGCCTCAGTAAAATCTTTCCCCTCCAGAAATTTCATAAACGAGCCCCAAATCTTTTCAAAAGTGTCGTATTTCCCCTTAACTATATATGTAAGTTTCTCCAAAGCAAGACACTGCAGTAATCCATCAACCCGACTTTGCTTGTTTGGTCTATAAACTGATTTCCATGACAAAGCAATTTTATGTTTAGCTTCAAGCAGACAAAATATAACCATCTTCTTATCTGTATTGTTAAGTTTACAGCTTGCTGGAAAAGACCCGAAAATGCAAAGTTTAGGACAGAGTGAAAGCTTCTCTTTTGTGGCAATAGATAAAGTTGTTATTATCTCCTTCCAGTACTCTTGGATGGTGGGGCATTCCCAAAGGCAATGAAACAAGCTACCCTCATGTACACCACATTTGATACACAGATCAGGTATATGTGGAAAAACTCCTTTATTGCTTTAGCAGTATGTTTGGGATCATTGGCTTGCTGTAGAATGAACCAATTCAGCCAATGAGTTTTGAGGCATTTGTTTGAACTTGAGCAGATAGGATGTGTCTATACAATGCAGAATTCATTATGCTACTACCATCAGCAGTTGTATCATCAATGAAGATAAGTGAGCCAATAGCTTCAGCAGCCATACATGCCCAGGCTATAACAACCCCACCACCAGGTTTCACAGATGAAGCGGTATGCTTTGGATCTTGGGCAGTTCCTTCTTTCCTCCATACTATGCTCTTGCCATCATCTAATATAAGTTAATCTTTGTCTCATCTGTCCACGAGACCTTTGTCCAGAACTGTGGTTGCTCGTTTAAGTACTTCTTGGCAAACTGTAACCTGGCCATCCTATTTTTGCAGCTAACCAGTGGTTTGCATCTTGCAGTATGTCGCCTCTGTATTTCTGTTCATGGTCTTCTGCGGACAGTGGTCATTGGCAAATTTACACCTGACTCCTGCAGAGTGTATCTGATCTGTCGGACAAGTGTTTTGGGATTTTTCTTTATTATAGAGAAAATTCTTCTGTCATCACCTGTGGAGGTCTTCCTTGGCCCGCCAGTCCCTTTGCGATTAGTAAGCTCAACGGTGCTCTCTTCTTAATGATGTTCCAAACAGTTGATTTTGGTAAGCCTAAGGTTTGGCTGATGTCTCTAACAGTTTCATTCTTGTTTCTCAGTCTCATAATGGCTTCTTTGACTTTCATTGGCACAACTTTGGTCCTCATGTTGATAAGCAGCATTAAAAGCTTCCAAAGCTGACGGAAAGACTGGAGGAAAGACTTGTGCTGAAAGCTCTCTTAAACATGCACGAAGGAGGCATTTAAACACACCTGAGCAATTACAAACACCTGTGAAGCCATGTGTCCCAAACATTATGGTGCCCTGAAATAGGGGGACTATGTTTTAGCACAGTTGTAATTTCTACATGATGAAACAAAAATGTATAAAAATACCCTCTAATAAAATCTGACAATATGCACTTTAACCACGTGATTTTTTTCTATTACAAATCTCAAATTGTGGAGTACAGAGGCAAATAAATAAATGATGGGTCTTTGTCCCAAACATTATGGAGGGCACTGTATCTTTTAATACCTTTTGCTTTTATTATCCTGTGTAATACTTTGTTTTTATTTCTTCCCACCATGTTTCTTTGCAAGTATTTTGAACTGTTATCTTCTTTAAAGATAACATTTTAAGGTTTTCTATGCATCTACTTGATTGCCATTCTACCAATTCTTTAAAAACGTATTCTTCAATATATTTGTTCAGTCCAGTGGCTTGTTGCTAATTACAGCTAACAGACATATCATTCTCTTCAACTCGTGCTAAATGATGATTTAACAGTCATCAAAATTAATTTAATAAATACTATCGGGGACCATTTAAAAATGCAACAAGGATTTTTGACAGATCATGCTCTTACCCTGAAATAAAAGATGATTTTGTAATTAGATCAATGAATTACACACTTTGCATTGTAACTGAATAGCATCACTGAAGATGGCTCTATGATGATACCGATAATTTTGTAATGGAACATTGGATTCAAAGGAACGAACTAATATGTTTCAATTTACTACCCATTAGTTTCTGAAGTAGTCTGAATTAGTACAGTTGTGGTGAAACTCTGAAGAAATTCTGAGGCTTCGCATTCTGAGATTAACTTTCTATCATTTTATCAATGGATAAGTATGAATAAACAATCCACTTTATGTGCGTAAGAAATAACTACTGATGCTGGTTTAAATCGAAGTTAGACACAAAATGTTGGAGTAACTCAGCGGGACAAGCAGAGTCTCTGGACAGAAGGAATGGGTGATGTTTCAGGTCGAGACCCTTCTTCAGATTGATGTCGGGAGTGGGGGTACAGAGATAAAATGTAGTCGGAGACAGTAAGACTGGTGGGAGCACTGGGAAGGGGGAGGGGATGGAGAGAGAGGGAAAGCAAGGGCGACTTGAAGTTAGAGAAGTCAATGTTCATAATGCTGGGTGTAAGCTACCCAAGCAAAATATGAGGTGCTGTTCCTCCAATTTACACTGGGCCTCACTCTGACAATGGAGGAGGCCCAGACAGAAAGGCCAGATTGGGAAGGGGAATAAAAGTGCTGAGCAACCGGCTGCGGCTCGCTAGCAGTCTGTTCGTCTTTTTTCCTTTTTTTTTTGTTGTGTGTCGGTGTTGGGATGGTTTTTGGGTTTTTTTGGTTGTGTATGTGTGGGGGGTGGTGGTGTGGGTGGGGAGGTGGTGGTGTGGGTGGGGGGGTGGGGGAAACCATTCTCTTTTAGGTCTATTCCTCACGGCGCGGGGTGCGGCTCGGCCGCGGGGCCTTCCATCGCCCGGCGCGGCGCGGCCGCTGGACTTAACAGTGCCCAGTGCGGCTTGGCCGCGGGGCCTTCCATCGCCCGGTGCGGCTCGGCCGCGGGGCCTAACATCGCTGGTGCGGCTCGGCCGCTGGACTTAACAGTGCCCGGGCCGCGGGGCCTAGCATCGCCCGGCGCGGCTCGGCCGCGGGACTTTTCATCGCTGGTGCGGCTCAGCCGCTGGACTTAACATCGCCCGGTGCGGCTTGGCCGCGGGGCCTAACATCGCCCGGTGCGGCTCGGCTGCGGGACTTAGCTGCGCACGGCTCGGCCGCGGGGCCTTCCATCGCCCGGCGCGGCTCGGCCGCTGGACTTAACATCGCCCAGTGCGGCTCGGCCGCGGGGCCTTCCATCACCCGGTGCGGCTCGGCCGCGGGACTTAGCTGCGCACGGCTCGGTCGCGGGGCCTTCCATCGCCCGGTTCGGCCGTGAGACGTCTCAGTGCCCGGTGCGACTCGGCCGCGGGGACTTCCATCCCCTTGCGGGGACTGTGCGGGTCGGTCGGGGACGAGCTGTCTGTCCGTGGGCGTGGGGAAGAGAGTGGAAGTTTTGTTGCCTCCATCACAGTGAGGGGGTGTTTGGAGTCACTGTGATGGACGTTTGTGTTGGGGTCATGTGTCTTGTGTTCTTTTTTGTGTGTGACTGCTATGTAGTTTCGTTCGGTACCTTGGTACCGAATGACAAATGAAGCTCTGTTGAACTGTTATCAGGTAGGTTTAGGCGGACTGAGCGGAGGTGTTCAGCGAAACGATCGCTGAGGTTTGGTCTACAGTGCTCAAATAATAGAGTTACTGATATCATAATCATACTTGTACAAAGCAACAGTGACACAATACTTCTTAAAAGGTATTTGGTGGTAGAGATGTCAGAAATGTATTCCTGCATACAATCGTTAAGGTTTGAAGACTAGCTTTGTAGAGAGAGTTGGATTTGCCTCGACATGATATTTTTCCAAGATCATGAATTTAATTTCTGAGGTGAAGGCATTGAGGCATAGAGTCCACGTGAAGTCTTTTCCCTGGGGACAGTTGTCTGAAAAATGATTTTACTCAATATTTTCATTTTTCAAACTAATCCAACAGAGACATGGCTGCAGGAGGATCGGGTCTGGGAACTGAATATTCAGGGTTATACGTCCTATGGAAAGGACAGGCAGGTAGGCAGAGGAGGTGGGTAGTTCTGTTGGTGAGGGATGAAATTCAGTCCCTTGCGAGGGGTGACATATGGACTGACGATGTAGAGACGCTGTGGATAGAATTGAGGAATTGTAACGGTAAGAAGACACTAATGGGAGTTATCTACAGGCCCCCAAACAGTAGCCTGGATATAGGGTGTAAGTTTCAGCAGGAGTTAAAATTGACATGTAACAAAGGTAATGCCACTGTGGTTATGGGAGATTTAAATATGCAGGTAGACAGGGAAAATCAGGTGGGTTCTGGACCCCAAGAAAGGTTTGCAGAGTGCCTCCGAGATGGATTCTTAGAGCAGCTTATACTGGAGCCTACCAGAGAGAAGGCAACTCTAGATTTAGTGTTGTCCAATGAAACAGATTTAATAAGAGAACTCAAGATAAAGGAACTGCTTGGAGGTAGTGACCATAATATGATAAGTTTTAATCTGCAAATTGAGATGGAGAAGGTTAATTCAGAATTGTCAGTGTTGCTGTTGAACAAAGGGGGCTATGAAGGCATGAGAGAGGAGCTGGCCAAGGTCGAATGGAAAAGGATCCTAGAGAGTGGAACAGCAATGGCAGGAATTTCTGGGAATAATCCAGAAGATGCAAAATCATTTCATTCTAAAGAGGAAGAAAGATTCTAAGGGGAGCAAGAGGCAACCGTGGCTGACAAGGGAAGTTAGGGATGGAATAAAACTAAAAGAAAAGATGTATAACAGAGCAAAGAGTAGCGGGAAGCCAGAGGATTGGGAAACTTTCAAAGGACAACAAAAGGTAACAAAAGGGCAATATGGGGTGAAAAGATGAAGTACGAGGGTAAGCTGGCCAATAATGTAAAGAAGGATAGTAATAGCTTCTTTATGTAAGTTAAGAGAAAAAGATTAGTAAAGACAAATGTGGGTCCCTTGAAGGCAGAAACAGGTGAAATTATGGGGAACAAGGAAATGGCAGAAGAGTTCAACAGGTACTTTGGTTCTGTCTTCACTAAGGAAGACAGAACAATCTCCCAAGTGTACTAGAGGACAGAGGATCTAGGGAGACAGGAATTGAAAGAAATTTGCATTAGGCGAGAAATAGTATTGGTGGACTGATGGGACTGAAGGCTGATAAATCCCCAGGGCCTGATGGTCTGCATCCCAGGGTAATCAAGGAGGTGGCTCTTGAAATCATGGACGCATTGGTGATCATTTTCCAATGTTCTATAGATTCAGGATCAGTTCCTGTGGTTTGGAGGGTAGTTAATGTTATCCCACTTTTTAAGGAAGGAGCGAAAGAAAACAGGGCATTATAGACCAGTTAGCCTGACATCGGTGGGGAAGATGCTGGAGTCAATTATTAAAGAGGTAATAATGGCGCATTTGAATATCAGTAAAAGGATTGGTCCAAGTTAGCACGGGGAAATCCTGCTTGACTAATCCTGGATTAGTGAGGATGTGATAAGTAAAATGGATGAAAGAGAGCCAGTGGATGTTGTGTTGGACTTTCAGAAAGCCTTTGATAAGGTCCCACACAGGAGATTAGTGGGCAAAATTAGAGCGTATGGTATGGGGGTATTGACATGGATAGAGAATTGGTTGGCAGACAGGAAGCAAAGAGTAGGAATAAATGGGTCCTTTTCAGAATGGCAGGCAGTGGCGGGTGGAATGCCGCAAGACTCGGTGCAGGAGCCGCAACTATTTACAATATAAATAATTTGGATGATGGAATTAAATGTAACACCAGCAAATTTGCAGATGATACAAATGGGTGGCAGCGTGAACTGCGAAGAGAATGTTAGGAGGTTGTTGGGTGATGGTCTCCTAATTTGAGGAAAGACATCCTTGCTATTGGGACAGGTGCACGAGGTTAATCCCCGGGATGGCAGGACTGTCATATGAGGAAAGATTGGAAAGGTTGGGCTTGTATTCACTGGAATTTAGAATGATTGGAGGGGATCGTGTAGAAACGTATAATAAGCAGGAGAAGGCAGGAATGGGGTACTGATTGAGAATGATCAGCTATGATCACATTGAATGGCAGTGCTAGCTCGAAGGGCCGAATGACCTCCTCCTGCACCTATTGTCTATTGTCTATATGGGGAGAAGGCAGGCACAGGTTACTGATTGTGGATGATCAGCCATGATCACAATGAATGGTGGTGCTGGCTCAAAGGCCCAAATGGCCTCCTCTAGCACCTATTTTCTATCTGATGTGCTACTTGTCTTGTTAAATGGATTTTAGTGCAATCAGTTTTTTTATCGAACTGGCTGTTATTTGTAAGTTTTAAAAGTGAATGTATGCAGGCAGTTCAGCCAAGAGAGCATTTTTCTTAATATAAAAAGTCCTCCCTCATCCTATATTTTGCGAGAAAAATTGCTTTTCTAATAGGGAGCATTGATGCCTATCAAGAGTAATTACATTATTTTAATGTCCAAAATGTTTAAGGATATGTTTTACAGCACTGCTGGCTAATAAATCTAGAAAGCATGAGTGGACAAGCATGACTTCTCAAAAATCCTTGTTGCATTTTTAAATAGTCCTCAATAGTGTTTATTAATGCAATATGCCATTGCCAAACCATCATTTGGCAAGATTTGAAGAGAATGCCATGTCTGTTAGCTGTAATTAAACATGGGTTCTTCCTTGCGCTTTGAGATCTAGTGGTTGTGAATGATATTCTAGTTTTAATTATAAGAGCAATTATTAATTTTTTGATCTGCGTTTGAACCACCAGGTTCTATTGGGTCTCTGACCAAAGTGTTCTGCTATTTTTTTAGGTCTTGTTTCTTTCTCCTCGTTCCTTTCATTCCCTCTTCCTTTAGCAACCTGCTCCCTACCTTTCTGCTTATCTCTGTTTCCCCCATTCGAATCAAAATCTCGTGGAACGTAACTGCATAATTGGATTTATTTGAAGGACTCACAAACCTGCAGAATTATTTCCCATCATTAAGTTAATAGAACAAGTGCATGGTAATAGGATATTTAATTCACACAATTTAAAGTAAGCAGTGTTCTTTTGGTATTTGCTGCTTGGCTTGGGTTTATTGGATTGCCACATTGAGCTACCAGTGTGTCTCAACTCAAGTGCCTCTAAGGTTTGGGTTCCTAAACAAACGTCGAACTTGCAAATTGAAGGTGATGTGTTCTGCTGTACTCTGATGCAGGACACCTTATGGAATATAGTGGTGGAGTTGGTCCTTGGTGAGGTTGCACACTGGGACCTCACACTGGAATCTGCTTTCCAATACTAAGCTGGATTGGATCGGACAAAATCAGTGAGCCCATCCATTGACAGAAATAAATTGTATTTTTTCCAATTTGTTTATTTTTTTGGGTCCATTTTTACTTTTAAATTAATTTTAATGGTCATCTATACATCAGCCAAAACATTATGACCACTGACAGGCGAAGTGAATAATATTGATTATCTTGTTACAATGGCACCTGTCAAGGGGTGAGATATATTAGGCAGCAAGTGAACAGTCTGTTCTTGAACTTGATGTGTTGGATGCAGGAGAAATGGGCAGGAGTAAAGACCTGAGCGACTTTGACAAGGGCCAAATTGTTATGGCCAGACGACTGGGTCAGAGCATCTCTGAAACGGCAAGGCTTGTGGGGTGCTCCCGGTCAGCACTGGTGAGTACCTCTACAATGGTCCGAAGAGGGACAAACCACAAACCGGCGACAGGGTGTTGGGCGCCCAAGGCTCGTCGATGCGCGAGGGCAACGAAGGCTATCCGGTCTGATCCAAACGGACAGAAGGTCTACTGTGGCACAAGTCACAGAAAATTTTAATGGTGGTCATGAGAGGAATGTGTCACAATACACAGTGCATCGCACCCTGCTGAGTTTGGGGATGTACACGGAGGACCAAAAGCTTATCAGGCAGGTGGTCATAATGTTTTGGCTGACCTAACCCTAACGTACATATTACTAAAACTCTCATCTTGCATATTCATCTCATCAGTTTGTACGTACCCGAAATACAGCCAAAACTATACACGATAGCGCAGCAATTTTAGGCCCACCCTACTCACCATTCCCCTGCGGTCTTGATTGATCAATTTTTGTTACATTTTAAAAGCAATTAACTTAATAAGCTTTACTGAATGCGCTCCCCCCCCCCCCGCCGGGAGGACCGGCACCCGTCCCGCTGTGCCCCGCGCCTGTCCTTCCTCCAGTGGTGCAGCGCGGCGGCAGAGGGTCAAAGAAGATGGCCGTTGCTGTCTAGCTGCCGCTGCAGGAGAGGTTTCCACCCAACAGGTCCACGGCTCGCTCTGGCCGCCCGGGGCCGGGGTGAATGGTTCCCTCTCCTCCAGTGGCGCTGACAATGGCTGCCACGGTGTACTGCTCCTTGCTGTTTTGTATGTATTTGTTCGTTTGTGTTGTCTGCGGAAATCCCACAAAGATCACTTTCATGAGGGAGGTACACCTTAACATCAGACATACGATACCTTCAAACATCATTCCGGATTTCTCTTACTCGCTGGATTATTTGGACATACTCGTCGGAGGGGCTGTGGCTGCGTTCAAGGTCTTGAAACGGAGGAGGACCCGTGGGAAGTGCTCTGGAGCACTCGCCCGACTCGCTATGTCTTTCTTATACTGACCATCCTTTAATCATGAATACAACATGAATAAAATCATCTTGTTTTATGAAAAATATAAAAATAAATGAATTAACTTTGCATAACTGTCAATGTCAATATTATCAGAGTCTCTTGTAGAATGTGTTCTAATGCTGTGCTAGTTGTCAACACATCTGGTCAAAGCAAGCTTTATACTCGTGGCACAGCAATTTTGAAGACATCGATAAATTGATAGAGCCCTGAATTTTTTTGTTTGATCTGATTTCACGCTATATCTTATCAGATCATGCTGATTGAGGATTTGAGCTGCCGTGTAATTCAAAATCTTTGGCTTCTTTCTTCAGACAGAGAATTTGGAAAATGCTTCACCAATTCCAGATATCAAAATCCATAGCAACCCTTCAGCCTTCAATGTTTACTGTAATGTGCGTCAATGTGTTCTGGAATGGCAACGGAAAGAAGCCTCCCTGACCTTGGCCTCAAAGAATTCAGTCCAAAGTGGAGAGTCGGACAGTGATGAGGAAGAAGAATTAAGGGATCCGCCAATTAAACTACCCAAGGTAACGTTTGTTTATCGAAATGTAGTTATTAATGAACTGAGGATGTTTGCTTCCAAGTGCAGTATTTTTAACTGTTGACTCAGTTTTTAAATCAACACATTTATGTGAAGTAATTAATTTTTGTTATGTCTCATATTGTGGCACAGAAACACTTAACTTGCAAATTGCTGCCATTAAAAAGACTTGTAGATGCTCAATTGTATATTTTGGAATCATGGATATTTTTGGGATAACTTGGCACAAGCTTTGTCCTATTGTTCCTGGACAAAGCTGCATATTATCTATTTGTTGGCGACCATGCACTTCCAAATCGTGTCCTGAAGCTTCCCCAGTGTTATATCTGCAGGGGATGGTGGTGTTGAACGCCGAGCTGTAGTCTGTGAACAACAGCATGACGCATGTGTTTTTATCCATGTGTTGTTTGACCTTATTGCAAAATTAAGCGCAGGCGATAAACATTCTAGTCAGTTCCATTGGAGGTCCAGGATAGAGTTGTTTGGAGGACAAAATTTCAAGCTTTGACAAAGACAATAAATAGTCAATTAAGAGACTTTTTTCCCATGCCATTTTGTCTGAGATGTCAGCAGAATAGTTCATGTGCAAGCAATGTATTCTCCCTGTCCTTTATTGTGAGAGAAGTTAAATCCCTTTGTAAAATAATCTCTATATACTTATTTCCCTTGTCTCTTTCCAGTAAGATCATTTAAATATGTGTAATAAGGAGGAGACAGTGGGTTAATTATTTTCTAAAACAATATTTTACTTCAAGTAGTAAATTCTACATGTAGTATATATGTGCGAGTATTAATGACATATTCATCTTTATTATTTGGCTTCACTTAAGATTATATTTGCTGGTCCTTTTTGTTTTAAATTTCCAAGGTGTCAGTTATGAAGGTTTTGAAAAAATATTTTACAATTTCATCATGTTAGTAAATGGTAATATATCAAAACTGGGGAATATATTAACGATAATTTGCATTTAGTAAGGTGGTTTAGTATAAGACTCAAAATGAAAAATGACTGTAGTAATCCTGTAACAGTTTCAATGGTGATGAGCAGACTGCTATTTGCCTTAATAAATCAATACAGCTGTTATTTATTCATTTGTTTACAAGTCGTGTGTTGTTTTAACAGATCATAGGAATTGGGCTTTGTGGTGTTTTTGAGCTTATAAAAGAGACTAGATTCTCTCATCCTGCACTGTGTCTGAGAAGTTTACATGCTCTACTTGACATGCTTCAGGGGCAACAGCCCGAAGGTCTCCAGTCAGAGCCACCTGATGTTTTAGGTAAGAATAATAGCTGAAACTTTGGATGAAAGAGGTTTGAAAATTAACATTGTTTAATGAATGTAACAAATATTGCAATAGGTATTCTCACAAAAATTACTGAATGTATATTTGTAGTAGAATTTGGTTAAATTTATATTTTGGCATTCCCCTTTGCTCTCTAGTATTGATGTCAGTTTATTATCTATAGAAAGTATGATGAAACAAAAATGGCTAATTACCATAATATGTTACTGAGCAGTGTAATGGAATGTGTTGTTAATGCAGTTATTCACTCAAAATCTCACACAGGCTATTGTGGGATTTTGCTGGGGCATTTGGCTCCAGGTATCCTTATCATCTGGGTCCAAACACTTTTAGTTGTGCAGTGACTAACACTACATTGAGGTAATAGTAGGATTTGATTGACCGTAGCATCGAGGAGCATTGGTAATAAAGTCAGTGGGAACCTGGGGCAAAATTCACCAGTAGTTGTGGTTGGAGAGTGAATGTCTGGGCAACCGATATGAAGTTATTGGCAACTTCAATCCGGCTGTAATCTTTTGACAAGCAGATCTCGGGTATTCAAGTCTGGCAATGCAGATTAATACAATGTCCAGATATGACCTTGATAAGGCCTTCAAAAAGGTCCAAAGGGACTTTTGCTCTAAACTGGAAGATGAGATGAACATTCGGCAGGTGTGGTATGGCTTGCACGTCATCATTTCCTCCAAGGTAAAACCAACGGGCATCTCAAGTGGCAGCGAAGTATCACTCAGACGAGCTCAATGCTTTCTACGCACACTTTGAAAGGGGGAACACTGATACGCCTTCCCAGGATCCCATAGCTCCAAATAGTCTTGAGCGACACCACTCTCAAACAAGCTCAATGCTTTCTACGCACACTTTGAAAGGAAGAACACCGATGTGCTTTCCCGGGATCCCATAGCTCCCGATAGTAAGGTGACATGCCTCTGACTATAGACTGATTGCACCGACACCTGTGGTGATGAAGTACTATAAGAGGTTGATAATGCACATAAAAGAACTCCTACTTCAACAAGAACCTGGACCCATTACAATTTGCCTACCGCCACAACCAGTCATCAGAGACTGCGATCTCACTGGCTCTCCACTCTGCACTGGACCATTTGGATAAAAACACATGCATCAGGCTGTTGTTCACAGACTACAGCTCGGCGTTCAACACCACCATCCCCTACAAAAGAGGTTGCCAAGCTCATGGAACTGGGTCTGTGCATCCTTCTGCAGTTGGATCCTCAACTTCCTTATCAACCACAATCAGTACGAATTGTCAGCAGCCCCCCTGCTTGATAACCATCAGCATAGGAGCACCTCATGGCTGTGCAGAGCCCCCTGCTCTACTCAATCTACACCCATCACTGTGCAGCCGAACACATTTCCAACTCCATCTTTAAATTTGCTTACAACGCCACCATTGTTGGATGCATTACGGATGATGACGAGTAAGAGTATTGGAGGGAGAGCAATTGACTGACCAAATGGTGCCAGAACAACAACCTCGCTCTAAACGTCATTAAAACCAAGGAATTGTTTGTTGACTTTGAAAGAAGAGGAAGGCTGATAACGACTGGGTGATGGTGGAGAGAATCAAAAACGGCAAATTCCTAGGTGTGCATATCACTGAAGATGTCCTGGACCCAGCACATTAATGCAATCATAAAGAAAACCCATCATGCCTCAACTTCCTTAGAAGACTGAGGAGATTAGTATGTCGACGAATACTCTCTTGAATTTCTACAGGTGTACAGCAGAGAGCTTATTGACTGGTTACAACCCGGCTTGGTTTGACAACTCGAACACCCGGCAACGAAGAAGATTGCAAAAAGTGGTGAACACCAGTCCATCACGAGTACTGACTTCCCCAATATTGAGTCGACGTCTTAAAAAGGCCCCCAGTATCATCAGAGAGACACACCATCCTGGCCACGCTCTTATTTCAAACCTGTCATTGAGAGGAAGGTCCAGGTTCAAGAGCAGCTTCTTCCTAACAAACATCAAGCTATTAAACACTACATCCTCCAACTAAGCTCCAAACCACATAGACTTGGGGGCATTGTTTTTGCACAATTACTGTTTGTCTGCATTTTACATTTTGTATACTGAACTTTCTTTTGTTATTATGGTGTTTACAGAGTATTATGTTTCCATACCTGTGCA